>NC_092163.1:20131128-20468628 GCF_045791955.1 Oncorhynchus clarkii lewisi
TGTACAGAAAATATTGATGGAGCAGAACATGAGGGCTAGCTCCATGCTGGTACACACAGGGGGCGGGAGCTGGCTGAGTTCTTTCTCTCTCTGTGTGTGTGTGTGTGTGTGTGTGTGTGTGTGTGTGTGTGTGTGTGTGTGTGTGTGTGTGTGTGTGTGTGTGTGTGAGTGTGAGTGTGAGTGTGTGTGTGTGTGTGTGTGTGTGTGTGAGTGTGAGAGAGAATAAGTGTGTGGATGACAGGTTTCTGGACAGATTCACACGAGGGAGCTGCCACTCCTTGGTCACTTGCTTCACACCATGCCAGGTCAGCAGTGGGTCAGCACTAAGCAAGGAAGACAGAGAGAGAGACAGAGAGAGAGAGAGAATGACAGAACCCTGAGTGTAAATAAGAGAGAAAAAATTGGAAGAAGTGTAGCTGTACAGAGAGAGAACGAATGGCAGAGAGAGAGAAGCAGAGAGAGAGAGAGAGGCAGAGAGAGAGAGAGAGGCAGAGAGAGAGAGAGAGAAAGATCAAACATGAATTTCTTGTACAGCACATAGCAGCAGGAGCCGTGGCACAGTACCAAAGGAAACGAAAGGCAAGAGTTGAAATGAGAGAGCGTTTGTTTTCGATGTGTTTCGGTTTGTAATGACTGAAGTGAAGAGCACATTTTTAAGTTCTAGTTCAGAGTCATGAGTGGGCTGTTGTTTTCAATTAGAGCCACGGTTTCCCTCCCTTGTTTAAATATGCAATGCTTGGCTGTGAAACCATTTACTTTGATAGACTGCACTGCTAAATGAGAGGAACCCAGTATAGAAAAGGCACAGGCAGCATGGGGGAGCGTTTAGACACACTGAAATAAATCTGGAGGGATTGCAAGTGACATGCCTGCAGCTCCGACATCCAAACTCGATCAATTAAACATCAAATCCTAATCCTCCACCATAGTTCTCCCTGCCAAACCCGTTCTTCGTTGCTTTAATCCTCAATGCTGAAACTCAGCCCAGTTCCCAAGCTAGCGTGGAGAAAGAAAACAATCAAAGCATGTTAAAGTACCTATGGTGCAGGGGTGTTGGGGGGAAGACAGTATGTGTGCGTGAGTGTGTGTGTCTGTGTGTGAGGCATGGTGTGTGTATGTGTCTGTGTGAGCGAGGGAGACCATGTGTGTGTGAGAGGCATGGGGGGATAGGGTGTGTGGGCTGTGGCCAAACCCCTCCTCCTCCTCTCCCCTCTCTAGCAGGGTCTTGGCTGCGTTCACAGTGCAGGCATGTCGCCGTCTTTAACAAACTCTGACATCACACAAATCACTGGAGTGGTTACTCGGCAACTGGAGGGGATTTTGGACCCCGCTGGAGCCAAAACCGTCTTCCACTGGGGAATTTGATTCAGTGGAAGTCTTCACAGATAAACAGCCAAGTCAATAACCACCACAAGAGCTAAAGGGGGACGTTGATTCAGTCTTCTGTTTTCCTGCCAGTAGACGGATATCAGAGAAGTCAACTCTGACATACGGCCAGAGAAACGCTTGCCCAGTCTGCCACATGCACGTCAGATAGGAAAGACGTGCTGTTTTCACATTGTGGTGAAATCCCCAAATCTATTTCCCACTCACTGTTAATCTTCCCTCTCTCTCACCATCTTTTTTTCTCTTTCAACCACTCCCACGAACTGTTATTCATTTCTTTCTGTCTCCCCCGTGTGGCCGTTGACATTTATAGGCAGGAATGCAGTCAATGCACCCGAAACCCAAACCAACATTTGACAGTTGACTTTTAATTTGAGGCAGAATTTGAAAGTGGTGAAAACTCATAACTCCCAACTCCAAAGTTAAGAGTATGATGTCATATCACATGTTTATCTTGTGAGAAACCCCATAAAATGTGAATGATACGCCAGAGGTTGTGGTCATGAGGTCTGTTAATTGTAAAATACTTAAATAGACTATTTTATATCATTATAAAGTCATTTAGCACACATCTAATATATTTTGGTAGAAAAATGAACGAGCGGTTCTGCAAGCATCTCCAATTTTATGCTGCCGGTGGCGGAGCTGAATTTTAGAGTTTTCTACAGCAGGAAAATAATCCTGGAGCGAAAGGATTATTATGTGGATAATAATCTGTGTACATTTTTGTAGTGGTTTCTACATTTTTTTGTAAGTGAAGAACAAATTACAAACTTTTTAAACCTCAAATACACTACAAGTTTGACATTTCCTTCATTGCATGATGGTTCCCCTGCAACAGGGTGATCCAATTAAGATCCTACACTCAAAGGCTGCGTTTAGACAGGCAGCCCAATTCAGATCTTTTTTTCACTAATTGGTCTTTTGGCCAATCACATCAGATCTTTCAACATCAGATTTTTTTCAGAACTGATCTGATTTGTCGAAAGACCAATTAGTGGAAAAAAAAGATCAGAATTGGGCTGCCTGTCTAAATGCAGGCAAAGGTCTGTAAAAATATCACTTGTTCCATTCAGTTTCATCATTACTCTATAGATATTTTGGCAAATCAAAGACACCCCAAATTAAATTTGCATTGCAAATACTACTGTAGACACTTTATTCAGCCAAACTCAAAGTATTTCGATACAAATCTTGCTATGAACGTCCATGTTGTTGGTGTCTATTGCTATGACCTAGTTTTAAAATAACGGTACAGTAATTTTCTTGTTAATTTACCTGTGTTTTTAGGCACGGGTTGCAACGTTGTCAACAATTCCTAAAGACGCTAATTACCTATGCTCCTACGTTAAGCGTACGTGTTGCTTTACCTAAACGTTGGATAAGTAATAGGCTATAACATAATTTACAAAATAGAGTATGTTTGACAAATTGGAGAAACAGAAATGTTGCGGGTTGCCTACCTTTTAACCTTGCCCCCTCTGCTGGTTACATTGGAGCATTACACGTTAAAATGTACCTGAACACACTCACTTCAAGTTTAAATGCTAATTAATTGCAAGTGTTAACAAAATGAATGACATTTGGTAGAAACCAAACCATAAATTATTATTGAGGACTTTGCTTTGACATAAATGTGCAAATATGATGAAATGTATTTAGACACAAAATATTTACATATTTTATAGTATTATTTCCATTTAGTGGCCAAAAGATTGTAATGCACCTGTAAACACACGTTGTAACAATCGGATGGCAAGACAAACACATCTTAAAAATATTTAATTACACAAAATAAAAAAAGTATTGCCATATCTCTAATCCACCACCATCTGTTAATTCATTCCATAGCCAATATCAGAAACATTCTTATGAGAAATGATGGCACAACTGACATAACACATGCATATAAATCTCAGAACACAATAAGCAGGTTTTAGACAGCTGGCTCAGGGACCGTGACTAATACTGTACCTGGTGGTTCTTTAGGAGGGCAGGGAAAGATCATAAAGAGAGGATGTAGGTGGAAGAGAGAGGATGTAGGTGGAAGAGAGAGGGAGGGGCTAAGCGCTGCACAGGAAGTTGAGCTTTGTTCTCATTCCTAGAGTGAGTGACTAAGGGTCAATGATACCTGAGCTCTGTGTACAGTCATCGTATATCGTAAAATACAATGAGTTATCATATCATGTAATATCAGTTACTTTGTCACCCTTTAAAAAAAAGTGGTATTCAAAACATTTCTGAGGACCCCATTTGTCCTTCAAATCTGTTAATCAAATAACCGTCAATGTATTAAATCTCTTATCAAAATGAAAATAAATCAATAAATACATTTAGTCAATTACATTTTTCAAATTATCTTTCTCAAAAACGTTTGTATATTGCCAAATAAAATAATCTGTACTCTTCATTTTTAGGGGTCCTTAACCCAGACTTTGAATACCACTGCTTTAAAAACATGTTCCAACATAAATCCATATAACGCCTACAATCATTACACTTCAACCCTATCTTGAGTTGCACACTTCCGAATAGGTCATTGTATGGAAACTTAAACTCTGTCCGACAGTTAGTCAACATACTCTGACTGGAATTCCTACATTACATTTCAGGTGTGACTTGGGTATGACCATGGTTTCACAGGTTTGTTGAAATCCTGTGTATAATACAATACACAGTATTTAACACTATCGTATCTTTATGATAAAGATCATTGAAAAACTATTCCCAAAAACAATACAAGTAAATATAGGTTGAAAAAAACAACAAGAACTTAATGAAGCTAAACCAAAGTGCAGGTACATCTCCTCATACTACCTAGATTACAGAATTCATATGTATAGGTAGCTATCATAGGTACACATGCCTACACAATCCATTTCCCTTGTCCTATAATGGTCAGGTATGTAATGCCTATTGGAACTCTTCTCCGTCTTATCCGTTTACAAATAATACAAATCATTTATTTGACAAATTTGTCATTCAAAGACATCCAATTGGGCCACGAGTACCTCATCAACAAACTTCACATTGGTACCTCTGACGCCTTAAAAATCACCACAAATCAGGCTCCACCCACACAATCTTCTTCTGCTCCTCCAAGATGATGGAGTGCAGGGTGGTGAGCAGAGTGGTTTTGTCGTCCCACGACTCAGGGCTGACGATGCGGTAGAGGCAGGGCAGCTTGTCCAGCAGGGACTCCTCGCTGCGAGAACACTCCAGCAGCTGCTCCTCGGACCAGCCCTGACGCTGCACCTTAGACCTGGGCGAGAGGGGGAGGAGCAGGGAGGGAACAAGAGCGATGAATGAATAGAGCGATAGCGAGAGAGCGAAGATAAAGACAAATAGGGTAGAAGGCGAGATGGAGGGAGAGAGAACAAGAGAAATAAACACAAAGACACACCATGTAGGAGAGGCAATGGAACAATATTGCTACCGTTCATATTTCGTATCAAAAGTCACACAATGGCCTACTTGAGTTTGCGTGCTGCTCTGGACTTGGACTGGGCGATGAAGATGATGATGGGGAAGATCTCTGCCCTGTGGAGGCGGCGTACACAGTCCAGACCTAGAGGCAGCACACAGTGGGTACCCTGAGAGAAGAGACAGGAGAGGAGTTTCAGTACGGTCAATACTGCAGCTGCATAGATTCTTCTGGAACACAGGGTACATCAAATAACAAGACCACTGAAAATAAGGGAGGTATTTGTGGAAAACGGTTCAAGTAAGTCATAAACCATTTTTTCTTTCTTCCTTAATACCAGTATGTCAAATACGGCGTTGTCATTTCGACTATCCCACCTGCTTCATGACCCTCTCAACACTCTGCAAGGTGTAACACCGCTGACCCCCCTGTTCACACTCCTCCAGCACCTCAGACCTCTGCAGCCTGGCAGCGTGCTCGCTGGAACTCAATAACTCTGGGGATAGGGGGAGGGAGGGAGGGAGAGAGGGGGAGAGATGGGTATAGGATAAGGTGAGACAGCAGGTACGAGGAAAACAAACATTTGCATCTTCATTAACATCACCTTCCGCTACTGTGCAAATAGTAGATCATCTCATTGAAATTCCGCTCTGGGCATCGGGCAGGTGATGGATGAAAGAAGAAAAAAAGAGAGAGGAGAGAGAAAGAAAAAAAGAAACTCCTCCCTAACCTGGCTCACACAACTGAAAGCCCTGCCACTCGGCCAGCTTCTGATCCAGGACACGGCCGAGGATTGTGGGTAGCAGGAGGACCGGACGACAGACGGGTGGGTAGTGGGGCGTGACCAGGGTGTAGGGCATCAGGGTCAAACAGCCTCTGGGTGCAGAGGCATCCCCTAGAGCAGAGGACAATAGTAGGACACGCCGGGTTCAGGTCAATAACCAAGGCGACATTATTACAGGTATAAGAGCTGTGACGATACCAGGAACGCAATATTTTTACCTTGGCAAAAATGAAAACACGATACTTGCCACAATACCCGTATCATCCCAGCCCTAATAGGTATGGTAATATCATAGGGCTGGAGTTAATCCAACCTGCTTTAGCAATGTTTATGCACAGTTTAGCAAACTTGGTTTGATGCAGAACTTCAATGGGTGCCATGTTGACAATTCAATGGAGTGTTTGGCTCCAACATGGAGGACAGTCTTATGATACGACCTCTATGGTTCTGGCTCTGTTATGTTTTGTATATTCTTGTGTTCAAAAATGACTTCCAATCCAGCTTTGACTGTATCTGATATATACTTGGCCCAGTGCTCTTGTCCTTGGTGTCTTCTACACAGACCCACAGAGGATTCCTCCCCTGTCTCCCCGTACTGACGATCCTCACAGTCTTCTGCTTGTCCCGGGCCTGAGGACCCAGCAAACAACGTGTTAACCCGAACATTTGACAGCGGTTCGGAGGGATATTCACATGACTACAACGTTTTCTTCATGAATGTTCGGTTAACACGTTCTAGAAACGTCAAAAACAAACATTTTTGGAACACATTCGCGGAAAAGGAGTGTCACTTGACTGTAACTCAGAAACTATTTTGGTCCGAGTAGTTCTGCAAACTATGAAACGAGTGAATGATGTTACCTTTCTAAGTGCCATGGGTTGGATGCTCATGTCCTCGATAGCGCTGATCAGCAGACGTTGGGCCCTGCAATGACAAGGAACACATCTTCACTAATATAATTTATACATGATGTCATTTATGTATTGGCCAATTCAAATCCTGTAGTAATCATTATCAGTACGTCATTGTATCAAACATAGATTAGATGTAGTAGATGTTAGTTCTCCAGAGGGGGATAGATATAGCCTAGTCCCAGATCTGTCTGTACTATAGTGCTCATAGGAGTTGGTAAGATCGCACAAACAGATCTGGAACCAGGCTAGACTAGAAAGAATCCATGTCAACAATCCAATCCCCCATGGTGGGTACTGGGCCTAGTACCTGTAGTAGTTGGGCAAGTTGCCAGTCTTGAGATCCAGCAGTTGGCAAGGGTGGACGTGGCTGGCCCTCCAGGAACGGCCAGCGCCCGCTGGGAGGGTGCATGTGACGTGGAGGATGTCGTTACAGGAAACGGACAGAGCGTCCTGCGAGCCCCCGGGTAACGTCATGTTGACACGCACGTAGAAGGAGTCACCTGACATGGCCTCGCCACTCTGCAGCAGGAGCTTCTCATAGGCTGAGAGAGAGAGAGAGAGAGAGAGAGAGAGAGAGAGAGAGAGAGAGAGAGAGAGAAAAGGGGAGGGACCATAGAGGATTATGACTGTGACAGATCTGGGTCACGGCACCAATGTTACAGGTGTGATATATACACACACGCGACCAACCAACATGAATACAGACACATTAAAATAGCATATTTATGAAATATCAAGTGGAAGCATAACTTCATCTGTTTCATGTGATTATTCTTAGTGATGCACATTACACAGAGAACGGTACTTTTGCAATGCTATCGTAGCATGCCAATAGCTTTCCAGCGAGAAAAAAAAGAGAGCACTCTCTGTGTTGTTGTTGTGAATAGTAGCCAGGTGCTGAAATGGACTACTTTGAAGTTATCATGGGTTAAGTGTCCCCAGTATGTCACTCTGTTTTTCACCCCTATGTTGCTATGTTACCTCAAAACAAACAGTCAGCCTAAATACCTATGAAACATGAAACGGATAACCCTCGACTTTCAACCTAAATCATGAGAATGAGGTACTTCTGTGACGAGATCCAGAGACACACACTAGGCAAACAACATTTTTTTCTAATCAGCTAAGAACACATTTTTCTCTCTCTAGTGCCTGATCTGGGCGATTTGACACTAAAGTCATGTTAACATTTTGAAGAACCTCCTTGCTTATACAATTCTGTCACATCAGAAGGATAATGTCAAGCAAGGGAGAAAGAAAGGATGCATTTTACAAGTATTTGCACTGGGTAGGGTATTTGAATGTGATAACGTAAAATTATTTTAACCAGACTGTTTTGAACATAGGGGCCAGGGTTTCACCATCTTGGTTGGGCCTCAGGGAGAGGTGGCAGAAGCCTCGGACCTGCCCCAGAGCCCACATGGCCTCTTCCAGGGTGGTGTCCTCCAGAACCATCCTTAGAGCCTGCTGAGCCTGCTCATACTTCACCTGGAACCCAGTAGCACAAACACGCTTTAGAATTATAGTGCCTTCACAGAAACTATAAAGAAGAGCGGGGAGTTATGACACAAAATGGCTGCCATGAATCGATCTGTCAGGTGCGTGCTAGATAGGAGACTGGAGTTGTGAAGACACAGACACAAACACACACACACACCTCCAGTATTTGTGCCCCCGAACTAATGCCCACTGTGTTGGCGGCGGAGCCCTCAGTGACCTGATGAACGAACACGCCCGTCTTGTTACCCCCCACCACCTGCAGCTGGCTCAGCAGCGCCTCCCCCTGGAAGGAGATGGTCAGGACTCGGCCAGTGATGCGCATGGCCCGGGGCCGGGAGCGCAGCAGGAACGGGGGGGCTGATGCCCTGGAGAGACTAGGGTTGAGATGGAGAGGAGAGAGTATTTCATTGTCACATTAATCTATCCTGGAGAGACTACGCAAAGTTCATAAACAATCGAGCATCTGACCAACATGCGTGTGATTTTAGCTTCGGGTTTAAACAAGATTACTGTTAAATGCATACGATGTACGTAAGGTACTTTGAGTTTGGTAATGGTGCCCTATAGGAGCAAATCACTTTCATGTGTCATCATCATTATACCATCTCCTTGCAATATACAGGCTAAATGGATTTTTTCCTCTGTTCCTCTGCTTGCTTCAGCCTTCCCTCCAGCAACAATTCAAGGTAGGGAATGTGAGCTCATCCCATAGATTTCAGTACATCACGGTAAATTCAAGTTCCTCACCCATCACTGTTGTTGCTTTGGCAGGAAGGCATGTTTGACATAACAGATTGCTCAACCTCATTGCCTGTAAATCGAATAAAACAAAAGAGACTGTTCAAGAATGTGTCCACAGAGAGAACGCCCGACAGTGAATGTGTTACCTAGCCTACCAGGCCAGGATCCAAACTTCACCCAAGGCTAATTTAATATCTTCTCGGAGAGTGGCCAACCAAAACATTTATATTTGTTTCCAGGAAGTCTCATCTGGGTGTTCCCCTCAAAGACAAACACGCAAGCACACGCTTATATCCATGTATGTAAGCACACAAATGCACACACACACAAACACACTCAAAAGTACACACGCACACACGGAAGCTGCTAAGTCCCAGTAAGGTGAGAGGTTGTTAAAGGTTGGAGTTCATTCAGTTACGTACCACCGGGGATGAACACAAAGTCATTGTCAAGTAAGACGTCACATTCAGCCGTCTCCGAGCTAGGGGCAAGAAGAGGGAATAACACTTGTTTCCAAAAATGCTGTGTTCTTATTTCGTCCTTATTTTCTCTCTCTCTCTCTAACCACTCCTTCCCTCCCTCTCTAGGTATCATGTATGCTGCGACATATAAACTGGCTGAGTGAGTTGGACTGCAGAAATACAGAATTGCCATCAAGGCACCTGGACGGACTGTCTTCACTGTAAACACAAAACCACGACAATAAACATGAGCATGGGCAGCCGTTCACCTGTGAAAACAACCTATGATTAGTTCCAAAAATAACACCTGAATCCTCGATCAAATATGACCACAAAGGGTGCGTTTCCAATGGCACCCTAATCCCTATATAGTGCACTACTATATAGAGATTTGGAACACAGCCAGAGAACCCACATAGTTTACAGGAAGATCAAATCTACCTTTATAATGAAATTATCTCATGTTACTAGAACAGAAAGAAGGGCTAGGGACCCTGGGGGGGGGGGAAAGCCTTGAAATGAAGCTCTTCCCGGCAACATAGAGTAAACACATGGCCTTCCTGGTAAAAAAGCAGACTTTGGACAGGGACATCACATCACTCAGAATATAGAAGGAAGCATGCCAACTGTACTACTGTGTAAGTGTCCAACTGGTTCTGAATGAGGAGTCAGACTGTGTCTTAAACATACACAGAGTCTAAAACACACACACACACACCTTACCTGTCTCGATTGTACCATAGGGTATTTTCTTGTGTCCGCAGTGACTCTGGGCATGGAGGCTCCACATTTTGGGACCGGACACTACTTGGAGTGATATCGCCACTCTACACACACCCACACAATTACCAGAAGTCACGTTTATGATGCAAATCATTAAAGACAAATCAGATGATATAAACAGCTGACGTGACTGACATAAATCCTGCATGCACACACACCTTTATATTGCATCCCCTCATGGAATCGGAATCGGGGCAAATTGCATGCATGCGGCGGAGGCGGGGACGAGGGGAGGGGCTGGAGGGGAGGCTGTCACTGCTGGAGCCCTGGCTCTCCCAGCTAAACTTCCATTCCTGGAGACAGACAGACACACGTTAGTCGTTAGTATCTCGTTTAGAATCTGCTCTGCATGTTAATGTGTGTATGGAGTGTGCGTGGGTGTGTACACAATGTGCATTTGTATGTATACAGTGTGCGCGCTGCGCAGCGTGTCCTTCTCAGCCAGGCTCCTGGCTATCTGGGCCTGGGCCTCGTCCCTGGACAGGCACGCCTGGAGGGATGGACAGACAGACAGATAAGACAGACATACATACAATGAGTGTTCAAAACATTAAGGACACCTTCCTGATATTGAGTTGCAACCCCCCCAGCAGTGTTACTGTTCTTGACACAAACCGGTGCGCATGACCTGCCTGCCTGTCAGTCTGTCTGCCTATATCCACCTATTTGCATACTGACCTGCCTGCCTGTCAGTCTGTCTGCCTATATCCACCTATTTGCATACTGACCTGCCTGCCTGTCAGTCTGTCTGCCTATATCCACCTATTTGCATACTGACCTGCCTGCCTGTCAGTCTGTCTGCCTATATCCACCTATTTGCATACTGACCTGCCTGCATGTCAGTCTGTCTGCCTATATCCACCTATTTGCATACTGACCTGCCTGCCTGTCAGTCTGTCTGCCTATATCCACCTATTTGCATACTGACCTGCCTGCCTGTCAGTCTGTCTGCCTATATCCACCTATTTGCATACTGACCTGCCTGCATGTCAGTCTGTCTGCCTATATCCACCTATTTGCATACTGACCTGCCTGCCTGTCAGTCTGTCTGCCTATATCCACCTATTTGCATACTGACCTGCATGCATGTCAGTCTGTCTGCCTATATCCACCTATTTGCATACTGACCTGCCTGCATGTCAGTCTGTCTGCCTATATCCACCTATTTGCATACTGACCTGCCTGCATGTCTGTCTTTGCTCGTCCCGCCACATACACTGAGCGTACGAAACATTAGGAACACCTGCTCTTTCCATGACGTACACTGAGCAAGTGAATCCAGGTAAACGCTATCCCTTGTTGAGGTCACTTGTTAAATCCACCTTCATCAGTGTAGATGAAGGGGAGGAGACCGGTTAAAGAAGGTTTTTGATTTCTTGAGACAACGGAGATGTGCGTACGTGTGCCATTCAGAGGGTGAATGGGAAAGACAAAAGATTTCAGCGCCTTTGAACAGAGCATGGTAGTAGGTGCTGTTGCACAGCTACTACCATGTTGAACACCTACTACCGTGCTCTGTTCAAAGGCGCTGAAATCTTTTGTCTTTCCCATTCACCCTCTGAATGGCACACGTACGCACGTCTCCGTTGTCTCTTAGCTTTTGCCTGGATTCACTTGCTCAGTGTACGTCATGGAAAGAGCAGGTGTTCCTAATGTTTTGTACACTCAGTGTATGTGGCGGGACGAGCAAAGACAGACATGCAGGCAGGTCAGTATGCAAATAGGTGGATATAGGCAGACAGACTGACAGGCAGGCGGACACACAGAAAGGTACGGCATTCCAATAATTGATTTCAGGATGAGCAATGATGCCATAAGGTAATCGCTCCTTACGTGGTCTCTCTCTGCCTGTAGCTCCCTCAGTTGGCTCTGTTTGACAGTACCCTTCTGCTGGTACATCTCACAGTCCAGAGTCAGCTTCTGAACCTGCAGCGCCAGACACTCTTTATGTTCCACCATCTAAGAGCAAACACACACCAGGCAGTGTTTAAAGTTTGGCCACTCAAAAATGTACCCGTGTAACAAATTCAATTGCCTTTCAGCAGATGTTTGCTGTCGGAATAAAATGGCCAACTCAAAAGGGTTGTTCACAATCTCCTAGACACACACACACACACACACACCTCCTGCCTCTCGCGGGTCAGCTGCTCATTCTCCTCTCTGTAGCACCTGAGCTGCTCAGCAAGCTCTATATGGACATCCCTCGCCTCAACCAGGTCTTGGCCCAGGATATCCTCCCGCGCCTGGAGAGAGAGAGGGGGGTGTAGGGATACAGAGAATGGGGGATAGAACATAGGAGAAAAATAAAGGGTAGAGGGACAGTGAGAGAAACAGAAGGACAAGAGGACGTGATAATAGTCAGAACCACAGTGTGTCTGAGAAATTCTAGTTTATTTGTAGAAGTCTGAGCTTGTGTCCTCCTCACTCACCGGGGTGAATTTCTCGGCCACCAGTAGCTGCCTGCTCAGAGCGCTAATCTCGTCCTGCAGTCGCTGCGTCTCGCTGGGGGTGGGGCACTTGAGCGAGCGCTGCCTCTCAAAGTCTGTCTCTGTCTGGGCTTTGCGCAGCTCAAACTGAAGCTGATATACCTGCCCATCATCGAAAAACAGAAGACTACTGTCACAAATTCTGTGACAGTATTTGACCACAGTTGCTTCAACATGTTTTCTGTTGTCCCTTGTTGTTTCTTACAGTAAATGAAATGTATCACTTAAAGATGGAATCCGCAGTAGGGGAAACAGCGCCACTGTCCGCCCCATGGCTGTTGTAATTGTTTTGTTGACGAAACAGAGCTGGGGAGCATCGTGTACATTTTTGAAAAGAAGTGTGGTACATATGCAATGATGTCCGAGGGGGGAAAAAACTGTGTTTGTTGTTTGCAGTAATATCTTTGTTGTTGTAATATCGCAAACGGCCGTGGCAGTTTCACCATTAAGGATTCCAGCTCTTTGAATTGAATTTCTTTTGAGTAACAGACATATACAACAAATGTACAATGTGGATAGGGATGCCGAAGCTTTAACACGTTTCTACACCAAAATAATGCTGTTATTAGTTCAATGAACTTTACCATACTTTTGGTCAACCCTGTAAATACCGCAACTTATCACTTCATGTAACGCAGTGCAGTCATCACCACTACGGAATATCACACAGCTAGCCCCTTTACCCTGACCTGCAGGTTGAGGTCGCTGCAGTGGATGTTGGCGGCCGACCTCTCCTCGATGACGGCGGTGTACCGCGCATACAGGCCACACTTCTCGTCCTTCAGCTTCAAGATGTCGTGGTGCGCGGCAGCCAAGTGCTTCCTCATGCGGCCGTGGTCGGCCTTAAGACGGTGAGACTCCTCCTGCCGCTCCAGAGTCTTACCTAGCTGCGCCTCCAGGGAGGTGCAACGTGACCCCAGCCGACTGGCCTCCTGCCGAGCCTCGTTCAGCTCCTTCTGCATCCCTGTCAAGGCTTTGACCAGGTACTCCGTCAAGTCCGAGTACTTAATCAGGCCTGGGAGGAAATCAGATTTGGATGGACACACTACAGCTACTGCTAACCCAGGACTACTGATTGGACTATGTATAATTTCCCACCAAATATTTGTACCAAATTATTTACTCCAATGGGGATTATATGAATACTTTATATTTAGAATACTGTTTACTGATGAATAGAATGAACACATTGTACTGGTTTTCAAGCAGACAGGACAAATTGAAAAATAACCATCATTCTTCACACAAGGTAACCCAGCCCTCTCCTTAACACATGGCCTAAATGAGCCACATGGGAAACAGGTCATGTGTTGCGTGCTACTCACCACTGAAGCCAGAGGGCTCGGTGCTGGGCTTGCGGCCTGTGACCTGGGTGTAGATGGTGGGGTAGTGGATCATCAGGCTCTCCAGCAGGGCCATTGCGCCGTTCCTCCCCTGGATACGCAGCAGGTCCAGCATGTGACCTAAAGAAGACAAAGGGTTAAATAGGACGAAGTGCACAACGTAAGTCAAAGACGAAGATGGACTGTTTTATGGACTTATTAGTAGTTTTATAGGGACAGACTATTCAAATATGGAAATGTTGAGTTATAAACATTTATGAATCGCATAACTCATTTTCATCACCAGTTAGTTATAAGACATGCTCAAGTATGTAGATATACACTGAGTGTACAAAACATTAGGAACACACAATATTGAGTTGCACCCTCTTTTGCCTCAATTTGTCAGGGCATGGACTCTAGAAGGTGTCAAAAGCGTTCGACAGGAGACTCCGTTGGGGTGTGTTTCCCCACCTGTTGTTGTTGAGTTGGGACTTCATAATGAACGACAGTGCCACTGGAAATCCCTATGCTCTCCTGCTCCTGACTCCTGCACCTACCTCTTCTTAGGAGGCACCTAACAACTGAGTGTATACAAAGATTTTTATTTTCAAATCCTTTTACATTTAATTCAGCTTGTCTTATGCTAATTTTACTTTTTCCCGACCCGCGGAAACAACTTTGAAGTTGACGACCGCAAAATGTAAAATCCTCAAAGGTTGTTACAAACCTGCACCGCTATGTCAACAGAGCTCGGTGCTTACCAACGGATGTATTAGGTTACGAAATCCAACTTTAAAAAAATAAAACATTTATGCTAATGACATGTTAGAGAAAGAATGATTCAGAACATAAATAATCATATTGTCTTGGTAAAATGTATTTTATAACATAAGGAAGTGACATTTCATCACCAAAGCTGGGCAGAGTAGGTGGACACCCTATACAGTGGCCTTGTGGTTAAAGTGTCCACCTTGAGATTGCAAGGTTGGATGGCAGGTTCCTGGTTGATTCCTACCCAAGACTCTACAAATGGGACCTGATGCCTCTCTGCTTGGGACTCAGCATTAAGGAGATGGATTGCTGTGCCACTAGTGTCCTTCCCAGGGGGTGTACTTGTACATCAGGCTTCCTCATGCTACAGAAACAGGACATAGGCTCCTGCCCATATGGGCCGTTCATTCTGGCTCTACTTACTCCTCCAACGAAATGTATAAACAAAACCAAGTGGAAAAAAATCAACACTGATAGAATGGAATAGAATTAAACAGAACAGAAAAAAAATACAGAAAGCATACAACAGAAGAACATCTAAAGTAATACAATAGGAAATCATAGAAACGAATAGAATAGAAGTCTTACTGGTCCTCATGGAGCTGTTGTTGAGCTTGAGGCAGGAGAGGATCTCATCTTCATCCATCTCTGTGAGGACCCTGGCCTGACGCAGGTAGGGGATCAACATACATGGTTTCACACCCAGGGAGATACGATGACGGTTGTCGTTGATCAGCTCCCACACATCTTCCTCGCCCATCTCCTTGAGGTCGGGCCCCTCCGGAACACATTCCGCTGCCATGGTGAATGCCCGGCGTGTGTGTGAGGCGACTCACTTTGAGTGAGTGTCGCAGGCAGACCTAGTATTATCACTGTCCGATGCTGGGGGAAAAAGCTAACTGTCAGAGACACAGGGACTCCACGCCCGGCTGGTGTAGGCGTCAATGCATGCAAGGGTGTGTGTGTGAGAGATAACCTGAAAGACAAGAAACATACACCCCAGTGAATCAGTGCCCATGCATGCCCTTTATTACTGAACTCATTTTGTAAATGCCGGATCTCTAGCAAGACGCTAGTTCACCCAAGTTGTGTCAAATAGTATCTTCTTCAGTGCCGTGAGATATTGCGTGTGACTAAACAAACTGACAAGATTTCATCATGGGGTACAACATCAACAATAGATCAAGAGAGGGGATATTCACTGGAAATGCACCACAAGCAATATGTTTGGTATTGTGTTGTTACCATATGTGACTGTTATTACCACATGTTGCCTAGTAAACTAATACTATGCCAAAGTGTGTCTATAATAACAACACCCTAGATACAAAGGGTAGGCTACATCTTATTTGACTTTGGTCTGTACACGATAGCATGTATTCAAGTAGGCTACAAAACTGGCAAATGCATGGAGGAAATACTGAGAAAGAGGAATACAGAGATATTATTGAATAACCATGAGGGATTCGAGGAATTGAGTACAATTCACACGCACATATTTAAAGTCAAATACACACAGGCCTACTTAAAGCGCAAAATGACTTCTTATAACATGTACAAAACCATTTACCATTTCTTTGGAGTTGCAGGTGTAGCCTATGTATAATCACCATGATCTACCCAACTCGGGCGAGCAGCGCTTCTCCCGTCAATGACAGCGCGTGGGCGAGGAGGACAACTAAACCGACTAATCGTACAAAGTTACTAACCAACCAATCAAAAAATAACTCATTTGGATTATTACTGATGGACTACAGCCTAAAAAATAAACAAACAAAAAACATGAAGCTTGTTCCTGGTAACATTTCTAGGGCCATTGGGTTATTCCTTGGGAAAGTGAATATAAAAAGGCTGAGGTTGGAACTTACACTACATGACCAAAGGTAGGTGGACACCTGCTCGTCGACCATCTCATTCCGAAATCATGGCCATTAGTATGGAGTTGTTTCCCCCTTTGCTGCTATAACAGCCTCCACTCTTCTGGGAAGGCTTTCCACTAGATGTTGGAACATTGCTGCAGGGACTTGCTTCCATTCAGCCACAAAAGCAATAGTGAGGTGGAACACTGATGTTGTGCAATTAGGCCTGGGTACATCCCAAAGGTGTTCGATGGGGTTGAGGTCAGGGCTATGTGCAGGCCAGTCAAGTTTTTCCACACCGATCTCGACAAACCATTTCTGTATGGACCTCGCTTTGTGCACGTGGGCATTGTCATGCTGAAACAGGAAAGGGCCTTCCCCAAACTATTGCCACAAAGTTGGAAGCACAGAATCATTTAGAATGTCATGTATGCTGTAGCGTTAACATTCCCCTTCACTGGAGCTAAGGGGCCTAGCCCGAACCATGAAAAATGGCTGCTCGGCCAAGGAAACCCATTTCATGAAGCTTTCTGATGTTGCTTCCAGAGGCAGTTTGGAACTCGGTAGTGAGTGTTGCAACCGAGGACAGACGATTTTTACACACTACGCACTTCGGCACTCTGCGGTCCCGTTCTGTGAGTTTGTGTGGCCTACCACTTCGCGGCTGAGCCATTGTTGCTCCTAGATGTTTCCACTTCCACTTCACAATTACAGCACTTACAGTTGACCAAGGCAGAAATTTGACGAACTGATTTGTTGGAAAAGTGGCATCCTATGATGGTGCCATGTTGAAAGTCACTGAGCTCTTCAGTAAGGCCATTCTACGGCCAATGTTTGTCTATGGAGATGGCATGGCTGCGTGCTCGATTTTAAACGCCTCTCAGCATTGGGTGTGGCTGAAATAACCAAATCCACAAATTTGAAGGGGTGTCCACATACTTTTGTATATATAGTGTGTCAATTTTTAGTTCATGAGATGTCACATGGAAAATGCATTTGAATAATGTGGAATCCTGGTTGCTATTTAAATATATTACAATTGCAATGGCGTCATAACTTTACTGGAAAATCAAATGGTCATTGAGATGACACATCAGTAGTTGCACCTTCAAAACCATATTCATTCCATTGAGTTACTTCCCTACGGCCTACTGCATGTAGGCTATTTACTTGGGAGCTTCCTTGAGTTATAGCCTGTCTTATAAAAGGTCTTTATGTAAAAGTAGCCTAGACACTGTGTGTGCAATATCAATGGAACTAGGATGTTGTTTTTGTGACAACCAATGAAACCATCAACAACAAGTTTAAGTTATGAGAAACAATATGAATCCACCCCACTGTGACTGATTTCTCAATCAACACTGACAGATGCCCATATATGAGACTGACTAGACTGGTATAAATTAATTTGGTGTCACAGTGGAAAAGTGCAGAACATACTAACTACTTATTTTAAAATATATATTGTCACTTCGGTATGTGTCCCTTTATCCGTCGACACGGACACCAAGGCTGCGTTTACACAGGCAGCCAAATTCAGATTTTTTTTCTTCCCTAATTGGTCAAAAGACCAATCAGATCAACTCTGAAAAAGATTGGATGTGAAAAGATCCGATGGGATTGGTCAAAAGACCAACTAGAGGAAAAAAAGATCAGAATTGGACTGCCTTAATGTACACCTTAATGTACACTTATGTTGACAATACCAGTTAGACCAGATGGCAAGTGCAGCTATAGGCCTTCGAATACAGGTAATATACAAACACAATATAAGCCTTCTTACATAATAAAGTGTTAAACATACTTATAACAAGTTATAAAGAATTATACCTGGATGATTTAAGTAAAGTGTTACTGAAAGAAATTCAATCAAACCCAAAGTATGGAAAAAGGATACATTTCCTGTTCCTGCGCTGTAAAATTGTAATTCACTGATTTGAAAGCAACTTCCTAGTAGGCATCAACTATATGCTTTCACCTATCATGCACCCTTAGATCAGAGCAGATGAGCGAGAGGATGCGAGGAAAGGAAGCCTTCATAGACTATAGAGACCTTTCATCCTAGGACGAAACATAACAGGTTAGTGGGTGGTCCACCGGCTGATCTTGATCTGTGCCAACTGAAGGGCTGTGGCCTCACTAATGTGTAACCTGGCCTTCTCACCCTTCCAATTCAATTCATTGTGGGTATTATAATAGCACCTAACTGGTCATGTAACAGGCAAACAAAGCCACTGGCAAAGCTATGTGAGAGATTGAGGCCAAGCCTCTAAATAACAGCCATCACTGACAATAAAGATTCCTATAACAAAGGTTTCTCTGACAGTAAGTACACAAACTACTTCTTGATCCATCAGTGAAACATTTATAACAGCAAAAGTTGTTGAAAAGAGGGGGAATGTAATTTGTGACTGGCCTGGTTCCGGATCATCACTGATTTAGGGACAGTTGTTGAGCGGCAGGTAGCCTAGTGGTTAGAACTTTGGGCCAGTAACCGAAAGGTTTCTAGATCGAATCACCGAGCTGCCAAGGTAAAAATCTGTCGTTTTTCCCCTGAACAAGGCAGTTAATCCACTGTTCCTAGGCCGTCACAGTAAATAAGATTTTGTTCTTAACTGACCTGCCTAGCTAAATAAAAGGTTCAAAAAATAAAATAAAAACCGTTTGGGAGCTCCCTTCCCTTGCTGGAGCCCCAAACTGTGACAAAAGGCACTTCAGGAAGGCATGAGATTAGGGTGATAATCTAGTTATATAAATGGATTAGATATCCAGAGTTGAATAGAGAATAAATTCCAAAGGGGCCCGGTGTTGATTCACAAAGAAACCCATGGAGAGAGGGGACCATTTGGGAAAAAGTTCCTGACTATGATGTCAGCGACTACTTATTGGATGGTGGAACCAGACAATTATCCAATATTATCTGATATTTGACTTTGATGGAGATATCCTTTAATTTATGTTAAGTGACGCTTAAAGGCATTGTATTATGTTGTTTCTCTGTTTGTTATTATCTAAGGAAGTCTCTAGATTTTGCTCGCCTGAAGTAGAGTATCTTGTGATAAATTGCAGACCACACTACTTGCCTAGAGAGCTTTCAGCTATACTTTTCGTGGCTGTTTATTTACCACCACAGACAGATGCTGGCACTAAGACCGCACTCAGTCAGCTGAATAAGGAAATAAGCAAACAGGAAACCACTCACCCAGAGGCGGCGCTCCTAGTGGCCGGAGACTTTAATGCTGGGAAACTTAAATCAGTTCTACCTAATTTCTGTTAAATGTGCAACCAGAGAGACACGGACAAAGCTCTCCCTCGCCCTCCATTTGGTAAATCTGATCACAATTCTATCCTCCTGATTCCTGCTTACAAGCAAAAATTAAAGCAGGAAGCATCAGTTACTCGATCTATTATAAAGTGGTGAGTGGAAGAAGATGCTAAACTACAGGACTGTTTTGCTATCACAGACTGGAACATGTTCTGGGATTCTTCCGATGGCATTGAGGAGTACACCACATCAGTCACTGGCTTTGTCAATAAGTGCATCGAGGACTTCGTCCCCACAGTGACTGTACGTACCCCAACCACAAGCAATGGATTACAGGCAACATTCGCAAGGAGCTAAAGGGTAGAGCTGCCGCTTCCAAGGTGCGGAACTCTAACCCGGAAGCTTATAAGAAATACTGCTACTCCCTCCGACGAACCATCAAACAGGCAAAGCGTCAATACAGGGCTAAGATTGAATCGTACTACACCGGCTGCGATGATCATCTTATGTGGCATGTAAACTATTACAGACTACAAAGGGAAGCACAGTCGCAAGCTTCCCAGTGACACGAGTCTACCAGACAAGCTAAATCACTTCTATGCTCGCTTCGAGGCAACACTGAGGCATGCATGAGAGCATCAGCTGTTCCGGACGACTGTGTGATCACACTCTCCGCAGCCGACGTCAGTAAGACCTTTAAACAGGTCAACATTCCCAAGGCTGCGGGGCCAGATGGATTACCAGAACCTGTGCTCCGGGCATGTGCTGACCAACTGGCAGGTGTCTTCACTGACATTTTCAACATGTCCCTGATTGAGTCTGTAATACCAACATGTTTCAAGCAGACCACCATAGTCCCTGTGCCCAGGAACATGAAGGCAACCTGCCTAAATTACTACAGACCCGTAGCACTCACGTCCGTAGCCATGAAGTGTTTTGAAAGGATGGTAAGGGCTCACATCAACACCATTATCCCAGAAACCCTAAAACCACTCCAATTTGCATACCGCCCAAACGGATCCACAGATTATGCACTCTCTATTGCACCTCACACTGCCCTTTCCCACCTGGACAAAAGGAACACCTATGTGAGAATGCTATTCATTGACTACAGCTCAGCGTTCAACACCATAGTATTTTCACGTCCGGATGAAAAGCGTGCCCAAAGTAAACTGCCTGCTACTCAGGCCCAGAAGCTATGATATGCATAGTATTAGTAGATTTGGATAGGAAACACTCGGAAGATTCTAAAACGGTTTGAATAATGTCTGTGAGTATAACATAACTTATTTGGCAGGTGAAACCCCGAGCCCAATCCATCCAGGGAGTTTTTTTTAGGTCAATCTATTTTCTATTTGTTTTCTATGGAAAGCCCGTTTTAATAGAAATATGCTTCCAGCTCCTATCGCTTCCACTAGATGTCAACAGTCTTTAGAAATTGGTTGATGTTTTTCCTTTGAGTAATGAAGAAGTAGCCATTTCCTATCTGGGTGGATAGCCAAGTGTACTGTTGTGGTTGGGGCGCATGACCTGAAAGCTCGCTCCACTTAGTTTTTATCCGGTAATGAACGCAATTTACCCCGTCTTAAATTGAATTGATTATTTACATTAAAAAATACCTAAAGTTAGATTAGGAAAGTTGTTTGAAATGTTTGGACAAAGTTTACAGGTAACTTATTCGATAATGTGTAGTCATGTCGGGCGAGTTGGAACCAGTGTTTTTCGGGATCAAACACGCCAAATAAATTGACATTTTGGAGATATAATGACGGAATTCATTGAACAAAAGGATCCTTTGTGATGTTTATGGGACATATTGGAGTGCCAACAGAAGAAGCTCTTCAAAGGTAAGGCATGAATTATATCGTTATTTTTTACTTTTGTGTCGTGCCTGGCGGGTTGAAATATGATTGTCATGTGTTTTTATGATGGGGTGCTGTCCTCAGATAATAGCATGGTTTGCTTTCGCCGTAAAGCCTTTTTGAAATCTGACATGGTGTTTGGATCAACAAGAAGTAAAGCTTTAATTTGGTGTATTGCACTTGTGATTGTATGAAAGTTAAATATTTCTAATAATTTTATTTGAATTTGGCGCTCTGCCATTTTATTTGAATTTGGCGCTCTGCCATTTGACGGGATTTGATCCCTAAGACGTTTTTAAGGATCCTGGGACTAAACACCTCCCTCTGCAACTAGATCCTGGACTTCCTGATGGGCCGCCCCCAGGTGGTGTGCGTAGGTAGCAACACATCTGCCACGCTGATCCTCAACACTGGAGCCCCCCAGGGGTGCATGCTCAGTCCTCTCCTGTACTCCCTGTTCACCCACGACTGCATGGCCAGGCACGACTCCAACACTATCATTACGTTTGCAGACGACACAACAGTGGTAGGCCTGATCACCGACAATGACTAGATAGCCTACAGGGAGGAGGTCAGAGACCAGGCCGGGTGGTCCCAGAATAACAACCTATCCCTCAACATAACCAAGACTAAGGAGATGATTGTGGACTACAGGAAAAGGAGGACTGAGCACACCCCCATTCTCATCGACGGGGCTGTAGTGGAGCAGGTTGGGCGTCAAGTTCCTTGGTGTCCACATCACCAACAAACTAGAATGGTCCAAACACACCAAGACAGTCGTGAAGAGGGCACGACAAAGCCTATTCCCCCTCGGGAAACTAAAAAGATTTGGCATGGATCCTGAGATCCTCAAAAGGTTCTACAGCTGCAACGTCGGGAGCACTGCCTGGTACGGCAATTGCTCGGCCTCTGACCGCAAGGCAGTACAGAGGGTAGTGCATACGGCCCAGTACATCACTGGTGTCAGAAGGCCCAGAAAATTGTCAAAGACCCCAGTCATAGACTGTTCTCTCTACTATTGCATGGCAAGCGGTACCAGAGTGCCAAGTCTAGGACAAAAAGGCTTCTCAACAGTTTTTACCCCCAAGCCATAAGATTCCTGAACAGGTAATCAAATGGCTATCTGGACTATTTGCATTGTGTGCTCCCATTTTATTTTACCTTTATTTAACTAGGCAAGTCAGTTAAGAACAAATTCTTATTTTCAATGACGGCCTAGTGGGCCTGTTCAGGGGCAGAACGACAGATTTGTACCTTGTCAGCTCGGGGATATGAACTTGCAACCTTTCGGTTACTAGTCCAATGCTCTAACCACTAGGCTACCCTGCCGATATTAAGTAAAGAAAGAATATCAAATGTTGCCTTTAATGTTTATATACTGTATGTGTATCTTCAGTTTATCCATGGACAATATTATTTTCACACGCTGGCAGGATGTATCCGTGTATATATTAAATCAACTCTTCATTTTATCAACTGAAAATGAACTGAAACAAAATAAACTGAAATATTCTGAAAACCTAAATTGCCCAATCAAGGCCAGGAGGAGGGCTTCCACCCCAAGTCCAGCTCCCAAATCCTAACAGTCAGAGTAACATAGAACACCATAGAGCAGTAAAATCCTACAACTATAATGGATCTGTATCTCCAATCTACTCCGTGGGTGATCCTATGATGGGAGTTTTCAGTCATGTAATAGTCAGTGGGTCTCCTGACCAAGCGGTGTCAGTAAGCACGCGGGCAGGGCTAGGGAGAGGCGTCGTAGCGCCCCTTGGTGCTGGGGGAACTCCTGCTGGACATGGTGCGGGATGGTGGCCACAGCGTGCAGACGCTCCTCCTGCAACGCAGGCTCCAAGGCTTCGCCGGTGGACAGGGCGCTGTAGCGACCCTCATGCACCGCTTGGAGCTGCTTGGCCCGGCCCTGGAGGGAGACCAGATGGGCCAGGTTCTAGAGGAATGGAAAGAGGAGAGATGAAGGCGACGGAAGAGCGGGGGAGGGAGGAGAGAGAGACAGAGAGAGAGAGAGGGAGAAAGGGAGGATAGAGAGAGATTAGGTGTGAGAGAGAAAGAGAGACAGAGCGAGAGAACCAGACCCGAGAAAGGAAAAGAAGGATGGATAAGAGATTAAAAAAGACATGGCATGAGATGAAAAGAGATATTCAAACAGCTATGCACAGTGAAAACCACTTCTCAACTATGGATAACAATAAGCTGGGCAGGAATAATGTTGAGAGTGAATGTGAATGTGTCTACATCGCGTACCCTCTCCTTGGTGTCCTGCAGACAGTGGAAGTCTGAGGTGAGGACAGTTCTGGCTCTGTGGAGCTCTCCCAGCTGCAGCTGTTTGTCCCGCAGACTGCTGCTCAGACTGGCCTGGCCGTGCTGCAGCTCTCTGAGGCCCCCTCACACTCCTCCGCTTTGCTGTTAGGGTGGGGACACACACCCTAACACACATTAAGCATACAGTATGTGTACTGTACGTATTTGACTGGGGGACTGATGAACACCAGAACCCCCCCGTCACCAGTTTGACCTTGAGTCTGTGCAGGAAGTCAGTCTCCATCAGTCTCCATCAGTCTCCCTGCTTCAGGGCCTGGTTGAGATGCCTGTTCTCAATCAGCAGGAAGTTGAGCTTCAACATGTCCGCCATCAGCTCCTTCATGTGTCTCTCCAGCTCGGCCTGCTCACGCTGCTCCTGTTGCATCTCACCTGGACAGGAGACAGCGGAGAGGTGGGCAGACCATGGCTTAGGGTGTGTGTGTTGGGGGAGACCATGGCTTAGGGTGTGTGTGTTGGAGGAGACCATGGGTTAGGGTGTGTGTATTGGGGACGGGAGTGTGTTTGTTTGGTCAGGGTCACAAAGAACCACCTGTGGGCTGGGTACTGGTAGGTGTATGACACTTGAATAAATCATATTTCTCTCTATATCCACTGTGCGTGTGTTTTACTCTTGTTGCGGATGGAGAGTTGCGTCCGTAGTGTGAGCAGGGTATTTGTCCCATTTTGTGAGTTATTTTTTGCATTCATTTTGCAGGGTATTTACGTACTCTCGGTGCAGACTTTCCTCTGCTGTAGGATGGTGAACTGGTCCTGCAGTGTGAGCAGGGCGGCGATCCAGGCCTGTTTCTCCTGGCTCAGTCTCACTAGTTCCCCCTGCTGCCGCAGCCAGAGCTGCTGCTGCTCCTTGATCTCTCCTCCCACCCCCTCCAGCTGCTTGGTCAGAATACTGGCCTAGATTTCCAACAGGCCCAGGTCCTCGTGCTGTTGACGTACATAGGGACGTGACAAGACAACATAGAAAGTCAGGAAAATTTGCATTTTTCAAAGCCGAAACGTTTCAAATCCATTCTAGCTCCAGTCTTATTGTAGAGGATGGTGCTACCATAAAAATAGAATATCATTCTAGATCTGTAGGTGCCACCTATTTTAGATTCAGTACCTATAGTCCTTTATTATTAGACAATAACCCCAAAATATTCAGCTGGTTACTGGTCAGTGCTTGGTTGTAAGTTAACTCTCACCCCAGTGCTGGCGACGAGCTGCTCAATCTTCTTGTTGTAAACGTTGATGGTGGCCTACTTGCGCTCGATGACGGTGACATGCTTGGTGATCCGGTTAGAGAGAGGGGGGTAGAGAGAGGGAGAATCAGTTATAGAACCCATAGCCCTCCACTCACCAACCAAGAACAAAATGGGACAAACACCAAATTGAGACTGCGTGCTGAATTCTGGAAAAATATCCTATGTGTTCAACGTCAAACAACAAATAATGCATATGCAGAGGAGAATTAGGCCGATACCCTCTAATTATCAAATCCAGAAAAGAGCAGTTCAATTCTACAACCACCTAAAAGGATTCTCAAACCTTCCATTACAAAGCCATCACCTTCAGAGAGATGAACCTGGAGAAGAGTCCCCTAAGCAAGCTGGTCCTGGGGCTCTGTTCACAAACAGACCCCACAGAGCCCCAGAACAGCAACACAATTAGACCCAACCAAATCATGAGAAAACAAAAAGATAATTATTTCCAATGTGTCAAATAATTAACAAAAAAACTGAGCAAACTAGAATGTTCCATGGCCCTAAACAGAGAGTACACAGTGGCAGAACACCTGACCACTGTGACTGACCCAAATTTAAGGAAAGCTTTGACTATGTACAGACTCAGTGAACATAGCCTTGCTATTGAGAAAGGCTGTCGTAGGCAGACCTGGCTCTCAAATGAAGACAGGCTATGTGCACACCGCCCACAAAATGAGGTGGAAACTGGGTTGCGCTTCCTGACCTTCTGCCAAATATATGTCCCATATTAGAGACACATATTTCCCTCAGATTACACAGATACACAAAACTCCCATATCTACTGGGTGAAATATCACAGTGTGCCATCACAACAGCAAGATTTGTGACTTGTTGCCATAGGAAAAGGGCAACCAGTATAGAACTAGCACCATTGTAAATACAACCCATATTTATGTTGATTTATTTTCCCTTTTGTACTTTACAACATTACAACACTGTACAGTATATAGACATAATGACATTTGACATGTCTTTATTCTTTTGGAACTTCTGTGAGTGTAATTTTTACTGAAAATTGTTGTTGTTTATTCAACTTTTGTTCATTGATTTTTCACTTGCTTTAGCAATGTTAACATGTTTCCCATGCCAAAAAATCCCTTAAATTGAATTGAAATTGAATTGAGAGGGGGGTAGAGAGAGAGAGAGAAGATTCAGCCATAGTAATAAGAATGATTTTAAATTCTATTTCTAGACCCTTAGCAACTGGTCCGGGACCAGTTTTGCTGTTTGGCCCAGAAAGGTTAACATTAGAACTAACATGCCATTTGGCTGATCTTGAATCAGGTGTGTTTCTGCCTGGGTCTTCTCGGAGTGGGGCTTGCGCGAGGTGTTCTTCATGGCCGTAATGTCGGAGTGCAGGTCGGCGTTAACCACCTGCATGTAGAACAGACGCAGTGCCAGGTTCTCTACCTCACTCTGCAGTTGGGACACTGAGAAAGGAGGTGATAGACGTAGTTAGGGACAGGAGTTTTTCCTGACTATGTCACCTGACCAGGAAAACCTTTAGGTGACCGTTTGGAACTATTATAACTAGGTTAGGGTACTGATTTTTTCCTTGATTAGGTCAAGAAAAACTCCTGGCCCAAGCCATAGTACACATATAGGATCTTAATTTGACCTATATTATCACAGCAAAATAAGTGCATAATGTTGCTTGATCGGTGGTTATATCTATGGGTCTCACCGTGTGACCTCTGCTTGCCGGCCTGGCTTGTGCGGTACTGGCTTCGGACCCCCTCTAGCTGATCCTGGGCCTGTTGGCGCTGGGTGGCCGCCTGCGGTCTAAATAGCCATCTAGGGAGATGGGTGGAGGAGGGGAGGGAAAGAGGATAGCTTGGGGTCAGAATTACATATGGCAAATGCATTAGAAAAGCACTGCAAGACCTATGGATATTTCTTAATGTTATAACAATAGTGATTCATCGTAAATCAATTGTTGTTGCTTATAGATCATTTCTAGTTGCAGATTAGTTTATTTTGTATTTTGAAATGAAAGCACAGGGTCATGTTTCGAGATTGAGCCAAAACAAGTCAATGGCGCCCTCTCCTGGGAAAAGAGTGAATTCAAAACGGGGACCTATAAATGGTATGAATCGTACTGCATGTGTACTGTAAAGTGGATGTCCATGTTGATTTGATTGTAAACCATTGGAAAGGATTTAGAGTCTTTGCTTCAGAAGAAGAGACCTACTGCACCTTCTCTCGCAACTCTACATTGAGTCTCTCCAGTTGCTTATGGAGGTGGTTCTTCAGTGCAGTCTGGAACCTTCTCATCAGCGGCTGCAGGCAGATAGGAGAAGCCATACTAAGACGTTCATCTGATAAGCATAACAGGGTTTAAACCTTAAGGTAATTAAAACAATGTTATCAGTGATGTTAAGCGGGGAAACTGCTTACGTGTTCAGGGGTCCAACACGATTAGCTCATCTGCACCATCATCCTCTTCCGCCGCCCTGTGTAACTCGTCCCCATCACTGTCAGAGAGGGGGACTGAGAGGTGCAATGAGGGGTAAGGTGGAAAGGGCATCGTTCCGTTATCTGGAACCCCCAAAAATATGTTTCGTGATCAAACCTCAACAGATACCGTGCTTGACAAGTCACAGTGCTCAACACAATTTCAAAGATGAAAGAAATCAGTTAAAATTTCCACCATTGTTCTATCCCTCCCTCTTATTGAAACCCGGCTGACCTGAGTTGCTGGTGGGGTTGAAGGCTGCACCTGTACCACTGTCTCCTGACTGTGACACTGGGTGATCAGACCCCGCCTCAGCCTGCTCTGCTGATCCACCCTGCATGGAGGACAGACAGGAGGACACTCAGGAAGTCACTTTTTGATCCATAGAGACACAATATAATACTAATAATAAAGTCTTGTTTTTAATTCTGTGCATTGACCATCGGCTAAATCATGTCTAAATCGTCTTTTGGAAATAATTTCATGATTTTGAATGATTACAAATAAAATGCCGATGATACAAAATCATGAGACTCACAAATCCTAACTTGAGAAAGGTGAGAAAATACGTATTCTGTGCTGTAGAGTAGTCTCTTTCACAAACCTCCTGCACAGGTACCACAGTAACGCCAGAGTCCTCTGCTGCCTCGTCAGCACCACCTGGCTGTTCATCTCCTCCTCCTGTGGCAGGGTTCCCCTCCTCTCCTCTTCCCCTCCTCCCTCACTTCCCCCACCCTCCATTGAATGCGGTGGGGACCAAGATGGCTGACTCTGTCAGCACTACAAGAAGGTTGTCTTTGTGACACCCAAGTCACAACAACATTGGATTTGATTGCAGTCATTAGGCAGGTGGTCTACCGATTAAGAGCTTTGGTGCCAGTAACCGAAAGGTCGCTGGTTTGAATGCCCCAGCCGACCAGGAGAAAAATCAGTTGATGTGCCCTTGAGCAAGGCACTTAACCATAATTGCTCTGGATAAGAGTGTCTGCTAAATAATGTCACCTGCTCTTTTAACACCCTTTCATTGAAAGCCTTACCTGCTTCTTGAGTTATTAAGGCAAAAGAAAGGTCAGAGAATGAAAATAATGTATTGAAACAATAATACAAATGTAAAAGTTGGCTGACAAAGCCTCCTGTCATCACCTGGGAAGACATGACAGAGCAGACACAAATAATTTGATTCACTAACGTTATGAAGTTGACGACATAATAATCTATTAGGCCCTCATACCTTTGCTTCAAAATGAAATAAGATAGATATGATGGCTATGCCTACTACATGCATAATGTTTCTCATTGCATGCTGCTATCCACTTGTCTTGAAGTTAGCGTGCTTATCGGTTATATGCTATTAACGCTAACTAAATAGCATATTTTTCATTTGACAGCTTAAAATACCAGAATGTTTGAAATATTCTCGAATGCATAAGTTACTAAACCTTACGGTTGCTTTATCACCTCTTCAGCAACAACAAATCATCCTGTAGCTAGTAGTACGAAATTGAATTTGCAAACTTAAAACAGGCAGACTCACCACTGTTTTTCACCCGGTCAGGTGTTGCTAGGAAACGATACACTTCCGTGAAGGGATAATGTAATTGAATGGAGCCGCCCCTCATGAATATTCATGTTGGACATTTGTGGACAATTCAAGCATTGCAGTACATGGGTTTTCAGAGATGAATGAATTTGAACATTTTAAATATTGATGCATGGGCATGTGAGTGTGGCAGTTATAATAACTTCAGTATATGACAAAAAAATAGGTTCATAAAAAAAAAAAAACTTTATTTCAATCAAGTGCGAATAATTACAAAGCCAGCTGATATTTTTTAATAATTTGTACCACAATACCATTGCAATTCATAGTCGTACAAAATCGATAACAGAAAAGAACAAAGCCTGCTAAATCAACAAATAACATTATTTTGTAAAAATAAAAAGGCATCATTTTAGAGAACTTCTTTAGGGAAACTTAGTCTCTCCCAACCAAGAGACATGTTCCAGCCAAGCAGGAGACATGGATGAGGCTCAACAAATTTGTCCTTAAAAATCTAAATAATCCATCCATTTGCAGAATCATCAACTCTTATCGTATAAATCTGTGATATTCATATCATTCTGTCATAGTACATTGTCTTTCAGAAAAGCAGACAAAGCTTTACAAAACTTTCTAATTCCAACCTGGTACTATGCCTACATTCAGGTCCATAATTATTGGCACCCTTGATAAAGATGAGCAAAGAGACTGTATAAAATAAATAACACAATTACTGAGCTATATTGTATACACCAAAACATTTGAAAATGTCATTATTTTATACTAATACAATTGCTCAGAGAATACAATTGCTCATTTTAAAAATGAGGGGTCAAAATTGCCACCCCTGTTTTCAATGCTTTTAGCACGCTCCCCTGATCCCTCCCACTGTGTTCTCCAATCTTTAAAAAAATAAATCTTTAAAGGCTCAGTGTCATTATTCTCACAAAGGTACGGTGCTGGGGTACTGAAAACAGGGGTGCCAATTACTTTGACGCCTACCGTTTTGATAATTGATTTAATACTTTTTAAACTAAATCTCTTTCTCTGAGCAATTGTGTTAATATACAATAAATCACAATTTCAACAAACAAAAAAAATGCATGCAATATAGCGCAGTATTTGTGTCATTTATTTGATAGTATTTTTGGCTCATCTTTATCAAGGGTTCTAATAATAATAATATTACCAACCAAATAATCAATAAAACGAAAATGAAGAAAGAAACGAATTAGAAGTACTGTAGAAGGAAAGTGAAAACGGGATATTCCTTCATCAATGACATTCTACAACAGTGCTTTAGTGTCCTGACAAATAAAAGGAATGAAAACAAATAGGAATTCATGTAAACAAATCCAATACTGTGCATTTAAAACTTAACTGCAAAATTAAGAAAACATAACAGTACAGTATAGAAAATGATTCAGACTTCAATAGTGATGATTTTTGAGATTTAAATTGTTTTTGGAGTTAAGGGTACACTACATCATTTAGTTTAACTCTACCAAGTGTCATGGAGCACATCTGGCAAGGTGGCTCATTTCCAAGCATTGGCAACTGTTGATGATGGCCATTTGAAAATACACACAAAACAAAAATAAAAAAAAAACACAACACTTCCTACATCATTTGAAAGAATAAATGAAAACCTGTGTGGTGCCGAGCACCACAGGAATGGTCTCAACGTGCCATGGGTATTGTACATGCTAGAGAGAGTATAGCACAATAGCACTGCAAATATGCAATACATGTCTGTAGATACAATTGCATTAGTGTTTACAATGAAAAAAATCAAAACTTCTGTTTAACTTGTGCAATACTTGGCATACCCCAATCAAAATAATCCATGTGATTGGTTCCATACAACAAACAATAAAACAGTCCAACAATCTGTCAATATAGCCATACATACATTCAACAGAAGTGTTAGGCCCCTTATGTACACCTCTTCAGAAATACATTTCTATGAAATGTATCTTCACAAGATTATATATATACTACTTTCTCATTGCTCACCTCATGTCCATGTCCTTAGTTAGCAAGGAATTTGCATAGGCATTAGTGAATTAAAGACACGTGTTGCCTAGGTAATGACGGCTAACCCTATAGCATTGGCTTCCAGAGACAAACGAGGGGAGGGGCTTCATATAGCTGCTTCCATATAGATATGGACACAGTGATCATTTGCATATAAAGAGGTGTGGTGTACAGTTAAGAGGGGAATAGGTAGAACTTTCCCCCTTGCCACTGATATACAGTAGGGTCAGACATATTCTCATCCCCAAAACAGTTAGAATTTGGGGTGGAGTAATCTGATTCTACACCTGTAGTAAAGGGGAACTTCTACCCCGAGCAGTAAGATATGTGGGGTCACAGCAAGTGTACATACTGTTAGTGTTCACCTGGACACAGACCATGAGCATTAGGACACAAAGCATAGGGTAGCATTGATGCCTCAAATCATATGGCAAACAATACATGTGACATTGTCAAAAGTATCCACTCCTGCTTTTAGTGTCAGGCTTCACACACACAAATGCTCACTCAAATGCAGACACACCTGTACAATAACAAAAGTATAATCTAGCAGTTGCATGTCTCATTCAACTATTTCTTTTCACTTTATTCTCTTGATTTGGCTCCCCAAACAAAAGTTGTTTCCTACCTAGGACGTAAGGTGAACGGTGAATGCGAAATAACCATGTGTTCATAGGACACTGTGTAACCTTATAACCCACAGAAACTCTCCACTCCGTTCCACCTATACCACTAGCCTCTAACCTGCCCCTGTCAAAGGTTGTATCACTGTTACATGTGACATTCTTAAAAAATGTAATTTTCTAAGTCTGTTCATCCTACACAGATTTAAAAAAAAAAAAAACAACAGCAGTGACAGTTTTTATTTTTAGTGTTTGTCCTTCCTGGTTGGTTGACTGACCTCTGTCTTGTTCCGTCAGTGAGCTTGTTAAAGGGTCAACGTTCATCTGATGAGGTCATCCTGTTCTGCCAGTGACAAAAAGACCCTTGGGTATGGAGCTATTGGAATGTCTATGTGGTAAAGGATGTCTTTTTGTATGTCCTTATACACCGACAAGCCTTATACTACTACAAGGCCCCTTGGCTCCCATTCTAATTCACACGTTTCAGGCAAATACTGTAAACAATCCTTCATATGCCGTTTGTGGCGCCCCCCTCTGTTTCGGAAGGCTCCGTTTCCTTCTGTGTCGTATCGGCTGTGGAGGTGGAGGGCGTTCCAAAAGAGCGGGGGTCCATGGCAGAGTGCATGATGGTCAGCCACAGGTCGTCCATGTTTGGCATGACAAAGATTTTCTACGTCGGAGAGAAGATGGGAGAGATTCAGAGGTGTTACATTTGGATGTAGTATGCGGACATACAGTTTGGACAAAGTACGCAGACACAGGCATGCAGACACAGGCATGCAGACACAGGCATGCAGACACAGGCATGCAGACACAGGCATGCAGACACAGGCATGCAGACACAGGCATGCAGACACAGGCATGCAGACACAGGCATGCAGACACACACATACCTGAAACTCCTGGTCCAGTTTCTTCTCGATCCAGTCGGTGACGTGGGCCAGTGTGACCTCTCGCTCTCCCAGTTTGGGCCGAGCCTTTAGCTCCAGGTGGGGTGGACTCCTGAAGCCATACCTGCGATTCAAAACAGAGTCAACAAACACACTAGAGAAACACCAGGGTGTAGATTTCAACTATAACAGATCACGCAGTCATTGGTTATTGTACTGTGTGGGCAAGTTAACCTCGAGTGTAGGGGGCAGTATTTTGATGTTTGGATGAAAAACGTACCCAAATGAAACTGCCTATTTCTCAGGCCCAGAATCTAGAATATGCATATAATTGTCAGATTAGGATAGAAAACACTAACGTTTCCAAAACTGTCAAAATATTGTCTGTGAGTATAACAGAACTGATATTGCAGGCGGAAACCTGAGGAAAATCCAACCCGGGTGTGCTGTTTTCCTGAAAGCTCTCTGTTCCATTGCCTGCCTTCGCTCCATTTAAAGGGATATCAACCAGATTCCATTTCCTATGGCTCCCTCATGGTGTTAACAGTCTTTAGACATAGTTTCAGACTTTTATTTTGAAAAATGAGCGAGAAAGATCACATTGCGTCATTGTATGGCTGGGTGCCAGCAGAGTTTTGCATGTGCAACAGCTTGGAGCAGACATATTCTTTCTCTCTCCAATTGAAGAAGCTACAGTCCTGCTTGAAATATTATCGATTATATATTGTAAAAACAACTTGTGGATTGATTATAAAAAACTTTTGACATGTTTCTACGAACTTTACGGATACTATTTGGAATTTTTGTCTGCCCGGTCGTGACCGCTCGAGCCTGTGGATTTCTGAACATAACGCGCCAACCAAATGGAGGTATTTTGGATATAAAAATAATCTTTATTGAACAAAAGGAACATTTATTGTGTAACTGGGAGTCTCGTGAGTGCTAACATCCGAAGATCATCAAAGGTAAGCGATTCATTTTATTGCTTTTCTGACTTCGTGACAAATCTATTTGTCTGCTAGCTGTTTGTAATGTTTTGTCTACTGAGAGAGATGTCCTTACATAAACGCTTGGTATGCTTTCGCCGAAAAGCTTTTTTGAAATCTGACACGCCAGGTGGATTAACAACAAGCTAAGATGTGTTTTGCTATATTGCACTTGTGATTTCATAAAATTTTTATATTTGTAATAATTTAATTTGAATTTGGCGCTCTGCAATTCAGCGGATTTGACGAAAATTATCCCGGTAACGGGATGGGTGCATCAAGAAGTTAATGGTAAAGGTTACTCAGAATAATAAGGTACATAAAATGTCAGTTTTCCAGGGATGTGATCAGTCACCAGCAGAGGGCTCAAGTGCATTGAAGAACAGCATTAACTAATGCACAACAGTATGCCAACAAGTGTTTGATTGGCACCCCTATAATACTATATTAAAATGTATTCATTATGTATTGAGGTGGTGTGAATGTGTTGGGGTGTAGCATATCATGTTGGTGGTATGATGTATGTATGCTGTTAAGAACATACCATATCCTGTCAGTGGGCGGGGGTGGGATGTTAACGGCCAGTGTTCCTCGGAGCGCCTGTACTTCCACGGTGAGCAGCAGGGGCGTGTTGGACACCTCCTCCATCTTCTTCTTGATGAACTCCGTCTCGGTGGCCTTCTGGAAGTACTTGGACTTGGCGATCTTGTCCACGAAGCGCATGATCTTACTGGGCTGGCGGCCCCCCATGTATCTAATGGAGAGGAGAGATTATGGGGTGTTACTTTGTCACGCAAATCTACCTTGATTTATGTAAAAGTCTGAATTAAGTTAAAGTCTGGATTACATACAAGTAGTACAGAAAGGTTCTTTAAAAAAGGTAAACAAGGTAAATAAATCAGGCTAAAAGTAAATACACTGTAATTAGTCTCACCCCTCTGCTCCAGGGACATCATTGGTGACCTCTGAACTATCCTCTTCGTCAGAGGACCCTGCACTGGATGATTCCTCATCACTGTCCGCCAGGCAGTACGTCCGTGGTCTGTACCTGGCACACACACACACACGATTCAGTATGGATTCATCAGAGGGTGATGAATTACAAAGCATGTTCACACAAGGAAATACAAGTGTTTTTCAGTGTTATTTAGACCCTTTGTAGTCTCACCGAGTTCCCACACAATTCATTGGAGCACACACGCACCCACCCACGATTGAGCAGTGTTTTACACAAGTACATAGAGTAACAAGCCAAATAAAAAAAAATGCAAGCAAGCAAGCCAGCCAGCCCCCCCCCCCGAGCACATTGAATTATTGAATACTTTATTGAGTTTCTCACAGATTTGAAACATTTGTTGTGGTATTGTGTAGAAAGACATGACAATTTAAGTTACTGAAAACGCATGAGTTCAGTGTATTGTTAGTTGTTTTGGACAGTGTCTCAGTCTAGGGTTATATGATCAGGACTAAGAGAACATTAAACCTTTGAGATTAAAGTCTTATTTACAGTTTAACTGCAAGATATGAATTGCCACAATGAAGTTCTTCAAATGATGTTGTTAAATGAAAACAGAAATATGAAATAGCCCACATTATCTAGAAAAATGTATTAAAAGGTTTTGTTTTTAAGAGGATTCCATTTGTTTCAGGTTTTTCGTTTTTCTTTTAAATTGTGAATTTGAAACAACAAATGTGAGTGTTCTAAGTCCACAATAACGCATAAACCACATCAAGAGACCACTTCAGGTCTGAAAAAAATAAAATAAACATTTGTGTGTAGTTTCATGTGCACAGCAAGCAAGTAGTGTGATGTTAGAGTTTGCAAAACAAATGCCCACTCATGATATCATTTTTCCAGGTAAACATAGGGTAGTTTGTAGTTAACATTTAACTGTGCAGGTTGTTGGGAAAGCCATCTACCAGAAGACTTTTATTTAGCATAATTGTTAATGACTTACACAAAGTGGTAGACCCGCGCACCACACGCATACAGACGGGCATTTTCATTGCCTCTTCAGAAAGTTGCATTGATGGATTCTGTTCATGTTAGAGGTCGACCGATTAATCGGAATGGCCGATTAATTAGGGCCGATTTCAAGTTTTCATAAAAAACGGAAATCTGTATTTTTGGACACCGATTTGGACATTTTTTTTTTTTTACACCTTTATTTATCTAGGCAAGTCAGTTAAGAACACATTCTTATTTTCAATGACAGCCTAGGAACGGTGGGTTAACTGCCTTGTTCAGGGGCAGAAAGACAGATTTTTACCTTGTCAGCTCGGGGATTCAATCTTGCAACCTTACAGTTAACTAGTCCAACTCTCTAACCACCTGATTACGTTGCACTCCACAAGGAGACTGCCTGTTACGCGAATGCAGTAAGAAGCCAAGGTAAGTTGCTAGCTAGCATTAAACTTATCTTATAAAAAACAATCAATCATAATCACTAGTTAACTACACATGGTTGATGATATTACTAGTTTATCTAGCCTGCGTTGCATATAATCGATGTGGTGCGTATTCGCGAAAAAGGACTGTCGTTGCTCCAATGTGTACCTAACCATAAACATCAATGCCTTTCTTAAAATCAATACACAAGTATACATTTGTTAAACCTGCATATTTAGTTGTCGATGTGTTCCTGGTTCAAGCCCAGGTAAGGGTGAGGAGAAGGACGGAAGCTATACTGTTACACTGGCAATACTAAAGTGCCTATAAGAACATCCAATAGTCAAAGGTATATGAAATACACAAATCGTATAGAGAGAAATTGTCCTATAATTCCTATAATAACTACAACCTAAAACTTCTTAACTGGGAATATATTGAAGACTCCTGTTAAAAGGAACCACCAGCTTTCATATTCTTCTCATGTTCTGAGCAAGGAACTGAAACGTTAGCTTTTTTACATAGCACATATTGCACTTTTACTTTCTTCTCCAACACTTTGTATTTGCATTATTTAAACCAAATTGAACACGTTTCATTTTATTTTAGGCTAAATTGATTTTATTGATGTATTATATTAAGTTAAAATAAGTGTTCATTCAGTATTGTTGTAATTGTCATTATTACAAATATATATTTTTTAAATTGTCCGATTAATCGGTATCGGCTTTTTTTGGTCCTCCAATAAATCGGCATTGGCGTTGAAAAATCATAATCGGTCCACCTCTAGTTCATGTCTTATGATAAACTTGGGAAAAGTAATTACATTTCAATACATTTAGTTTTTTCAATATTGTTGAATTCCATTTTAATGCCTGCATTTTGTGAGGGCCCTAATTATCATATTTGGACCAGAATGAGGCTCTCCACTACCTATTGTTTCTGAAATGATGAATCGCCATCTTCATCAAATGTTTTCATAATTTGTCTGCATGTAAGCGAAAAAAAGCCTCGGCCTACCAGTAGCCTATGAAACTTAGGGAGACAAGTGAACGACTCTCACACTGATGCGATTTGGTAGGCTACACTGACAGACGAGAGTCACTCACTTCAGCGTCACTGTCTGGCAAGACACGACATCCTAGGAAAGGAAACCTAGGAAACCCTTTGGTTTACTTGTCCCCATGTGATACCATATACATATAACCACGTTGTGTGATTTATGAATGGCAAAAGTATATAGGAGGACTATATTCAGTCAGTTCGACACCTATGATAAACTAGTAAACACTTGCTGTTCAGTTATTAATCAATGCACAGTAAATGGTCTACAACGTTCCACGACTCCGCGTGGCTGGCTATGTGGAAACACCCAAAAGAAATGTGTGTCAGAAATTAAAATAGGCTAAGTCGTGGATTTCACAAGCATCACTCTCTCTACCTACTCCGTGTAAAGGAATTTAACTACAACCAGAGATCTGTATATAATGACAAGATGCTCCCTACCAATGGGGGGAGTCGTCCCAAACAAGGGAAGACAGGCGACAAGCTTAGGTCTAAAATAATCCCATAGAAACGCATTGGGCTTATTTTGGAAAGATTTTGGAGAGAGTGAAACCTCTCGCTTCGACTCTTCCTCTCTGCTGCGTTTCCTGTCATCGCTCGCTTTGTGACAGGCGCCTATCCTATCAATAGATCTGTAAAATAATCATATTGTTCATTCGAGCGGGACAGGGCTCGACGGACTAGCGAATTGAAACTTTTAAAATGAAAAGTAACCGAGTTAATATGAAGTGGAAAATGTAGCAAGCTACAAATGAGTCTAACTGGCTGATTAGCCGACAGCATCAGCCGGCGCTAATGGAAAACACTGAGTATGGATTGATGCATCCTCTTGAGATCCCCTTTGTTTTAGCGTTCACATGAGTCTGAACACTGACAAAACGAACCCATTCACAATGTCAGTTAGATGGGATGGAAGCCATCTGTAATGAAATGACCACAAAAACAGATTGAAATTAAAAGAAAATGGAAACGAGAAGGCCCCAGAGAAACTCAGCACTCACCAGGTGAAGGAAATATCCATGTAAGGGTGCGTCCAGGAACGGAAGGAAGGAAGGACAGAGAAAAAGGGAGAGTGTACAGAAGACCAGTTAAGAGAACAGGTCGCTAAACCCCTGATCCTGTGGAAAGCTAATTCTCTCATTATGTGTTCAGAGGCGGAAAACAGTGTAAACCTTTAACAGTTGTTTCAAGAACGTCAGTGCAAATTTGTCAACAAAGCAGCTATTAAAAAGATGAATATCCCACTGGATAGTGAAGAGAATGTCTCATACTTCCCATATGGCTACACAAATGTTTACTGTGGGAAATGAAGGTTATTCCACCCTGTGCAACCACCTTCGAGAGTAATTATGTTCATTCAATGTTTCATAGTTAAAATACTGTTAATAAATACCCTACACTGTAAACCTAGAATGAACGTTTATAATCATGATTAGAGTAGGTCACACACCAGTCAGTGTTGTGTTTAGTGAGGACCGTTCCTTCCCCTTACCCATCCTTGCTGATGTCTCTGATGCGCACGCCATCTCCGTCCTTCCCCAGTCTGATCAGGTTCATCTTAGTCTCCAGGGTCATCAGGAAGGAGCCGCTGTACGAAATCTCCAAGTCAAACCACAGACCTGGGGAGACAGACAGACAGAGGTTGGTGTGTGTGTAGGGCGGGCGATGACAAGTCTGCGTGCGTGTGTCCCCGTGTGTGTAGTCAAAATTACTTTGACAAACCAAACTACTTGACCCAGCATTGAACAGTAACCTACCACCATTAACCGTAGCATGAAGACAAATCGCAGCGCTTCAGGTAAAGTTATTGGAAACTACAGTAAGTGATGAACTTTCCAGATCTGCAGAGCCTAAAAGTTGAGTAGATCTGGCTAAAGGTTCTCAGTCTGTGGCGAATGCTCCAGGACACTAGCCTTCAGTCTGCCATTGACTTCTCCCGCCCAGTCTTCCTCACTCCCCTGCCTCTTCCCCTCCCCCTAGCATCTCGGACCTCCACGTTCATCCCGCTCTCAAATCTCCCTGCCCTCTCCCTCTTTCCCCCCATCCTTATCCCATTGCCAGACAGTGGAAGAGAACCGAAGTGAGGGATATTAAAAAGAGAGAGATCACAGGACCCTTTGAACAGAGGGGAAACAGTTGGACACCGTGCGATACCCCTCACAGGGCTCGTTTGATGTCAGCGGGGTGCTGCTCGCTGCATAAACATGCATCTCTTCTGAAAGCCCCAGCTCTGTTAATCTGGGTTAGAGAAATACCCTATCAAGGCCCCGGCCCAAAGCCTCCCTCACATGGGGCAGACCTGGGTTCTCCGAACAGGGGGACCATCACACACACTATTACACAGCAGCACGGGAATACAGACGCACACACACGGTAACACACACACACACACACACATCATGGAAGTGTATTTTGGGAGAGAGCCACTTTACACCACTAGGGGGCACTCCTGGGTTGATAGATGATGCAGGCGTGTGTGTTTGTTAGTGAGAGACCATACACTCTCTCTTAGCAACACAGTAAGACTTCACACTAACACACCAGTTGTATCTCTCCCACAGCAGGAATGATGGGAATTCTACCGGCTTAATCAGACAGTCGATCAATAGATGACACACAGACTCATACGGTGCATTCGGAAAGTATTCAGACCCCTTTACTTTTTCCACATTCTGTTAAGTTAAAGCCTTACTCTAAAATGTATTAAATTCATTTATTTCCTCATCAATCTACACTCAATAACCCATAAAGACAAAGTGAAAACAGAAATACCTTATGTAGATAAGAATTCAGACCCTTTGCTATGAGAGATTTAGCTCAGGTGCATCCTGTTTCTATTAATCATCCTTGAGATATTTCTACAACTTGATTGGAGTCCACCTGTGGTAAATTCAATTCCAATTCAAAATCCAAGCCATGAGGTCGAAGGAATTGTCCGTAGAGCTCCGACACAGGATTGTGTCGAGGCACAGATCAGGGGAAGGGTACCAAAAAATGTCTGCAGCATTGAAGGTCCCCAAGAACACAGTGGCCTCCATCGTTCTTAAATGGACGAAGATTTGAACCACCAATACTTCCTAGACCTGGCCGCCCGGTCAAACTGAGCAATCGGAGGAGAAGAACAGGGAGGTGAACAAGAACCTGATGGTCACTGACAGAGATCCAGATTTCCTCTGTGGAGATCGGAGAACCTTCCAGAAGGACAACCATCTCTGCAGCACTCCACCAATCAGGCCTTTATGGTAGAGTGGCCAGACGTAAGCCACAGTAAAAAGGCACATGACAGCCTGCTTGGAGTCTGCCAAAAGGCACCTATAAAGGCCTCTCAGATCATGAGAAACAAGATTCTCTAGTCTGATGAAACCAAGATTGAACTCCTTGGCCTGATGCCAAGCCTCAAGTCTGGAGGAAACCAGGCACCGCTCATCACCTGGCCAATACCATCCCTATAGTGAAGCATGGTGGTGGCAGATTCATGCTGTGGAGATGTTTTTCAGCGGCAGGGACTGGGAGACTAGGATCGAGGGAAAGACGAAGGGAGCAAAGTAAAGAGATCCTTAAATGAACAGTGAAGCTCTGTATGAGTCTAATTGAATAACACACATCCTCTATATCACAGGGTCTTTATCATGGCGTTTCTTAGAGCAGTGTACAGAAAGACAACTGTATGTCTCCTGTACAGCACTACACTGCTTTGAAATGAAATATGTTAGGTTTACTTACAGCTAGAAGAGACTTGATAGCTAGACAGAGAAAGTTTTGGTACAATAATTAGCATAGAGTAATTAGCATAGAGTATTATATACATTTTCAAGTATTGTTGGCCAGTTTTTTTAGTGGGCTTTCATCCAAGGTAATTTACCTAGGACTTTAAGCTTAAGAGAAGAAAATCATAAACAGTAACATTTGAGTTGACCTGTAGCCTCACTGTTCCTGTTGATTTCACAGAAACACAGCAGGTTGAGAAAACGAGGAACTATGCATGAAAACCAACTAGTGACACCATTCACCTACAGGGTGAACACTCCCAGAGAGTTGGAGAAGCTGCGCTTCTTTCTCCACAACCGTCCTCGCCAAGCCTGAACGCTAGCTGTGCTAAGTGACCACAAGACAACGCAAAACGTACACAAACGCACCCCAGCCCTGTCCACTCAGACCACATCCCCATGGTGTGTGAGAGAGAGAGAAAGCCAGGGGACTTGTGGCCCTTGCCAAACGCTGTGTGGCCCCGGTGATAATAAGGCTGTGCCCGACAGCGTTAGGGGTTAAGGGAGGGCAGGGCTGATAGCGTGGGGGGAGGAGCACCAAATCGCTAGCTGCGAGAGATGTATTGAACGACCAACTCTGGCCTAATTGGGGTGAGCTGGAATGGTGACGAGACAGACGAGCAGAGCAGGACCAGACAGACAGACTGAGAGAAAGATGTGGGTCCTTAGGTCCACCGTCTATTCCACTGCCAGTGAGTTTTATTGATCGTGGTTGCCCAGCAGTTTCCAGTAAGGGCAGAAGGCAGAGACCTTGAGCTGCCTGGAGGACAGACTGGGCCTCTAACAGTCCTGGATTATGTAAACGTTTCTTTAGAATGTAAGCTAGAGGAATCTTTTCCTTAAGAATCATTATAGTTGTGTACTCTTGTTCCAATGCAAATGATTGAAACGTTGGTGAACTCTAGCAAATATGTGTGTGGGGGGGGGGGGGGGGGGGGGGATTGGCACTGCAGTGGGGTTGCCAAAATAAAAATAAAATAAACATGTTTGAGATGAAAATGTAATGAATTGAAGGTTATTTGTTGATGTAAAATGAATGTTTTCCAGCTAGATTCGTCAGCAAATTCTACTGTTCGTGAGAGTTCAATATTGACCTAATCCCTACTTACTTTGGGGCCTATTTCGAAACGGTTGCAGCATATGATCATTACTAAGGAACATTAGGTTGCGAGATAGTGGGACTCTGTAACCTAGTTGGATCGAACCACTATATCATTGACAACATCTTAGACTGCAAAACATCAGGCGATAACACAGTATTTTCCCAGAAAGCTGATTACTCTTTAAACCCATAACAACTCGCACAAAAACACAATTAACAACCCACAAAAAAAATGGTTGTCTGTGGAAGCCTGGGTTGTGTTCATTCTTATTGGAAAAGAGTAAGTAGCCCCTCCCCATTTCACTCAATACTTTACTGTTTGGTGACTAATGAACATAACCCAGTCCCCCTGAGTGTAGTGGAAGTGCATTCCTCCAACTCTGATCCAACAGAATCTGTTCCCCTCAGCCTGTGGTGGAATCCATTTCCTCTCCCATCAAGTCTATTCAGAGCGCCGGGTAATAGAAATGACAAAACACTGGAGGCAGTGACTCACAGAGGAACAGCAGGTAGACACCGAGAGACAGAGACAGAGAGTGTTTGGCAAAAAGAGGAAGAAATGGTATGAGAGGAACAGAGTGAGGGAACAGAGAAACTGGTAGAATGAAAGAAAGATGGGTAGTGTAGAGAAGCGACAATCCAACTGCCAGACATAGAAACGCACATTCTTTCACTAGTGTTCAACTCTTCTTGTCTGTAACTCAGCCCCATGGGGGAAGCAGATTAAAGACTGGGCCCTAGCTAATTTATTTATTTCACCTATATTTAACCAGGAAGGGCTCTTGAGATTTAAAATATATTTTTCAAGAGCGTCCTGGCCAAGATAGGCAGCACCAAGTCATTACAAAAATTACAGACAAACATGAAAAACTACAAGTAATCTAGTAAAAACCATAGAATTCACAAGAGTATAAAAAAATCCAAAACAGCAAATTAAAAACATTGACAGGTCAGGGAATCGGTCTCGAAATCATTCATCAGTGATTTAAAAACAGCAATCGGGACAAGTTCTTCCAGTTTAAAAGTATTTTGTAAGGCGTTCCAAGACGATGGCGCAGAGTACATAAAAGCCCTTTTACCAAATTCCGTTGGGACATTTGGAACAGTTAGCAGGATAAAGTCAAGCGAACGAAGAGAATACCCACCACATTTCTGAAAAATAAAAATGCCCAAAATTAAAAGGTAGTAAACCCAAAATGGCTTTGTAATTTTTTTAATTTATCCATTATTTTACCAGGTAAGTTGACTGAGAACACATTCTCATTTGCAGCAACGACCTGGGGAATAGTTACAGGGGAGAGGAGGGGGATGAATGAGCCAATTGTAAACTGGGGATGATTAGGTGACTGTGATGGTTTGAGGGCCAGATTGGGAATTTAGCCAGGACACCGGGGTTAACACCCCTACTCTTACAATAAGTGCCATGGGATCTTTAATGACCTCAGAGAGTCAGGACACCCGTTTAACGTCCCACCCGAAAGATGGCACCCTACACAGGGCAGTGCCCTGGGGCATTGGGATATTTTTTTTAGACCAGAGGAAAGAGTGCCTCCTACTGACCCTCCAACACCACTTCCAGCAGCATCTGGTCTCCCATCCAGGAACTGACCAGGACCAACCCTGCTTAGCTTCAGAAGCAAGCCAGCAGTGGTATGCAGGGTGGTATGCTGCTGGCATAAATAAAAGTATACCAGTGATTGAGCGTACGAGTGACTAGAGAAGGCCAGCCAACCCTGGTATACAAAGTGCAGTGGTGCGTAAGGGTTTTGCAGTTTAAAATAAATCTCAAAGTGCCATGGTAAAGAGTGTCAATTGATCTCAAACTCTGAGCGGAAGCATTCATATATAAAATATCCCCGTAGTCTAGTAAAGGCAAAATGTAGCTTATACTAGCCTCCTTCTGGCTTCAAAAGAAAAACAGGCCTTATTCCTAAAATAAAATTCCCCATTTCAGCTTCAATTTTTTTTGTAAGTTATTGAATATGCAATTTAAAAGAGAGGGCGACATCAATTAAAATTCGAGGCCATAGGATGGAGGCCATAGGAGGGCCATGCCCCAATGGAGTGGGGAATTCAGTGGGCCAGTCATACCTGATCTACATGTCACATTAAACCATCTCTCCTAATATTCACACACTAATAAGATGCAAGAAAATCTACACTGTGGGGCATAACTTCATTAAGGGTGTATGTACCCAGAAATGACATGTGCTGTGTATGCACCCAATAATGATTACCTACTGTGCAAATACGGAAGGGAAGGTGCTTGACGGTTAGATGTTACGAGAGACTCTTCTGCTAGAAAGCAACCAACCGACAGTCACTCTACTAAAGTTGAGGCATATTCATATTATGAGCTGATTCATATTATGTACCGTCCAAACTTCTGCTCAACTGTACTCTACGAACTGCAGTGTGTTTGTACTGAGAAGCTGGTTGTGCAACTAACAGCCAAGCCTATGGCCCCTCTAGTGTACCTCAGCCTTTATTTACTCAGTCTAACAGATAACCATGTGACCCACTCAACAGCTCAGGACTTGATTACATTGTACTTAGCAAGGCATTTTCCCGCAAAACACAATCCATCACAGTAGCATAATATTCTAAACAAGAGCTTGATTAACATAGCACGGTACTCGTCGATAACGTTGTCAATGAGTGATATTGAGTGAGTAAACGCCTATCAGGATTGGGTAGACTCCTGTGGAACATAATGATCAAATTCTTCTTAATAGATATATTCATTGAGTTGAGGTATTGCCCCTACTGGGATTGGAAATGCTCCTCCTGTTGATGAACGTAAATGTTAAAATTCTTAAGTCTTACAATATAGAATGGAAGCATAAAGTCATCACCGACACGGACCAGTCTGGCGTCTCGTTCAATGAATAACCTACTGTGTCATTGTGGTCGCTTGGTCGTTGTTAGCACTGTTAGCTAGCATTACACAGTGTCTCTCGGTGGTGTTGCTGTCCCCTGGTCCAGGGGTTATGACAGAGCCGATGAACTCAACACAGAGCCCTAATATTACAATCTTATTAAATCAGAGAAAGGGGCTGGATAAGGGAGTGGTGGGGAGTCATCACAAAACACACCGACACGTCCGTACTAGGACAGAGCAAAGAGAGAGAATGTACATGTGTTAAACAGTAGCGACGTGCGCGAATAAATCAGAGGATGTAAATCAACAGTGCGCCTGTCAGAACAGAAATGACAAGATTGTTATAATACTGTTATTGCATAAAATGGTTGTTTTATGCAACAGAATAGGGGATTTCTAGAACACTCCTCTGTGTGTGTGGGCTGAAAGCAGGCTTCTTTAACACTGACAGTGGGTTTACAATGGATTGGTGATTAGACAACATTCCATTTCATGATTAGTGTCTGTGTGTTTGTCTGTCGGTAACAGGGAGAACTAATCACCAGTTTCTTTAAAAAGAAAATATTTAGTATTCTAGGTTGCGTTAGTATTTTTGTACAAGCGAGCAGTAAATCTTGACATCTGTTGCATGAGAGCAAAATGTGCCTTTGAATAAATTCTCTCATCTGTGATTTGTCCTGAACATCCAGGAGGATGGACGTTACTATAAAATGCTGTGGCATAGTCCTGCTGGTTGGGCTCTCAACGAATCAACTACGGGGGGGGGGCTCTCGTTGACAAGCTCGATTACTACTGGAATGAAATAATAAAGTTGATGTGTTTTGAAGAAATGTAAAAGGTCTTTCCTTTTGATGGGAATAATTCCACGACACGACATACAAACAACTGCCCGTATGTTTATAGAGAACCATGCTGGCCTGATTCTACAGTTCATGCCTTCTCGTAAAGGGCCTTCCTGAATGAAACAGTGATTCTAATAAACAGATTGCACAGCACGGCTCTAAATGAAAGCCCTACATCTGCCACAATGTCACCACGCAGCGGAGGGGATCAATTGCAACGCAGGAGCGGTGTGAAGTGGAATTCAAACCACCTTGCACAGTGGGAGCCTGGCTGAGCGAGTGTGTTAGTGGCAGAGTATGTGTGTTTGAGTGTGTGTATAAACACAATGCATTGCAATTTTCTTCATTGGTCAGGATTTGGTTGATGGACAGTACAGTAGCACACATCCAGGGTTCTTACCTTGATGGTCCACTGAGGGTTTGGAGGCGCCAAGGATTCTGGGAGTGGCCACGCCCATGTCCAGCTCTGTCAGGGTCAGCTCGTTCATGAAGTAGGGGAGCTGGAGGAGAAAGAAACAGTCAAGCAGATCTTTTTACACACACACACAGTCTGCAGCTGCAGGGGTATAGTAAGTGCAAGTTAGAGGTTGATGGTAACAGGCCACTCACTCGCTCCTTCGACATCTCCCACATTCTACTAGTCATTCTCTTCTGCCACAAAGGCCCCTATCGACTCCCTCACGCCGGCTAGCTGAGACAACAAGACTAACAGCCAACATCACCACATGACATTGGGAATATGACCAGACGAAGGGCTATCGTGGGGCTAGTAACAACCCCAAAGATGAAACAATGGGGGTAATCGAAGGACCAGGATACAAAACAGGGATGAAGAGAGAGAGGAATGAGGGTCTCTCTCTGAGCCCAGTGTGGAGTCTCTGAGTCCTGTGGCGGGGCTGCACAGCGGAAGTGGCTGACATTTAGAGTGTGTGTGTGGTGTGTGTCCCTGCAGAGTCGTAAGGTTCCACTGTGAGGCATTAAGTCCCCTGGTCAATTTTTATTTTGTTTTTTAATTATTAGTCATGCATGGCCCATTCTCGCTCTCTACTCTTCTTCCGAGCCAAATAAACCTTGCACTCTCCCTCTTCTTCATCCCTTCTGGAGCTCAGTGGTAACAGAATACAGTACAGATACAACAGTGTAAGAATGCTCTTAAGCACACAAGCCCTTTGTCACAACAGGGCCATAGGTGAGAGGCAAGAGGTCAAAGGCCACTCACCCGGATCTTGCTGAGTTTCATCTGGATCTTCTTCGAGACCACGTCAGCCCAGTAGGGCTCGCCCAGGAAGTCCCATGCCACCCGGCCAATCAGAGAGTTCACCCAGGCAACAGGCTCCTCCTCCCCCAGCACCAAGACAGGGCCAAAGCTGCTGCTACTCAGCAACTGGTAGGGAGGCGGGGACACAAGAGGAGAAAAAAAAGGAAGCATGATAAACTTTAACTTAGCACTGTAATTTGATTAATTTACTGAAATGATGTATAATAAAAACAAATTATTAATTTAATAATAGAGTATAGTACAGTAAAGTATTTTCTTTTTTTTAAAGACACAAAAAGAGAAAGAAATAAGGGAGTGTTGATTGTTGTTGTACCTTCTTGCCCAACCCAGGACTACTCTGTGGACTCTGGACTACGGGACTAGTGGCAGCGATGGGGGTGGCAGTAGCAGTGGCAGTGCCAGTCTCGGGGGGTACCAGGGTGGCCATGTAGACACTGTAGTCCAGTAGGGACTTGGTCTTGGCTGTTATGCCTGCTGTTGAGTCCTTGGTCCTTGACTGAGACGCTAGCACCTCGTCCAGACTGCTGCGGCTGCTGCTGCGGCTGTGGGAGTTCAAGGCTGACGGTGGGGGGTCAAAGGTGAACAAGATATTAGAAAGAAGCAGCTAGATCAAAATATTTCATGTGCATTATGAAATACAAATGCAGTCTTGCACTTTCCTCAGGTGCATTCACATTGTCACACTATATATGCGTAAGCATGCTAGCGCCAGACATGATTGTTGAGTCAAGAGACTAAACAAGCAACAACTTCCTGTAAATAACTAGTATGGAAGAATGTGTGTGTAAGTTGGTCCGTGAGTGTGTGTGTGTGTGTGTGTGTTTGTGTGTGTGTGTCACCTAGATCAATCCACTGACCAGTCTTAATCCCCTGCAGACTGGTGGCTCTCTTCATCCCCGTCTTGAGGGGCTTGGAGGCCAGCAGAATCCTCCGGTGCCACTCCTCCTTCTCCCTCCCTGTCCGACCAAACAGGTACAGGGTCAGCTCTGGACCACAGGACCTTTTGGCCTCCTCCGTCCCCGCGGTGGCCTCTCCTGTGGTCGTGGTTCTCTCGTGTGTGGTTTCGCTGCGGTCGCCCTCTGCCTTGGACATGAAGTCGTCCTGCTTGGCCAGCTCGATGCAGATAGGGTACTTCTTGTTCCACACGCGCTTCCTGGCCAGATTTTGGGGCACCAGAAAGATCTAGAGAGGGAATACAAGAATTGATTGAGTTGGGTGTGTGTGTGGCCTAATGGGAACTTAAACTGAAATTGCCTCGAAGACCAAAGGCCAAGTACACACACCACATATACTATATGTAATATATAGCAGATGGTGACACATACACCCACAACCCGTCTTCACCCCCGCCCGTAGCTGATCGTGGGTCAATCTGCATTTTCCACTTTAAAATGGTTAAGGTTAGGATTGGGGTAGGGGAAGCTGATCCAAGATCTGTACCTAGGCGGAAATGCACCCACCTTGCTGTCAGTGAGGTCGTAGATCTTCTGGCTGATATAGGTGACGTCGGGCTTGGATTCGTTATGCGTGGCCCGCCGGGCAATGTTGCGGTTGGGTTTGGACAGGCGCAGGATGGAGCCCTCCAGTCTCACATACACAGAGTGGGTCAGAGTGGCATGGTATGTCTCCGGGTCGTAGTTCACTATCTCATTCATCCAGCCCTGCAGGGTGAGATGGAGAAATTAGTCAGGCAATTTTTTGGTACCCATCCCCAGATCTGTGCATTGACACAATCTTGTCTCGGAGCTCTAAGGACAATTTTTTCGACCTCATGGCTTGGTTTTTGCTCTGACATGCACTGTCAATTGTGGTACCATATATAGACAGGTGTGTGCCTTTCCAAATCATGTCCAATCAATTGAATTTACCACAGGTGGACTCCAATCAAGTTGTAGAAACATCTCAAGGATGATCAATGGAAACAGGATGCAGCTGATCTCAATTTCAAGTCTCATAGCAAAGGGTCTGAATACTTATGTAAATATATATATATTTTTTTTATACATTTATAAAATGTATAAAAACCTGTTTTCACTTTGTCAATATAGGGTATTGTGTGTAGACTGATGAGACAAATAAATAATTGCATCCATTTTAGAATAAGGCTGTGAAGCAACAAAATGAGAAAAAGGTCAAGGGGTCTGAAGACTTTCTGAATGCACTGTATGAACCTCCAGTACTGCTGAACCCTTCCGGAAAGACACTACAATGATTTTAGGCACCTGACAAAGCAAATGAATGTTAAATGCATGAACATCCGATTCCGTCTATGTATAGAAACTAAATCACAATCATTGTGTCAGAATTGAGATCACAACTCCGGTGTGCGTGTAGAAATGGTCTGGAACAGATAAGATGGCTTTGGTAATGCTCAAAGTAGGCTGCTGAGAGATATGACGCATGTCTTGTCAATGGACCTTAGCCAATCCTTTCACTGTCTCTTTGGCTTAGTAGATAGCCTTTCGGCTCCTTTCCTGGGTTTGTTGGCGTTGTCATTTCAATTTATGAACATGCAATAAGTATTCAAACGAAAAGCCAGTCCCTTTGTGAGCTAGGGCGCACCATGTGTGTAGTTAGACCAAAATGATGTAGTTTGGTGGGTCAAAAGGTCATAATTTGTTTTTGAAAAATAGCTTCCAAACATATTTGGTGTGGAGGTCAATTATAAAACTTTATGGTAGAAAATGAACTGTGTTGATTTATCTAGATGTTTTCCCCTCATAAAATCACTCCTGCTGGCTTAGACTGCACACTGTGTGTGTGTGTGTGTGTGTGTATGTTCTAATGTCACTGCTACCAACAGCTTCATTAAACTACTAGGCGTAATCAAATCTAAGGGGTGGAAATGAATTCAGTCTAAATCCCTGGACATGCCCTATGCCACAGACGGGACCGGTAACTTCTAAAAAGCTTAACCTTCAAACAAAGGTGATACCTTCACAGACTCAAACACAGAACTATCCACGACTTCACCTCAACCCTGATGGTCTGCACTGTTAGGTATAGTGCTCCTAGTTGCTCCTAGTGGCTATCATCGCTTTTACAACCAGTGCATATTGCTCACGTTATTTCATTCCACCATGTGAAATATTTCACCGCCGGTGTGGCCTTGAACCACTAGCACAATCCTCATCCAACGGCAGTAGATTGAAGATAGTAAAATCGCGACAGCAGTCATCTAGTAACTCGCTGCCTCTTCTCCTCGTCAGCTGAGTCTGAAGTAGTGCACTATATTGGGAATAGGGTGCCATTTAGGATGCAACCTTCCAGTCTCATCTCGTCCCTTCCTCTTCGCAGAGATCAAGACGGCCCCTAGAGCTTTGCCATCACAGACACACAAGTCTCCAGCAGGAAACTTGATATAGGCCTAGATGTGCTGGTTCTATTGCTCCTACAGCTAGACATGGAGGGAGGAGGGAGAGCGAGAGAGAGAGAGGGAGAGAATTACAAAAAAAAGAGAGGAGACAGAGAGGGAATGTGAGAGAATGAGAGAAAGAGAGCGAGACACAGAAAGAGAGAAGACACTGTTGTCACCAAATTCTCATATTATAGTCCTGAACAAAGCCTATCCCTTTTGTGTCCCAAACACCACCATACACTGTCCCTTTGACTGACAAGGCCAAGCCCAGGACAGTAAAGCCTGCCAGTTAATGTGCTTGTGTGCTGTCTGCCGGTGATGTTATCATCAGCTTTCCAATATGTGGGGGTCAAACAAGACAGTGAACCCTCTCCATTATATTATGCGACTGACCGACTGGCCTTCACAGCCAGTACAGAGGTGACATCATTTGGAAGAGGGCCACGGGACGTGGGGTGACCACTCTACCACAGAGTCTATTACTGTCTGGCAAGCTATGGAGGGCATTAGCAGTGAAGAGAAGTAGGCTAACAGGCTTTGAGTATGATATATAGCCACAGTGGGTATGGTCTGTCTGATCCATTTGAGTGCTAATGCTGCTGAATGAGCCAGCTGGCTAGCGCTAAAACAACTTCCCTCAGGTAATTTATTGTCTATTAGCGCTAACAATGGAGGATGAGGTATATTTGCCTCTGAGCCTCACCCTTTTGTTCCCTCTGACATCAAAGTGGTGAGCGAGACGATCTCATTTGATGCTCAAATAGGCATATTTCTTCTCTGAATGGCACTTTATGTGGTCAGTCACAACAGGCATCTGCATTTGTCTAGAGACTAGTCAGTAGTCTAGAGGAGGATAATAGAAAAGGCTGCGAGAGGATGCTAGCAGATACCCATAGACTTCCAGTCATTGCGCTAACGTTAGTTAGCATTGGTTTGCAAAACTACCTGGAACTTTTCATACTGCACACCGAGACACAGAAATGGTATCCACTAGTTCACCTGACTCTGGGGGAGTAGATAAATCGTCTCATTGCTAAAGTCCCGAAGTATGCCTTTAAGCCAGTCAAGGATCAGGATGGGTGCTGAAACATTGTACAGGTAACTGCCAAAATAAAGGACACTTGTGTAAATGAGGGATACAAAGTATATTGAAAGCAGGTGGTGCCACACAGGTGAGGTTCCTGAGTTAATTAAGAAATTATTGTCCCATCATGCTTAGTTCCCTTGTGCCATTATTTTGGCTACAATGTCTAGAAGAAATCTGTGACTTTGAAAGTGGGGTCTCAAAGGGTAGGGTGTCTGTGTGCGTCTCAGTCACCAGATCTCAAACCAATTGAACACTTATGGGAGATTCTGGAGCAGGTGATCAGTCAGTCTAAAAAGAGACCTGATCTAGGCCTACTTCACGGTGCTCTTACAATTCATTCTCTACAAGGTTTGCACAATTCCCAAATTCCCAGGTTCTTTAAGAAGTCACCAGTTGGAGGATTCCTGGAATTAGGAGAGAATAAGCAGGGAGGAAATCCTCCAACTAAGATTTCTGAATAATCTGGGAACATTAGTAGTTTCATGTGAAAGTATTTTAAAGGTGCTTTTATGAAAACAGTATTACATTGACAACAGCAGGAGCTAAAATAATAATTTTGCAGCTATTAAGACCAGGCTACAAGACGGTCATCCAGCTTCTTATTAAATTTACAATGAACACTCATGAGATCAAGGCTAGTGAATTACAGGTCAACCTTGAGAAATCGATCTCTATAATGTTCGGTCGAAAACAGATTTGCTCTGATATAACACAAGTATTGGGAAAGTTCAACGTGATACCTTACCACAGCAGGTCTCTCATTGTTAACAAATAGAAATCCGGCCATTAGCTAGGTAATAATAACATGGTGTTATGAATCTTTCATTTCTGGGGCTGTGTTCAGCACCACTGCCTATTCGTGTGACCATGGATTTCTGCATATCTTCAGTTAATTGGTTTTTACAGTGATTTCAAACCTCTCCTCTGGGATCCCCAGACTGCCCAATGAAATTGCTCTATTCCAGAACTAGCACTACTGATCCCACTTCGCGACTAATCATTAAGCCCTTGCTTAGTGAATCCGGAGTGGTAGTTCCAGGGTACAACTCAATTGTGAAACATCTGGGGGTCCCTGAGAAGGGGTTAGAAAACCAATAGGTTAGAAGACCATGGAGTTCCTCACCTTGAAGATGTTTGGCTCTTTGATGCCCCTCTGGGCCATGTTCCACAGCCTCCCCTGGTGTCTGGGATGTCTGGAGCGATTGCCAGAAGGCTTGGGTCCGGCCAACCACACCACAGCGATAGCTAGCATGAACCCTAGTCCCACTCCGAGCAGCATACCCCCAACGTAGGTGGGCAGGGGCAACACGAAGTACCCGTAGACCAGCGCTGTGATGATGATCAGGGTGTAGTGTGGAATGCTGGGTGGTGGATCTTCTCCCTCTGACTTGTCGTCACTGCATAGTTCCGGACTGCCACTAGGGGGAAGTCTCACTTGGCTGCATGTATTGTTCGTTCTGTCAACATAATCCCCATCGGTATCCTCAAAGTCCTCACTAGACAGGACACAGAAGTCCTCGTCCTCCAGCTTGGCCAGGGCCGACATGGAGCACTTGTCCAGGCCGTGAGAGGCGGAAACGGAGGAGGACATCTTAGGACTTCTGGTGTGACTGGTGTCAGCGGTGGGATTTGGCAAGCTGGCTCCGTTTCCGGTTCCCTCGGACTCCCAGTCATCCCCGGTTTCCTCCTCCTTGATGCTGCAGTTGTTGTTGCTCTCTGGTTGGCCGTTGTTGAGGGAGGCCAGGCAGGTGAGCTCCGAAGCACTGGACGAGAGCGCTTTGGACCGGAAGGCACTGCTGCCAATGCCTCCGCTCTTGTCCTCCATGATTTTATTTAACATCTGGAGAGGCTCGTAGATGGCCTCGGAGAAACGGCGCTTAGTGTCCTCGATGCTCGCCTCCACAGACGCCTTAAAGAAGTTGCGGCTGTCTGGGGAGGTGAGCGTCGAGGAAGGTGCAGTCTTGGAGTCACCCCCGGCAACAACACCCACCGGGGCACGGGATTGGGTGAACTGCTTGAAGAGTTGCAGGTGGAGGCGGGAGTCTGAGAGACGGTAGGGCGAGGAGGAGGAGGAGGATTCCTGGGAGGTGTCAGAGGAGAGTGACTTGACCAGGGTTTTCATCGGGTGGCGGTGGCGCACGGAAGTGGGGGCAGCGGGGGTGATGGAGACAATCTCAGAAGGCTCGACGATGTCAGAGGATAGAGACTTGACCAGGCTGAAGAAAAGTTTGCCGCTAGACTTGGAGGGAGAGGAAGTGGATTTACAGTTGGAGGCAGGGGAAGGAGAGGAGCTCTTCGGTTCAGAGGGTAATGTGGAGGTAATGGAGCTTTGAGGACCAGTTGAGGACGACATAGGCAGAACTGCAGCCTGAGCCTCAGAGTTCAACCCGGCTCCTTCAAGGATCAGATCCTCACTGGCCTCCAGGGCCTTCACAATGCCTGGGTCCTCCTTGGGTGCAGCAGGGGGATGAGGAGAGGACGCAACTGCCCCATAGAGCTCCTCTTCCTCCTCGCCCAGGGGCGAGAAGTGGATGGTGATGGACTTCCGGGACAGCGAGCCCTGGACGTGGAGCTTGGGCACAGGTGGCGGCCGTGAGGCTGAGGGAGGAGGAGCTTTGGCGTTGTCTGCATGGCTACTGTGGCAGCTGGCCATCGCAGTGCTCCTGCTGGGTCACAGTCTAGGGAGATAGACAGGGACAGGGCAAAGGTTACACACATGTCCCCATACTGTATCATTACCAAACAAACTCACACTACAGAGTATATGGCGTTAAATGGGTATTAATATTGACCACACATGCAAATACACACACATGAACCTACATAAACAGGAGGGCAATGTCAGGCATGTAGGCTATATAGTACATGACGTCCCCATGTGTCAGTATCAAAACAACCTCAACTCAGCCAGAACAAAGAACGGTTTCAACAACGGGCATTAGACTGTTAAATCGAGGTTTGGGGGAGGAACCTACTCTAATAGCAGGGCTAGAAGGCGTATTACTTAGCAATTAACAAAAGTTAATCAAGCCGAGTTACAGTAGCCATATCCTATGAGATGCCCCAATAATATCCTTCTTGAAAGCAGGGCCAAATCAATGAGGGGAAATGTAATTAAGCCCTTAAAGACTTCCCCTGGCTGAGCCCTTTCCTTTGATAGGGGATGGAGTCCAACACAGCTCTTACAGGAAACCCACAGTCTCCTGACAAGCATGGCCACCACACTGAGGGACCAGCTGGCTTGCAGGGCTGGTGAAAGAAACCTAAAGCAGCAAGGAAGGTTGATGGTCCTAAGATGGGGCCGGAGAAGACGGCGGACGTTTTACGTGTTCCTATCCAATTGTTTTTTCATTCATTTCTTTGCGTTGTTTGTAACTTATTTTGTCATTTATTTAGTACCCAATGTTGCTGCTACCGTCTCTTCTACCCGAAAATAACTTCTGGACATCAGAACTGCGATTATTTTTGTAAATAACAGCTGGTGCACGATATCTAAGGAAGTCTCAAGGTTTCGCTCGCCTGAGGTATAGTATCTCATGATAAGCTGTAGACCACACTATCTACCTAGAGAATTTTCATCTGTATTTTTTGTAGCCGCAGACTGAGGCCGGCACTAAGACTGCACTCAATGAACTATTCCGCCATAAGCAAACAGGAAAACGCTCAGCCAGAGGCGGCGCTCCTAGTGGTCGGGGACTTTAATGCAGGAAAACTTAAATATGTTTGACCTGATTTCTATCAGCATGTTAAATGTGCAACCAGATGGAAAAAAACACCACCTTTACTCCATACAGAGACGCATACAAAGGCCTCCCTCACCCCCCATTTGGCAAATTTCACCATAATTCTATCCTCCTGATTCCTGCTTACAAGCAAAAACTAAAGCAGGAAGCACTAGTGACTCGATCAATAAAAAAAGTGGTCAGATGAAGCAGATTCTAAGCTACAGGATTGTTTTGCCAGCAGAGACTGGAATATGTTCCGGGATTCCTCAGACAGCATTGAGGAGTACACCACATCAGTCACTGGCTTCATCAATAAGTGCATCGATGACATCATCCCCACAGTGACCGTATGTACATACCCCAACCAGAAGCCATGGATTAAGGCAACTACCGCACTGAGCTAAAGGCTAGAGCTGCTGCTTTCAAGGAGCGGGACTCTAACCCGGAAGCTTAGAAGAAATCCCGCTATGCACTCAGATGAACCAACAAACAGGCAGAGCTTCAATACAGGACTAAGATCGAATCGTACTACACCGGTTCTGATGCTCGTCGGATTTGCAAACCATTACAGACTACAAAAGGGAAGCACAGCCGAGAGATGCCCAGTGACACGAGCCTTCCAGACGAGCTAAACTACTTCTATGCTCGCTTTGATGCAAATAACACTGAAACATCCATGAGAGCACCAGCTGATCCAGACGACTGTGTGATCACGCTCTCCGCAGCCAATGTGAGTAAGACCTTTAAACAGGTGAGCCGCAGGCCAGACGGATTACCAGGACGTGTACTCCGAGTATGCGCTGACCGACTGGCAAGTGTCTTCACTGACATTTTCAACCTTTCCCTGTCTGTGTCTGTAATACCAACATGTTTCAAGCAGACCACCATACTGCCTGTGCCCTAGACCCATTCCAATTTGTATAGCCCTCTAACAGATCCACAGATGATGCCATCTCTATTGCACTCCACACTGCCCTTTCACACCTCGACAAAAGGAACACCTATGTGAGAATGCTATTCATTGACTACAGCTCAGCGTTCAATAACATAATGCCCTCAATGCTCATCAATAAGCTAAGGACCCTAGGACTAAACACCTCCCTCTACAACTGGATACTGGACTTCCTGACGGGCAGCCCCCAGGTGGTAAGGGTAGGTAACAACACATCCGCCACGCTGATCCTCAACACAGGGGCCCATTGGGTGCGTGCTCAGTCCCCTCCTATACTCCCTGTTCACTCATGACTGCACGGCCAGGCACGACTCCAACACCGTCATTAAGTTTGCCGATGACAACAGTGGTAGGGCTGATCACCGACAACAATGAGACAGCCTATAGGGAGGTCAGAGACCTGGCCGAGTGGTGCCAGGATAGCAACCTCTCCCTCAACATGAGCAAGACAAAAAGGAGATGATTGTGGACTACAGGAAAAGGAGGACTGAGCACGCCCCCATTCTCATCAACGTGGCTGTAGTGGAGCAGGTTGAGAGCATCTTGACTGGTTGCATCACTGCCTGGTATGGCAACTGCTTGGCCTCCGACCGCAAGGCACCAGAGGGTAGTGCGTACGGCCCAGTACATCACTGGGGCAAAGCTTCCTGCCATCCAGGACCTCTATACCAGGTGGTGTCAGAGGAAGGCACTAAAAATTGTCAGACTCCAACCACCCTTGTCATAGACTGTTCTCTCTGCTACCGCACGGCAAGCAGTACCGGAGCACCAAGTCTAGGTCCAAGAGGATTCTAAACAGCTTCTACCCCCAAGCCATAAGACTCCTGAACATCTAATCAAATGGCTACCCAGACTATTTACATTTGGCACATGTGACTAATGACATTTGATTTGAGGTTAGAAGGTAACCTAATAAACAAAGACGGGGAATGGTAGATTCGTCAAAATCAATGCAGGCTTTCCTGGAAGTTACCAAGTACACATGAATGCACGGTTATATGGATGAATAGATGACTGCATGGTTATCTGAATATGAACCACTGTTTCCCATTCCCAGAGTGAGAAGGAGAGAAAGGGTTGAGTGGGTAGAGGCTGACAGAATGCCATGCCGAGTCTCTGTGCTGTTCTGCATCAGCCTTCCCAGCAGGCCGATCACCCCACCCACACCTAGTGATTATAACCCCACTGTGACACCACCAGGTGAGATACAGACAAACACCCAACTAGCACACACGCAGGAGCGCACATACACACATCATATTCAAGCATTCAAACTGTGTGTCTGACACTCTCCCTCCTTTTCTGTGTCTTTCTCTCACCCCTCAGAGCAATACATAAAATGCCAGACTAATTATTTGAAGATAAATTCTTTATAAAAGGAGAAAGTGGAGCTTGTTTGAAGCTTGTTGACGTGGGGACGGAAATAGAAACAAAGTGGGATGGATTGTACTCTCTGTGATTGCCACAGAATGGGAACAAACACCTTCACAACAAGCTATGAGGGACCAAAATATCCACATAATGAGATTGTCCCATCTAGGCCTAATTCCCTAGCTGTAATTCTAGGAATGGATTGAACAGTGTGGGACAGAATGACATTTGGGACTGATGTCTTGTTGGTTTCATCATATGACCCTTGGTCTGGATGGCGATAGAGAGCAAACAGTGAGGTCATCATCCAGCCCACACATGACAACGCACAATACAGGCTTGCCTTATGACTGCTTGTGTCATTGACCATAAACAAGAGACTTTGTTCAGAAAATAATGGCAAGCAAGTGATAAAAACAATGGATGGGGTAGGCATACTGGGAATTCAACTGTGTAGAATGGACCAAACACAGGATACTTTTGCCTACAGGTAGGATAGTCATACTGGAATGAGAACCATACCTTTGGCATACAATCATAACTGTTGTTTATGCCATCCTTTAACAAATATAGTCCGTCCTTATCTCAAGCTTCCTAGGCTTCATCATTTAACTGTATACCTTTGTGGTTCAATGATCATTTAACCATTATTATAGCAATAGACCCTGGGCAATGGTCTCCGAGTGATTTAACAAGGCGAATGGTGATGTTTCCACTGGGCTAAGACTGCGTGGAAGAGAAGTCAGAGAGACTGCTCATCCCTATTAATAAGACTAGACTGGGTTTTGTCTATGGTAAAAAGTAAACGGATTGAGATATTCATTAACAAGGTACCATTTAGACACTTGCACTTATTTGCCCTAGTTGTCAGGTGATATCTCTGGTTTCACTAGAGAGACTGGAAGTCACCAACGGAACATCAATGATGTCGCTCTTGCTGCTGGTGATTCTCTGATCCACCTCTACGTAGACGACACCATTCTGTATACTTCTGGCCCCTCTTTGGACAGTGTTAACTAACCTCCAGACGAGCTTCAATGCCATACAACTCTCCAACAACTGCTCTTAAATGCAAGTAAAACTAAATGCATGTTATTCAATCGATCACTGCCCGCACCTGCCCAGCATCACTTCTCTGGACGGCTCTGACTTAGAATACGCGGACAACTACAAATACCTAGGTGTCTGGTTAGACTGTAAACTCTCCTTCCAGACTCACATTAAGCATCTCCAATCCAAAATGAAATCTAGAATCGGCTTCCTATATCGCAACAAAGCATCCTTCACTCATAATACCCTCGTAAAAACTGACCATCCTACCGATCCGGTCACCATAGCAGCACCCACTCGTAGCACGTGCTCCAGCAGATATATCTCACTGGTCACCCCCAAAGCCATTTCCTACTTTGGTCACCTCTCCTTCCAGTTCTCTGCTGCCAATGACTGGAACGAACTGCAAAAAAAAAAGAATCACTGAAGCTGGAGACTCATATCTCCCTCACTAGCTTTAAGCACCAGCTGTCAGAGCAGCTCACAGATCACTGCACCTGTACATAGCCCATCTGTAAAACAGCCCATCTATCTACCTCATCCCCATACTGTATTTATTTATTTATCTTGCTCCTTTGCACCACAGTATCTCTACTTGCACATTCATCTTCTGCACATCTAGCATTCCAGTGTTTAATTGCTATATTGTAATTACTTCGCCACCATGGCCTATCAGGGGCGGCAGGGTAGCCTAGTGGTTAGAGCGTTGGACTAGTAACCGGAAAAGGTACAAATCTGTCGTTCTGCCCCTGAACAGGCAGTTAACCCACTGTTCCTAGGCCGTCATTGAAAATAAGAATTTGTTCTTAACTGACTTGCCTAGTTAAATAAAGGTTAAAAAAATTAAAAACATTGCCTTAACTCCCTTATCTTACCTCATTTGCACTCACTGTAAATATACCTTTTTTTGTTTTCTTTTTTTCTACTGTATTATTGACTGCATGTTTTGTTTATTCCATGTGTAACTCTGTGTTGTTGTATGTGTCGAATTGCTATGCCTTATCTTGGCCAGGTCGCAGTTGCAAATGAGAACTTGTTCTCAACTAGCCTACCTGATTAAATAAAGGTGAAATAAAAAATAAAGTAGAAGTCACATGTAAACACAGATCTAAGATCAGCCTACCCTCCTCTATTCATTGCCTTAACCATTTAGGAGGGAGAAAGCAAAACGGACGTCATGTCAGCATATATTGTAGGCCTCGGGGCAAATGGTCCTACTCCAATGAAGCCAGTGGGTCGATGAGCAGGGGCAGCTCAACCACACAACGCACAATGATGATGTAGTAGGCCTAAGGCCTCAAGTATGGGAAGAAGGGTATTAGGCTAAAGATATACAGAATAAGTTAAACTGTGTTTTTGTCTAAGAGATAGTCTAGAACTGCAACCAACCCTAACCCCCTCAACCATTTAAGACAGTGACACAATTGAAACATGACCTTTACAACATGCCAGTGAAAGCCATTACCACTTCCAACCCGTGTGACGGTTATTACATTACGACTGCAATTGACTACAAAAGGGGTTGTCTGACAGCCTAGGCTACATAATGGATCTGTTCTCGTGTAACGCTTGATTAACATTTTTCAACGATGGTGGAAAGCCTTGCCATTAGGATCAATGCAAATTTGGATTTACATTTAAAAACGAGTGTTTCAGAAATAGAGAAGTGGGGGTGCATGATAGAGTGTTGAGTGCAGAGCAAGCGCCATATTTAGACACCTCCAGACATCGAGCAATGATTTGAGACAGCAAGTCTTCCGCAGTTGAAATGGACACCTACCTTGACCCTCCAGTGTGCACACACAAGCACAGTTTAACCTTTGCATGCACGGCTGCACAATTCATCTAATTCTTTTAAAAATTGCAATATTGACAATATTTTATTTTTATTACACCATTAATTTAAACATTCAAATGTAGTAAGGGTCCCCTGAGAAACTGATAAACACTTTGGTTACTACCCTGTCACAACTTTTACCATACTCGTTTTATTTTCATTAGTTGTCATGCCAAACACCAACCATAGAACCAGAAAACTATTTTTATTTCTATGATTCCAACAGTTCACTAAAATCACAAATCTCAATATTTGGATAACAAAAACATTGCATTTGGATTATTTTCCCATATTGTGCAGCACTACCATGCACATATACAGTTGAAGTCAGAAGTTGACATACACCATAGCCAAATGCATTTAAACTCAGCTTCACAATTCCTGACATTTCTCCTAGGAAAAATGCCCTGTCTGAGACCAGTTAGGATCACCACTTTATTTTAAGAATGTGAAATGTCAGAATAATAGTAGAGAGAATTATTTATTTCAGGTTTTATTTCTTTCATCAGATTCCCAGTGGGTCAGAAGTTTACATACACTCAATTAGTATGTAGCATTGCCTTTACATTCTTTAACTTGGGTCAAAAGTTTTGGGTAGCATTCCACAAGCTTCCCAAAATAAGTTGTGTGAATTTTGGCACATTCCTCCTGACAGAGCTGGTGTAACTGAGTCAGGTTTGTAAGGCCTCCTTGCTCGCACACGCTTTTTCAGTTCTGCCCACACATTTTCTATAGGATTGAGGTCAGGGCTTTGTGACGGCCACTCCAATATCTTGACTTTGTTGTCCTTAAGCCATTTTGCCACAAATTTGGAAGGATGCTTGGGTCATTGTCCATTTGGAAGACCCATTTGCGACCAAGCTTTAACTTCCTGACTGATGTCTTGAGATGTTGCTTCAATATATCCACATATTGTTCCTTCCTCATGATGGCATCTATTTTGTGAAGTGCACCAGTCCCTCCTGCAGCAAAGTCCCGCCAGGACATGATGCTGTCACCCGCGTGCTTCATGGTTGGGATGATGTTCTTCGGCTTGCAAGCCTCCCCCTTTTTCCTCCAAACATAACGATGGTCATTATGGCCAAACAGTTCTATTTTTGTTTCATCAGACCAGAGGACATTTCTCCAACAAGTATGAACTTTGTCCCCATGTGCAGTTGCAAACCGTAGTTTGGCTATTTTATGGCGGTTTTGAGCAGTGGCTTCTTCCTTGGCGAGCGGCCTTTCAGGTTATGTTGATATATGACTCGTTTTACTGTGGATATAGATACTTTTGTACCCGTTTCCTCCAGCATCTTCACAAGGTCCTTTGCTGTTGTTCTGGGATTGATTTGCACTTTTCGCAACAAAGTACTTTCATCTCTAGGAGACAGAACGCGTCTCCTTCCTGAGCGGTATGACAGCTGCGTGGTCCCATGGTGTTTATTCTTGTGTACTATTGTTTGTACAGATTAACGTGGTACCTTCAGGCATTTAGAAATTGCTCCCAAGGATGAACCAAACTTGTGGAGGTCTACAATTTATTTTCTGAGGTCTTGGCTGATTTATTTAGATTTTTGAAGGTAGGCCTTGAAATACATCCACAGGTACACCCCCAATTGACTCAAATTATGTCAATTAGCCTATCAGAAGCTCCTAAAGCCATGACACAATTTACTGGAATTTTCCAAGCTGTTTAAAAGGCACAGTCAACTTGTGTATGTAAACTTCTGACCCACTGGAAATGTGATACAATGAAACTTGCCAAAACTATAGTTTGTTAACAAGAAATTTGTGGAGTGGTTGAAAAACGAGTTTTAATGACTCCAACCTAAGTGTATGCAAACTTCTGACTTCAACTGTATGCCCACAAGTTAACAATACACATACAAGTACAGACACAGGCAAACATGCACATACCTGACGGCTACACACAAGGTGTGGTCAAAGTGCTGCTCTTAGGTCAGTATCATTTCTACCCTGTTGTTCCCCAGCTCACAGTTACAGACAGAGAGCTGCTGATCTGAGATCAGCTTCCTTCCCCCAATAAATAATGCATGATTTCAGCAGACTGCCAGATTGCTATGGATTGGTCTTGGCTGCTAAAAGCTGCTCTCTGTGCCTCTGCAGGAGAATGTGGTTTAATGATGGAAAATAAATGAGGAATGTCCGACTACTTCTATTCCTCGACTCCGTACTGGCCCCAAGTTGTCCCCTAGCCTAGGTAATGACAATGTTTGGCACCTACTGCTGTGACATTTCAAAAGGGGTAATCTTTTTTTTTTTTTTTTTTCAACAGTTTTTCCAAGCCATTGCATTTATCAGGAAACAGCTGCATTATGTCAGTGCACAGTGGTAAATCAGTGTCATGTCTGTCCATGGAGGCTACTGCATTTTATTTCATGGAGATGTAGCTCAGTTGGTAGAGTATGGTACAAGCGCCAGAGTGCTGGGTTCGATTCCCACGGGGGAAATGTAGGGAAAAAGTTGAAATAAAAAATGTATGCACCCACTACTGTAAGTGGCTCTGGATATGAGTGTCTGCTAAATGACCAACATGCAAAATGTAGATGATACACTTGGATTTTCTATAGAAAAAGTTGGTCAAAATCAAACCACCCCAAAAATATTTGCAATCTAAAGTGGACCACTGACTTTTGTTAGCGTGATCAATAATAACCAATTCATAAAAAAATTGCTAATAATAAGAGATGCCAAAAACACTTTCTTTGACATGGGGACAATGAAGTGATGTCAGTCCCCAGCCGGTTCACCTAGACATAGCAGGGTGGACTCAGACTGGACAACAGTCACATGTTAGGGGGGAGCCAGCCAAGCCAAGTCATTTACCACCCCTGTCCCTGCCTGGTCTCGGGGTCAGCAGCATGCAGCAACACAATGAGCCCATTCAACAGCCGTGTGCTGTAAACCAAAGTAATAGCTCTCATTATAAACCGCATGGTTCGAGCCATGAATGCTTATTGGCTAAAAGACATAGTATATCAGAAAGTATACCACGGGTATGACAAAAAAAGTACTTTTTGCTGTTGTAATTATGTTGGTAACCAGTTTATAATAGCAATACGGCACCTCCAAGTTTTGTGATATATGGCCAATATACCACGGCTAATGGCTATATCGTGGTATTCTGCGTTGCATCGTGCTTAAGAACAGCCCTAAGCCATGGTATATTGGCCATATACCACACCTCGGCTTTATTGCTTAATTATAACACATAGGCTGCATCCCAAAGTCACCCTAATCCCTATATAGTGCCCACATGGCTCTGGTCAAAACTAGTGCACTATATATGGTGCGGCAGGTAGCCTAGTTGTTAGAGAGTTAGATCGAATCCCCGAGCTGACAGGGTAAAAATCTGTCGTTCAACAAGGCAGGCAGTGACGGCTGTCATTGAAAATAAGAATTTGTTCTTAAGTGACTTGCCTAGTTAAATAAAAAAGGTTCAAATATATATATTTAAAAAAATAAAGATTAGGGTGCCACTTGGGACATAGTAATCAGACTTAAGCCGGATTAAATTCCTGCCCTTAATCCACTTTCCTTTCGCCTTCTCCACCACTAGCTCTTATTCTCTTTAAATCACAGGAGTGTCTCAAGGGGAGTGGCATATACAACAACAACAGAAAACATTTCCATTTCACACCACACACACACTTGTACAGGTTACTTGTCCTCAGTCTCGTCCTCAATTGTCCCCATTTCTCTCTCACTGAATACAGAACAGCACTACTTTGTTCCATATTACTGACATAAATCATCATGACTAGACAACATAAAACAACAAGTGGCTGTGTGTGTGTGTAGTGTGTTGGTGTGTGTGTGAACTGAAGTAGTCCCTCCTATAGTTGTGTGGTTACATGTGACAAGTGTGTGTACTGTACACGTGCTAATGTGAATGTGTATACAAGCACTGAAGTAATCCCTCCTCCCCTGATGTTCCAGTGGAGGCCTGTAGGACTGAAATGGAGTCATCAGATGCAAGGCAATGGGAAAAGCTAATTACTGCAGTGACAGGACCTCAATAGATACTGGGCTCTGAGCTCAGACAGCTGTTCACGCAGGTTCACTCCCACCAGATGAGTCACGCAGTGCAGTAGTGTTTGTACGGTACACTGAAACTATAACATGAAAAATGGTTTGGTACTAGAATTGTGTTACTTTCGGTTCTTCTATCAAATGTGGCTCACGTTTGAAATCAATGAAATGTTTGCAAATTATTCTAAATGTATTACATTTTCCCAAGTTTATGATAAGACATGAACAGAAGGCATCAGTGATTCGTATTCCCTGTAACTTCCTGAAGAGGATACGGCTTATCTGGTGTGTACAGTGCGCATACATCTACCACTTTGTCTAGCCGTTAACGATGCTAATGAATACCCGCTCCCGAGTAGCGCAGCAGTCTAAAGCACTGCATCTCAGTGCTAGAGGCGTCACTATAGACACCCTGGTTCGAATACAGGCTGTATCACAACCGGACGTGATTGGGAGTCCCATAGGGGCGGCGCACAATTGGCACCAGCGTAGGTGTAAGCCACCGGTGTAGGCCGTCATTGTAAATAAGAATTCTTAACGGACTTGCCTAGGTTAAATAAAAAGGATAAATAAAATAAATAAAAGATGGAAAGGCTTTCCAAAAAACTAAGAAGCCTATGCCTACCTAGAGGAATCATACATATTTGCATCAATCCAATAGCCATTTGTTTTACAAACTCCGTAAAATGTGCGCTACAGAAAGACAGCTAACCAAACAGCAGTGCTGAGCGCATGCACACTTGAATTAAAGGGTAACTACACTAAAAAAAATCAACATTTCTATAATTATTCCAAGACAGCCCTGATGTGGTTTAAGCATTTTTTGTAGATATTGAACATCCAATAATGTTGTATTTCTAGTAAAGAGCGTGATTTAAAGGCCCTAAAAACCTGAGAATACAGATTTTTCCCAGTTTTCTTTTGCTGTGGTATCGTTTTGGTTATCGAGTATCGTTTTGGTATCGAGTATTGTGATACTAAACCTGGTATCGAAGGCATAAGTCTGGTATTGTGACATTAGTGGGAATGAGTCAGTTAAGAACACATTCTTAGATTTAATGACGGCCTAGGTACAGTGAGTTAACTGCCTTGTTCAGGGGCAGAACGACAGATTTTTACCTTGTCAGCTCAGGCAATCAATCTTGCAACCTTACGGTTAACTAGTCCAACGCTCTGACAACCTGCCTCACGAGGAGCCCGCCTGTTACGAGAATGCAGTAAGAAGCCAAGGTAAGTTGCTAGCTAGCATTAAACTTATCTTATAAAAAGCAATCAATCAATCATAATTACTAGTTAACTACACATGGTTGATGATACTACTAGTTTATCTAGCGTGTCCTGCGTTGCATATAATCGATGCGTTGCGCATTCGCGAAAAAGGACTGTATTTGCTCCAACGTGTACCTAACCATAAACACCAATGCCTTTCTTAAAATCAATACACAGAAGTGTATATTTTTAAACCTGCATATTTAGCTAAAATAAATCCAGGTTAGCAGGCAATATTAACCAGGTGAAATTGTGTCACTTCTCTTGCGTTCATTGCACGCAGAGTCAGGGTATATGCAACAGTTTGGGCCGCCTGGCTCATTGAGAAATAATTTGCCAGAATTTTACGTAATTATGACATAACATTGAAGGTTGTGCAATGTAACAGGAATATTTAGATTCATGCCACCCGCTTGACAAAATACGGAACGGTTCCGTATTTATTTCACTGAAAGAATAAACGTTTTGTTTTCGAGATGATAGTTTCCGGATTTGACCATATTAATGACCTAAGGCTCGTATTTCTGTGTGTTATTATGTTATAATTAAGTCTATGATTTGATAGAGCAGTCTGACTGAGCGATGGTAGGCACGAACGGGTTCGTAAGCATTTATTCAAACAGCACTTTAGTGCGTTTTGCCAGCAGCTCTTCGCAATGCTTCAAGCATAGCGCCGTTTATTACTTCAAGCCTATCAACTCCCGAGATTAGGCTGGTGTAACCGATGTGAAATGGCTAGCTAGTTAGCGAGGTGCGTGTTAATAGCGTTTCAAACGTCACTCGCTCTGAGACTTGGAGTGGTTGTTCCCCTTGCTCTGCATGGGTAATTCTGCTTCTAGGGTGGCTTTTGTCGTTGTGTTCCTGTTTCGAGCCCATGGAGGAGCGAGGAGAGTGATGGAAGCTATACTGTTACACTGGCAATACTAAAGTGCCTATAAGAACATCCAATAGTCAAAGATATATGAAATAGAAATCATATAGAGAGAAATTGTCCTATAATTCCTATAATAACTTCAACCTAAAACTTCTTACCTGGGAATATTGAAGACTCATGTTAAAAGGAACCACCAGCTTTCATATCTTCTCATGTTCTGAGCAAAGAACTTAAACGTTAGCTTTCTTACATTGCACATATTGCACTTTCACTTTCTTCTCCAACACTTTGTTTTTGCATTATTTATTTGAGGCTAAATTGATTATATTGATGTATTATATTAAGTTAAATAAGTGTTCATTCAGTATTCTTGTAATTGTCATTATTACAAATACATTATTTATTTTTTTGTTTATTTTATTTATTATTTATTTATTTTTACAAAATCGGCCGATTAATCGTTTCGGTGTTGAAAAATCATAATCGGTCGACCTCTAATCCAAATATCCTGAGGATGGTGTTCATTGTTATAACAAGTTGGGGCCCATATAGGTCTTATTAAATGTAATGCAAACAAGTGACAAACTATACAACCTACTATAATTCTCTGAAGAGGCTGTAAGCTCAGCGAATTGCTAACAGGGGCGCACGCACTACTAAGAATGGACCACATGCACAGACACACGCACAAACTAGGAAAACATAAATAGGCCTAGGTAAAGGCAATTATTTTCAAGATAACAGTACTAAAAAAACATTTCCTAACAATGTAAACGTGCCCCTGTTAAAAAAAACAACAATAGGGAGAGAAAACAAGAGGATTTAGTCCGACTTCACAGAACAGGCTTGGCAATGAGCTGCCTGGTGCACCGACCTCTCCTGCTGCAGCTAATTTCCTCCTTGGTAAGCTTTCCAGGACCAGTGACCTCTGACCTCTATCCAGTCTCTCTCTGGCCTTGACACAACAAAACAACCCTTCTCTTCAACCCATCAGAATTATACAAGGTAATGTAATGTCAATAGTATCAATATTATTCATCCTTTCGCCAGCATAGGTGATAACCTGTACAATAGCAACTTTCGTATGCTTTCTTAAAATAATGCACAACAGGAAAGGCTGTGTCGAAGGAGCAAGAACAACGGATAATCCTATATTCCTTAATGCAGAAATGCGCAACCAGCAGTTTAAGCATCAAGCTACTTAAAAAATAAAAAAAAACAGATATCTAGTCGTCATGCCAACTAACAACTTCCTTACAACTCCCACTACCAACAAACCTTTCCTGGAATGAATTACCTTGTTGTTAAGGTGACACGTTGTTGTTTTCTAACACAACAACACTAGGATTCAGAGGAGAGAAAAAAAATATGTCTATGCTTTAACTTGAAAATGAGGAAAACCATCACGCTCCCGATATCTAATTTGTTAACCTTAATCCAATTAGCGTGTTAGCATCTGCTTAGCTTTCACATCAATTTAGTGGCTAGCTCGCCCAGCAGCAAGATAAATGGGCCCTGCTGAGTTTGAGGTCTTTGCTGGTCATGCTAGCTGCAGTCAGAAAGAAATAGGGCTAGACAATAAGACAAGACTGTCAACGTGTGGGAGCTGGTGCTAAAAATTTGCCATGCAAAAAAAGAGAGAGAAAAAGACTATTTCATGTCAGTAAGGATATCCAATACCAGACATTCTTTCAACAGCCCTGCTCTCAGTTCACACTTGAAACTGAACCACATCAAACCATTCTGAGCTGGTATCTAGTGGAAAAAAAGGTTCACTTGGTTTGATGGCATAGGAGGGACTGAGCAGGGAATACCACCAGTATTTTGATGTTCTTTCCTGTGGTTCAACCACTAGGGACAGCATTATAGGCTCACGCTGCATGTTGATAGTAGTATTATCCTGGGTTAAAAAACAGCCCAGGGCTATTGATACTGCTCTTTGGGTAAATATAGAACATTTGCCCTGGCAATGGACAAGGAGTTAGTCTCATCCTTTCTGAGCGTTAATAGCATGTTGCCTTGGGTCTGACAGCCATAAACTTCTGAAATAATGTTGTTTCCATGGTAGCTTGTCTTACCCTCAGGAGAGGGGTATTTGTGCAAGTCATCTTATGTCTGCCATGTGACAGAAATAACAGGCTGCTAGAGGGAGGGATGGCACAATAGCCTCACGTCACCAGCCCCCTCCGAGGCCTTCACAAATGTCAAACGCTGTTTTTCCAAATGGCAATCCAGAATAAACATGATAATTCTGGCAGCTAGCATTCAGGGGACATTAGGAAAAAGTGGTGAGAGAAAAAGTCTGAAGGGGGTGGGGGGGGGGGGGGGATGAGTCAAGATGAAGTCAGAATGTGCAGTGCCGCCATTGTTTTGCAGAGGCTTGACAGGAGCTTGGTGGTTGTCCTCAAGATCCTAGGGCTCAAGGATATGTTGAGAAATGTATTCAAATTAATTTACATCTATATGCAACTCAGAGGAAAACACTATTGGCCAAAGCAAAGCGGTTCAGTGTTCTTTGAGTAAAACCTACCTTCCATTACCAATCCCAAAGGGACCGACGGATACCGTAGCTCACCAACTAAACTTGCTTGAGACAAACATAAAACGATAAAGCCTACATATGTTAACTTTCATTCCTTCCAGGGCCTGTCGGAGAGATTGTGTAATCCCAGCCCATGTTTCCTAGGCAGGGTTTAGCAATAATCCCCCCACACTACTATCCCTCTTTACTTATTCAACCTCTCTTTGCTAATACAGCAACTACCTGCTGAGTCACTTACTGAAACCCCCAAAGCAATGACAACCCACACAACCCAACACAAAGCCAAAGCCTCTAGTTATTGGTGAAAGCATCCTCTCCCCATGTGTCGTGAACAATTCCTGTTGCTGCCGCCTTTGAAAAGGCAATTTACCAGGGTATTTAAGATAACACTACCGAAAGGTGTTGAAAGGAGGAAATGGGAAGTAAAAACATGTTTGTTGCTCTCTCTCAGTGATGCTTTTGTGCTCTTACATGATGTAATACACAGAAAATTGGCAATAAACTGCAAGACGGGCCTCTACAACCAGGGTGGAGATAGAATGTAGAATAAAAGCATACGGCGTAATAATTTTTCCAATTATATTGAAATGGTGGATGCGAGTCTGCTGGGTATGAAAATGCCTTTGTGCTAATGCCATTGACAAAGAGCACAGGCAGGGGATAAGAAAGAGGGGATTATGGGAGAGAGGGGCGGTCGGCTGAATAGGTGTAAGCAGCACAGTATGCTGGAGCTTAGCTAACACTCACTGAGCTGATAGCATTGCGTGTGTCTTCTTGAAGTACAAGGTCAGGACCTGGGAGAGAGAGAGGGAGGACGGGATTGGAGGTAGGGAAACGAAGAGAGAAAGAACGCATAGTGAAGGAGGGTGTTGAAGGGAGAGAGAGGAGAGAAAGAAGAGGGGGAATAGACAGGTGAGGTAAAGGAAGATAGAAAGGCCTGTGAGTGTGCTTACACCTGACCACTGTCTGGAGTCAGGACAATCTTAGTCGAGCAAGCCTCCCTCACCCAACAGACTTGCTGTGGTCAAAATAGTGGGGCAAGGATAGAGAGAAATGCCGGGCAGTGAAATGAGATCATGGCTATCAATTGTGTCTTTTGATATAGTAAGGGGAGTATAGAAACCTTCTATGCTCTGGTTAGAAGTTGGCAGTTGGCACAGATCTAGGATCAACTTACACTCCCCTTCACCCTACTCCTGATAGGCTACTTCTTTAGTGCTAAAAGTAACATTTTCAACCTCTCCCTGTCAGAGTCTGTAATACCAACATATTTCAAGCCGACCACCATAGTCCCTGTGCCCAAAATAACTAAGATAACCTGCCTAAATGTAGCCATGAAATGCTTTGAAAGCCTGGTCATGGCTCACATCAACACCATTATCCCAGAAACCCTAGACCCACTCAATTTGCATATCGCACCAACCAACCAATCCAAAATTATATCTAGAATCAGCTTCCTATATCGCAACAAAGCCTCCTTCACTCATTCTGCCAAACATACCCTCGTAAAACTGACCATCCTACCGATCCTTGACTTCGGTGATGTCATCTATAAAATAGCCTCCAATACTCTACACAACAACTGGATGCAGTCTATCACAGTGCCATCCGTTTTGTCACCAAAGCCCCATACACTACCCACCATTGCGACCTGGTTAGTTGGCCCTCGCTTCATACTCATCGTCAAACCCCCTGGCTACAGGTTATCTACAAGTCTCTGCTAGGTAAAGCCCCGCCTGATCTCAGCTCACTGGTCACCGTAGCAGCACCCACTCGTAGCACGAGCTTCCTTAACTTACCTCATTTGCACTCACTGTATATAGACTTTCCGTTTTCTTTTGTTCTACTGTATTATTGACTATGTTTTGTTTATTCCATGTGTAACTGTGTTGTTGTATGTGTCGAATTGCTATACTTTATCTTGGCCAGGTCGCAGATGCAAATGAGAACTTGTTCTCAACTAGCCTACCTGGTTAAATAAAGGCGAAATAAAAAATAAATCAATAAAAATCCACTGATGATGCAATCTATTGCACTCCACTGCCATTTCCCACCTGGACAAAAGGAACACCTATGTGAGAATGCTATTCATTGACTCCAGCTCAGCGTTCAACACCATAGTGCCTTCAAAGCTCATCACTAAGCTAAAGACTCTGGGACTAAACACCTCCCTCTGCAAATGGATCCTAGACTTCCTGTCGGGCAGCCCCCAGGTGGTAAGGGTAGGCAACAACACATCTGCCCAACTGATCCTCAACACCGGGGCCCATCAGGGTTGTGTGCTCTCCTGTACTCCCTGTTCACTCATGACTGCACGGCCAGGCACGACTCCAACACCATCATTAAGTTAGCTGATGACACAACAGGGGTAGGTCTGATCACCGACAACGATGAGACAGCCTATAGGGAGGAGGTCAGAGACCTGACCTGTGGTGCAAGACAACAACTTCTCCCTCAATGGGATCAAGACAAAGGAGATGATTGTGGACTACAGGAAAAGGAGGACCGAGCATGCCCCCATTCTAATCGACGAGGCTGTAGTGGAGAATGTCGAGAGCTTCAAGTTCCTTGGCGTCCTCATCACCAACAAACTAACATGGTCCAAGCACACCAAGACAGTCGTGAAGAGGGCACGACAAAACCTATTCCCTCTCAGGAGACTGAAAAGATTAGGCATGGGTCCTCAAAAGGTTTTACAGCTGCACCATCGAGAGCACCTTGACGGGTTGCATCACTGCCTGGTATGGCAACTGCTCGGCCTCCGACCACAAGGCACTACAGAGGGTAGTGTGTACGGCCCAGTACGTCACCGGGGCTAAGCTGCCTGCCATCCAAGACCTCTATACCAGGTGTCAGAGGAAGGCCCAAAGAAATTGTAAAAGCATAGTCACTTTAATAACTCTACCTACATTAACATAATTAACCTCGACACCGATGCCGCCCCCCCCCCCCCCCCTGCACATTGACACATTGTACCGGTACCCCCTGTGTATAGCCCCGCTATTGTTATTTACTGCTGCTCTTTAATTATGTTATTATTATCCCTTACTTTTCCAGGGATTTTCTTAAAACTGCATTTTTGGTTAAGGGCTTGTAAGTAAGCATTTCACTGTAAGTTGTATTCGGCGCATGTGACAAATACAATTTGATTTGACATTCATTACCTTATACGAAGTGTTTGATTGTGAGAGTACAACCTGTGTGCCAGTGTTAACATACACGGCTCCGATTGGCAAGGGAAGAAGACACTCAGAGGTGTCCCAACTCCATTTCTCTGGATTGCACTTCTCTAAAAGTGAAAGCTTCATTGACTAATGCTTGAGCACAGCTAGCTAAAACAAACTGATGACAGCGTCGGCCAGTAAATACAGGGGACAGAAGACAAGCTGCTCTACCACCCACATACTAAGGACATTGTTGTTTGACACTTTTAGAAAACTTGAGACCACCTCACAGTTCCCACACACACTCCCACACAGATGCTAAAACACCTGCCATTGGCTGCCTGCTTTAGGCCTGGCTGTGTGTGTGTCTCTCCACAGAGAACACTAGATGAGAGGATCAGAGAGCTGGAGGCCTGACTGTTCGCATATGTTGTATTTACCAGTAAGTGTGTACTAGTGTGCATGAATAAACATGTTTGTGAGAGAGTGAAAGCGAGAAAGTGTGTGTGTGTGTGTGAGAGAGAGAGAGTGAGAGAGAGAGAAAGCGAGAAAGAGTTAACACACAAGCCAGTTTAAAACCAGTGTGCATGTTTTCTGATGCACCGGCCAGTGCTAACAGGCTGGGTAAAAATACCCCAGTCAATGAGACAGGATCACCAAAGGGCAGCCTGTCAATGCAGTCAGAACTCCCTCTTACTGAAAATACCACTTCAAGAGTGAATGTGCACATGCTTTAAACAGTATTTTTGGAATGAGGATGTAGTAGTGGTGGTGGTGTGGGGGGTGGGGGTATGGCAGTTGTGCAGGACGTTTCTTCAAGCCTCACTAACTACCAATTCAAAGAGACACTCGTAAACAAGGAGCCGACTGTGTTCCTGAGGCATCTTCCAGGGAAAAGCTGTGTCTCTGCTGCCAGGGGCAATGCTCTGCGCCAGAGCTTGAATGGGGAGCGTGCTCAGTTTCCCAGAATAGTTAGAAGTCTGTAGAAAAAAATTACGTAAACGGACCTGATGTTTAGAGAAGTTCTCTCTTGCTCTCTTTAAACAGGAAAGGTCCGGGTGAGGGCCTGATACTTCTCCCCCAGGCCTGATACTGTACCGTGCATTCACTACTGTGCACACTACCCACTGGTCTATACAAAAGCCCAACGGCATTAACAAACATGCTGCAGGCCTAACGGTAACCTATTGCATGTTTGAGCTGCTAATTACATAACAGTAGCCTTTTTCTTTCCAAATGGCTACATTATTACACAGATAAAAAGGTTCAATAGATTTCCAATACATTCCAAACAACATTTCTGGTATTGTTGTGGTTCAGTTGTTATTTTCAGTGAGAAAGGGGCTGGCTGGCATGGGTACGGTATGTGACGCCATGCCCAGTGCCCACTAAGACTTAGGACACTTAGTGCAGGACGCTAGATGTGAGAACTTATGAGAGGCAAAGAGAGAGTGCTCATGACGTGCCCATCAGCGAGACAGAGACACAGAGAGAGAGAGAGAGAGAGACACACAGAGGCAGAGCGACAGAGAGAAAGAGCAGGAGGGTGGTCCTCCAAGTCCCTTCTCGCTCGCCAGCGGCCTCCGGCAAGGTTCACTGGTCCTTCGTGACGACCCTAACCATATGCTAATATAAAACAAGCTGTCACTCGAGGTTAACAACCCCAAAAACATGCTCTTGGCTTGTCCCTCCACATGTATCTTCCAAAACATCCATAATCGCTGACATCCCAAGTCCACAGTGCATCTAGTAATGTTGGATATGTACGAACACAACATAGACTTCAGATCTGAGTCTCAAGGTAAAGATATTAGATTGCAGGTGAATTCATCAGACCATTTCTAGGGCCCTATAAAAATCTACATTGTGGAAAACACAGACTGATTCACAGAATCCAGACATTAAAAGGGAATTCAACAATTTAATATTTTTTTATTGAACTTAGTAGGCAAGCATTACATGGCGATAGCAGACACCAACCCACATAGCAGATGTTTTGGCGGTGTCGGAACTGCATGGTAGCTGTCAAAATCAGTGATCACCCAATCGCGAAAATGTAGCCTATAGAAATAATTACGCTCTAATTGAAAAAAAATAGCGTAACGAAAAAAATGAGGATTTCTATCAGCCTAATGGAGGTGTAGATTACATCTCACATTCCAGTGTTCTAACGTGTAAATAAGGCTGCATGGGATTTCACATAATGCGACTACGTGCAGCCAAAGACAAATGTCCTCTAATGACAGGAGCCGCTTGTAGATTTGACAGCTCTGATGCAGTTCCACCTCGACACTTGCAAAACATCCCCTATGCAGACGTTGCCTGAATTGGATCTGATTGAACAGAGCCTTAAATGTATTGAACTTATTAGACAATTCATTGAATTTGCCTAAGTTAATCACAGGACTTGAACAAAATGCATAAGCTTCATATTTTCCTGCAATGGCACAGGAATGCCCGTTAGTGTGTGTTGTGGGTGTCTAGTCTACACATTGTGTAGCCGTTAGCGATAATGCTAATGATAACCTGTTTTTTAATCTGTACTGTTTTGTCTTTCACTTGTTTTCTTTGGTGTAAATTTTTCTTTTTAGTAAAAGAACTAAAACCATCTGCTGGTAGATGGAAAGTCTTTCCCCCAAAAAAATCTCAATGAAATGCTAACTACGAAGAAGCCTATGCCTACCTGGCAGAATAATATCACTTTCATAGATTGTTCCCAGAACTCAAAACTGGTCTAATGTGGTTTAAGTACTGTTTTGTACCAAAACCATAAAATAACATAGTTTTTATATTTTGAAAGTGAAAAACTTAAACCTGGAAAAACAAAATGGAATGAGGACAGAAATAAAAACAGATTTTATAGGGCACTACATTTCTATAGCAAGCCAAGGGTATTGGTTTCAATATGTAAGTAACAAAACCTACCAGACAGCCTAAATGCCTTATATGCTCGCTTCGAGGCAAGCAATTCTGAAGCATGCATGAGAGCACCAGCTGTTCCGGATGACGGTGTGATCACGCTCTCCATAGCCAAAGTGAGCAAGACCTTTAAAACAGGTCAACATTCCCAAGGCCCCGGGGCCAGACGAATTACCAGGACGTGTACTCAGAGCATGCGGGGACCAACTGGCAAGTGTCTTCACTGACATTTTCAACCTTTACATACACTTAGGTTGGAGTGATTAAAAAAAAAAACTTGTTTTTTTTACCTACTGCATCAATTTCTTGTTAACAAACTACACCCTGTATATAGCCTCGTTATTTTGTGTTACTTTTAATTTCATTTTTTACTTTAGTTTATTTAGTAAATATTTTCTTAACCAACAATTCAGTTAAAGAAATAGAGTTAAGGGCCCCTAAGTAAGCGTATGTGACAAATAAAAATGTATTTGATTAAAGAGAAAGAATGGGAACCCTGATTGTCAAAGTCACTTACAGAATTCCATGGCTCCAGTGGAGAGGATAGGATTTAACATGCACACTTTAGACTGAATCAATGTGAGCTATATTGGTTCATTGACCCCTCATGTCATCCATGTTAAATAATGCACTTCTCACTTAACCACCACTCAACTTCCTAAACAGGCCCTCATTATCTTTGAATGAGCTACACGGCCTTGACAGTGACAGAACTGCTACGCTGCCGACACACAGGGATCTTGTTCCACTGCTCTGGTTACATGGGCGACGCAGCTAGACAACCTTGGCTGTTGGCACAGTCAACCATTACGGCTACAGGTAGGCTACAATGTTAATTTATTTTCCCTATGGCTGAGCCGACACCCAGAGCCATTTGGGTCTGCAACTGACTACCAAGTTGAACCAAGGGTTCAAGAGTTCCCGCTGTTGTTATTAAACACAAAGGCTACTCACAGGTGAGCTCCTTTGAACTAAAGCTATAATTCCAGACATAACAATTGCAGTTCTCGTTTGAGGGGGCATGGTCTACATAGTCTAGGCTAATTACTGTGATATGGGAGCTTTGTTTCCACTTAGAAACTTGGAGCAGTTTTAATTAGAGGTCGACCAAATAATCGGAATGGCCGATTAATTAGGGCCGATTTCAAGATTTCATAACAATCGGTATTTCTGGGCGCCGATTTGCCTTTATTTAACTAGGCAAGTCAGTTAAGAACACATTCTTATTTTTAATGATGGCCTAGGAACGGTGGGTTAACTGCCTCGTTCAGGGGAAGAACGACAGATTTTCACCTTGTCAGCTCGGGGGATCCAATCTTGCAACCTTACAGTTAACTAGTCCAACGCAAAAACGACCTGCCTCTCTCTCGTTGCACTCCACAAGGAGACTGACTGCATGTTACGCGACTGCAGTAAGCCAAGGTAAGTTGCTAGCTAGCATAAAACTTCTTATTAAAACAATCAATCATAATCACTAGTTAACTACACATGGTTGATGATATTACTTGATATTATCTTGCATGTCTAGATGTCTATAATCTGACTGAGCATACAAGCATACAAGTATCTGACAGAGATGGTAGGCAGAGGCAGGCGCGTAAACATTTATTCAAGACAGCACTTTCGTGCGTTTTGCCAGCAGCTCTTCGTTGTGCGTCAAGCATTGCGCTGTTTATGACTTCAAGCCTATCAACTCCCAAGATGAGGCTGATGTAACCGAAGTGAAATGGCTAGCTAGTTAGCGTGCGCTAATAGTGTTTCAAACTTCACTCGCTCTGAGCCTTGGGGTGGTTGTTTCCCTTGCTCTGCATGGGTAACGCTGCTTTGATGGTGGCTGTTGTCGTTGTGTTGCTGGTTCGAGCCCAGGGAGGAGCGAGGAGAGGGACGGAAGCTATACTGTTACACTGGCAATACTAAAGTGCCTATTAGAACATCCAATAGTCAAAGGTTAATGAAATACAAATGGTATAGAGGGAAATAGTCCTATAATTCCCATAATAACTACAACCTAAAACTTCTTACCTGGGAATATTGAAGACTCATGTTAAAAGGAACCACCAGCTTTCATATGTTCTCATGTTCTGAGCAAGAACTTAAACGTTAGCTTTCTTACATAGCACATATTGCACTTTTACTTTCTTCTCCAACACTTTGTTTTTGCATTATTTAAACAAAATTGAACATGTTTCATTATTTAATTGAGGCTAAATTGATTTTATTGATGTATTATATTAAAGTTAAAATACATTTAAAAAATAAAATAACATTTTTAAATGTAATTTTTAATATTAATACATACATACATACATACATACATACATACATACATACATACATACATACATACATACATACATACATACATACATACATACATACATACATACATACATACATACATACATACATATATATATAATTATTATTACGTTAAAATCGGCCGATTAATCGGTACCGGCTTTTTTGGTCCTCCAATAACCGGTATCGGCATTGAAAAATCACAATCGGTCGACCTCTAGTTTTAATTGCTGTACCAGGGTGTACGTTTTTCTGACACTGTTGACAAAGGCAATAAATTAAGTTGGACATGTTTCATATCCAACTATATAAAAACCAAGTGGAACAATATGAACTTCATCAGACATTCTTGTAAAACTGACTGGATTTACTAGTTTTGGCACGCTAAAACAATGTATTTTACAAGTCTTGGATGAATCACTACGAGTGTTATAAAACACATATTGATACATCTGTTATTCAGATACTAACTGAAACTGATTCCAAAACAACTTGATTCTGATGAGGTGTCTAATTGGCTGTGGATGCAGACACCAGGATGTCACACCAGGTATTACATAGAAAAAAACTACTCAAGTTGATCATTATAAACTAGTCTACTTCAAGCAAACCTAGGAGTTTTCAAGCTTTCTGGCTGTGATAAGAAGCCTTGTTATATTTAGGGGAGTTAAATGAGCAGCTCCGGCAGTAGTCCTCCTGTCTAAGATTTGTGGGTATCCATCTCAAATCAAACCAAAGTTGATTGGTCATGTAAACAGTTTAGCAGATGCTATAGCGGGTGCAGCAGTTTGCAACTGCACATGGGGACAAAGATTACACTTTTTGGAGAAATGTCCTCTGGTCTGATGAAACAAAAATAGAACCGTTTGGTCATAATGACCATCGTTATGTTCAGAGGAAAATAGGGGGATGCTTGCAAGATGAAGAACACCATCACAACCATGAAGCACGGAGGTGGCAGCATCATGTTGTGGGGGTGCTTTGCTGCAGGAGGGGCTGGTGCACTTCACAAAATAAATGGCATCATGAGGCAGGAAAAGCCCTAATCTCAATCCTATAGAAAATTTGTGGGCAGAACTGAAAAAGCGTGTGCGAGCAAGGAGGCCTACAAACCTGACTCAGTTACACCAGCTCTGTCAGGAGGAAGGGGCCAAAATTCACCCAGCTTATTGTGGGAAGCTTGCGGAAGGCTACCCGAAAACATTTGACCCAAGTTAAACAATTTAAAGGCAATGCTACTAAATACTAATTGGGTGTGTATAAACTTCTGACCCACTGGGAATGTGATGAAAGAAATTAAAGCTGAAATAAATAATTATCCACTATTATTCAGACATTTCACATTCTTAAAATAAAGTGGTGATAATAACTGACCTAAGACAGGGAATTTTTACTAGGATTAAATGTCAGGAATAGTGAACAACTGAGTTTAAATGTAATTGGCTAAGGTGTATGTAAACTTTGACTTCAACTGTATGCAAACACACAATATTTGCTAAGAATGATATGTACAGTTGTAGATATATTAGAGTGAGCTATGTCAAGAATCCAGTATATAAATAAAAACTCAGTGCGTATAAACAGTGTAACTAAAATGCAATGAACAGTTATAGAAATATGATTACAGTATTTAATTGCACAGTACAAAAGCCCATTGCAAAATGAATAGAATTGCAGGAAATTAGCTTCCGGACCAGAGCCCGAAATATAAATATATATACCGTACCAGTCAAAAATGTGGACACACCCAAACTCTCAATTCAAGGGTTTTTCTATTTTCTACATTGTAGAATAATAGTGAAGACATAAAAACTATTAAATAACACATATGGAATCATGTAGTAACCAAACAAGTGTTAAACAAATCAAAATATATTTTAGATTCCTCAAAGTAGCCACCCCTTGCCTAGATGACAGCTTTGCACACTCTTGGCATTCTCTCAACCAGCTTCATGAGGTATAACTTTCCAACAGTCTTGAAAGAGTTCCCACATGTGCTGAGCACTTGTTGGCTACTCTTCCTTCACTCTGCGGTCCAACTCAACCCAAACCATCTCAACTGGGTTGAAGTTGGGTGATTGTGGAGGCCAGGTCATCTGATGCAGCACTCCATCACTCTCCTTGGTCAAATAGCCTTTACACAGCCTGGATGTGTGTTTTGGGTCCTTGTCCTGTTCAAAAACAAATGATAGTCCCACTAAGCCCAAACCAGATGGGATGGTGTATTGCTGCAGAATGCTGTGGTAGCCATGCTGGTTAAGTGTGCCTTGAATTCTAAATAAATCCCAGACCGTGTCACCAGCAAAGCACCCCCACACCTCCATGCTTCACAGTGGGAACCACACATGCAGATATCATCCATTCACCTACTCTGGGTCTCACAAACACAGCAGTTGAAACCAAAAATCTCCAATTTGGACTCATCAGACCAAAGGACAGATGTCCACTGGTCTAATGTCCATTGCGCGTGCTTCTTGGCTCAAGCAAGTCTCTTCTTATTGTTGTCCTTCAGTAGGTGTTTTTTTGCAGCAATTCAAGCATGAAGGTCTGATTCACGCAGTCTCCTCTGAACAGCTGATGTTAAGATGTTTGTTACTTTAACTCTGTGTAGGATTTATTTGAGTTGTAATCTGAGGTGCAGTTAACTCTAATGAACTTATCCTCTGCAGCAGAGCTAACTCTGGGTCTTCCTTTCCTGTGGCGGTCCTCATGAGAGACAGTTTCATCATAGCGCTTGATGGTTTTTGCGACTGCGCTTGAAGAAACTTTCAAAGTTCTTGAAATTGTCCGCATTGACTGACCTTCATGTTTTAAAGTAATGAAGGACTGTCGTTTCTTTTTGCTTATTTGAGCTGTTCTTGCCACAATATGGACTTGGTCTTTTACCAAATTGTGTGTATACACAGTATCAGGGCTCTAAAGTGCAACAATTTTACTCACATTTGCACCTAAAAATATTTTGCTGTGCGAATTGGAATTTTAATTTAGGAGCACCAGTGTGCCCAAAAAAACACCAGATGATAATTGTTACAATGATTACTTAACTGTACCCCAGCCTGAGTACCATGGAGAATACACAGAGCAGATTCATGACTGTCATGCTTGCACCATTACTACAAAGAAAACTACTTGTTAGCGCAAATATTTTGAATTGCGCTCCTAAATTATTAAACTTAGAGGCATACGTGATCTGTGATTATTTTTGTATTTTTTTTTAAGTCAGCATGGATCCTCCGAGTATGGACATTATCTGAATAGAAAATAATGTATACAGCAGTAGTTATATATAATGAGTCTTGACTAGAATACAGTATATACACATAGGAAGTGGGTAAAACAGTATGTAAACATTATTAAAGTGACCAGTGTTCAATGATTATGTATTAGGGCAGCTGTCTCTAAGGTGCAGGGTAAAGTACCTTGTAGTAGCCGACTAGTGACAGAAAAAGGTTCAGGTTAGGGTACTGGGCGGATGCCGGGCTAGTGTTGACTGTTTAACAGTCTGATGGCCTGGAGATAAACAGCATCTATCAGCCTCTCGGTCCCAGCTTTGATGCACCTGTTGTACCGTCTCCGCCTTCTAGATGGTAGCGGAGTGAACAGGCCGTGGCTCGGGAGGCTGCGGTCCTTGATGATCTTCTTGGCCTTTCTGTCCAGCCGTCTACTGCTGCAGTGTTCACCAACACTGACTCTAATCCTTCCAACTTTGTCTCCCCCTTGGCTAATCGACACACTCAGTCATCCAGATACACAAGCACATGAACGCACAGTCGCATACAAGTGAAAGTGTGCAAACACAGACACACACCTAAGAGAGTGAAAGCCTATCTGTCTGGAGTAATTTGGTTTTCCTGCCACTTCGACACAGTTCCACAACAGCCAACTTCCAAGGCAACCGTACGCTACAGCACAGAACAGTGCTGAAGAACTGATACCTAGCTAGACAGACTGTAGGAAATGAGGAACAAACCAACATGGAAGAACAATCAATAGTTTGTGATACTGCACTGCTAATAACACCGTATATAGCAGAAACCAAAGGGGCTAGGCATTTCTAAGCTGACTGTTAATGATGAACTCTGGTACTTTGATCAATAGTGAAAGTGACTAATGTGTTCTGAAATGGACTGAGCTGCCAAGAAATATCCATGACTAATCACTTAGGTAGTGGCCTCGTGTACTGAAGGATCTGGAATGACACAGCTCGGGTCCAAAATGACAGTTCATCTGTCTGTGCTTCGGCTTTCTGGGATGAGACATCTCTATTTCTGTCTGCTTTCGTCTCGGAACGAAAGCAACGAATCACGGCTTGCCTCGCCATCTCCATTTTTTAAAAGCGACAGACATTGGCTTGGGAAGTAGCATTTATACTCCGTCTATATTTATTTCCCTCCCACCCTCCTTGTATCAGCGCTGTTTCTCCTGGTAAACAAGTAATTGTATCCTGGGGGTAGGGGATGATGGACGGCCTGTTGCTAGGTACAGAGACTATGCCTGACCCACCTCTGTTATCGCTCATAGCTAACAGGTTGACATGTTTCTGTAATGGTCATTATTTCTGAGGGAACTCAGAGGGCATTGACCCCATCTGCACAAACAACTGTCTTCAGAGACCTGGGGAAAAGACAAGAGTGCTCTCAGGAGTACGAGGAATCACTGAGCTATGAAGACAAAATGAATAGCTGCCATATTGAAATAATCTTCATTGGTGTTGGAGGGGCCTGTTAACAGAATGGACAATGTGATCCGCTGTGATTGGAAGTCTCAGCCAGGTGTCTTCAGTTGATGTATATAGACGTGTTTTAATCAAATCAACTATATCCACTGAGATTGTCTGATGCTTTAAGCACACGGTTTGATTTTAAAAAATGAAGACACACAGAAAGGCTAAAGGGAGTCCGACCGCAATTGATTTGATTGTGCTAGGTCAGGCTCAGACTTGCTGCGTTGTGTAATAAAAATAAAAATGCAAGCAAGTGACTAACACCCATTGTCTCTCTCTCTCCTCCATGCTGCAGCGATCACCACAGAACATCAGTGTTAATCTCGCTGTCCATGATGCTGAAGCTGCAACATAATTACAGACATTTTTGACTGTTACTGAAATCCGTCATTTGTTTAGTAAAAACATTCCCTATTCACTCAACCCTTGCTCTCTTTATATGACACATGAATGCATTGCATGCATGTGACCAATAGGGCCTGACATATAGTGTATCACAATCACATGAATAAATTCGTTATAACAAACTGTGTGACCTTACATAGACGAACGAGTGTGTGTCTTTCCAAATCATGTCCAATCAATTGAATTTACCACAGGTGGACTCCAATCAAGTTGTGGCAACATCAAGGATGATCAATGGAAACAGGATGCACCTGAGCTCAATTTTGCATCTCAAAGAAAAGGGTCTGAATACTTATGCAAACGTGATCCTTTTTTAATTTTAATACATTTGGAAAAAAAAAAACTGTTCTTAATTTGTCATTATGGAGTATTGTGTAGATTGACGAGGGGGAAAAAACTAGTGAATCCATTTTAGAATAAGGCTGTAACGTAACAAACCGTGGGAAAAGCCAAGGGCTCTGAATACTTTCCAAATGCACTGTAAGTATTGAAATAAAGAACTAAAGTCCAATGGTTGGTGGCTATACAAGGCTGCTTACTAATGATAATGACATTAACCTACTTACTATAATGATCATAATAGTAATAATAACAATACAAAGTGGAGGGTTATTAGGCTATTATTATAACAATATATATTTCATTTCTCTGACAATTTCGAACAGTGTAAACACCACAGAGGCTGTTCTAACGGAAAACAAGTGTAAAGCCTTTTTATTACAGCAAATATTAAAAACAGCCAAATTTGTGAAATTGTTTATCTGACATGTGGTTGCGTGAGGCTTGGTGCTCACGGAATCAGTAGGCTATTAAACAAAAACTCACAGGCAACACAAGCAGGATCGGTTCTATTTCTGTAGCTAGACATGCACTACATGATAAAAGTATGTGATACCTGCTCGTCAAACAAAATCATGGGCATTAATATGGAGTTGGTCCCCCTTTGCTGCTATAACAGCCTCCACTCTTCTGGGAAGGCGTTCCACTAGATGGGGGAACATTTTCCTCTCTCCTCACTTTTCTTAGACAAATAAGGCAAGGGCTGTTTGCTCGTCTCCTAACTTTGCTGCTGCCTCCGCCGCATTGCTCTCAACACCTTCCGGGAAGAATGTCGGTCTTGCCAAGAGGAGAATAATGGTGATATAAACGGCCGACAACTAGCATCAAGCATATTTCAAAACAGATTACTCAAGCACTGGCACTTCTTCCTCTATTTCTCACATGGGGCTCTGCATAGAGCACATTCCATATGAGCACATTCCATAGAGCACAAATCACAACAACGATGAGTCATTGAGAAACATCGATAAGTATTTTTCCTCATAAGAGAAACTGATAAGGGGGATTGGTTTGCATAACCTGTTTTGGGTTGCACTTCAGATGAAGGTTCAGTTAGCCTAAGCACCTAACGCTACAAATGTCTGTCTGATCTGATAAGAGAGTGCATTTCATGACTACTAGGGAAATGGGTAACAAGGCCAAAAGAAATGCCTGTTTATTGAACCATTGTGCCCTCCTGCCTTAATCCCAGTCAAACCTGTTGAGATCAGAACCAACAACAATGCCATTCCATGGAGTTAAACGTCACCAGCGTTGACCTGTATTTGCATAGACATGCTCGGGTTGATAGGAAGAGCCTGTTGGACTTGATCAGCTGTGGCAGGGCAATGTGTTGAGTTTCTCCTCTGTGCCTTAGCGTAAAGGGAAAGTTCCTCCACAATTGCTCAGCTTTCTGCCACACCTGTTACAGCCTCTGAACGGCTAACGTGTGACGTGGACCATGACGCAACAAGAAACAAAAGGAAAGTTGAGTCAACAACTCAGTGCTCTGCTCTATAAAGAGCCATTACAAAATGGTATGAATGCTAATTTGATGACTGATGGAGGAGAAATGAGCCTGAGTATAAAAATAGACCAACATCTTGGAAATATTTAGGCGGCCAGATGGCCAAGTAGTGAGTCAGGGGCAAAGCCATGAACAGGTGCCGAGTCAACAGTGTAATCCGTAGGCCCAGCATAAAACTGTGATAAGCAGCACATTTTCCCAGTCTAACGACACTCTCGCGCACAATAACGCAGTGTGGTATTACCAGCAATCTACAGGGAGGCCTCTGCACTGTGAAGAGAACAGCCTACACACACCTGTTCTATGACATTGCAAAACAGGATAGATGGAGATCCATCATCAGTCACCAAAGTTAAACAACAAGCATGGGGTGTTCGGCTTGAAAAAAAAACATAACATTTCAGCCTGTACTCAAATCAGTTAGCGTTCTGCTAACTTGTTATGTAGGGGCTCACTATCTGGCCTAAAATTAACATGAGACCTTCTAAGACTTCGACCTCACAACCATATGTGCCAATGTGGTCAAAATGAACAGTCGCCATGACTACCAGAGGAAAATCAAACAGATTTGTTTCACGGCAGCTTTTGCTTGACAGGAACTGAAGGCTTGCTTTGATTTCCCTTTCTACTGTACAACAGACATCTATTTCACGATGCCTCCGGTTTTGCTGTTGATGGACAGGTGTGACTTCTCTTTCTGATGCACCTGCTACACAAATTAGGCTAAGCTTTGTGAGTTAAAACAGGTGCTAAAGGCACCCTATCCATTCTCTCGCTTTCACACGTTCTAACTAACCCGACACACAAATCCAGAGGATTTCACGCTGCTCAAGGCCATGTCTCTTGCGTGGATGATGTTTTCGGATGTGGGAAAAGTGCTTTTGACTAAAACACACAGCAATTCTATTAATAGCCTTAGTGTTAGGCTAGGTGATGTGTTGCGAGAGTGAAGTAAAGGACGCAGAGTCGGAATTAGTAGAATTTGATTTCAGAATTTGCCTAACGGTAGCTTGCCTAGCACATACAATATCGTATTGAGTACACATGAGGAGGCCCCTTGAAATGACTCATGCTAGAGGGCAGTGTAAAAAGGGTGCAACCAACAGTGGATCATTAAGCAGGTTTCGCACACACTATCAGGACATCGCATAATTGGCAATAGCACAAACATATGATCAATAGAACAAACAGATAAGCCCTTATATATAGGCCAATGGGAAACACCCTGGGGAAAAATACTTGTTGAATATGAAATAAACAAGCCTAGGCCAACAACAAGTGCAAAAGGTTGCGAAACCCAAACTGTTGAGTCTTTCTTGGGACACATTTGTTTAAGGAAAACGGTTGAATAATAATTTCACAGGACTTGTTTATTTGCCGTGTTTATTTTATCACAGTGCTGAATGGCAGCCACAGACAGCCATTTACTTTTCACTTGGCCAATTAGTCAAATCCATTTCAAGGTACCTGACAAATACCTCAGGTCTGCTCAAAAAGAATAAACAGCAGAGGGCATTTGGCCCTCGACTCGGCAGCAGAGAATGTCAGTGATGACGTTTATTTCCTTGTGTTTGTTTGGGCTGAAACGAGACATGCTGATCTGCGGAGGCTGCTGAGAGGAGAACGGCTCATAGGAATGGCTGGAAAGGAGCGAATGGAATGGCATCAAACACATATTTGATACCATTGCACTCATTCTGCTCCAGCCATTACCACACGCCCTGTGTATCTTACTACGGTTCGCCTAGAACCTGTCCTTGACTGCTGCTGCAATCTCCATCATTTCCAATAGAATACAGGCTGTGTTACACAAATCAGTGTCTCTCTTTCTCCTTATGTTTTATTTTCTTTCCCCTCTCTCTCTCAAAGGTCAGTTGTGTCACAGAGAATGGATCAATGATCAGTTGAAATTTACTGGCAAAGTGCTTACCTCGTATCCTCAGTGCCATTCAATCCAGCATTGTCTTGGCGTCTGCATTCATGTGAGAGTCGACTCTACATGTCCATAGTGTTCAATGACCTGCTAAAGAGAACAATTCAACAATGGTCATATAGATATTTGTACATCAAAACGTGTAAAATTGCACAACACACACACACTCACTCACTCAATGTCACGTTGGACTTGCCACACAAATATTTCGTCAAAAGTTGTGTAACTATGTGGTTTTCATCATGGCATCACTCAAACATTTGCTCAGGTGAGAAATGTTTCCAAAGATGTAATCCAATTTGCCCATAGTCTGCATTTGAGATAAAATGTTGGCCACAACAGTATAACTAGCTACTGTACGTATGCAATGACTAACGTTACCCATCTGGCTTTTTAGTTGCTTCAAAGAACAGTTTAAAACATGAAAGCAACTTCCTGCTTATGTTATTAACTATAAGGAAACACGGGCAATGTTTAATCGGTTGGTAAGCTTATGTTCAATAAACTATGCATACACTGCTAGCTTTGACAGCTAACAGCAGCTCGCTAGCGTTTAGCCATGGGTGAAACAAAGCCCTAGCAAACTCCCTAGTTTAGTTTTGGATGCAGCTAAACCTAATGACTAGCTAACTTAGCTAGTTACTAGTAGCTAGCAAACGTCAATCTCAAAACAACTCTCGCTTTTACATTTCAACATTCACTCTTGTGAAACCCCTGATTGAAATGGTTTGTTTTACGAAATAACAACGAAGTCGTTTGTGAAAAACAATCTATGTAAACCGCTGGCTACGTGACATTTCACGACAACAAAGCCAAAGGTGTCAAAACTGAAACTGCGATAAAGAGGTGTGTTTTGCCTAATCAAGCGCGAGCTTACCGTGTCCCGAGTTCATCATCTCTCGAGCGAGCAGGATTACAAAATCCACTGAATGAATATGAACAGTTTACCGGACAGTAACAAAACGTTGTATTGTTATCACTTCCAAGTACTGCGTCGTTGTCTGAGCCTCATTTCATGCCCAGCCTGTTGACAGCTAACTGCTGGAAGCACAGAGTTCCTGAGTGAAAAAAACCCATTAACGTCTCCCAAGGCTAGAGTAATCAAAGTCGATAAGAAGGATCATCAACCCGAACCCGTTCGGGGATTGATTATACAGAAGTTTTGGGATTGTTTCCCAATATTTTTTTATTTTAGGACTATAAAATGGACTTGAAATACATGTCACAGATAAAAAGGTTATGAAAAATGTTAAATGAAAATGATATTGACCTTTGCAGGTTATAAATTGAGCACAGTTAGAGCACACAGATACACTTTGTAACTTTGGTCTCTAGATCTTTCCTTCCGCTGTGGATTGTCTCATAATACTACCAAAAATAAGAAATAATTGTACTTGACTATCTAGCCATCAAATACACTAACACGCACACTAAATGCACAGCATTCACTTGAAATTATGCATCAGTCCGTCTCTTGATTTCAAAGAGTAGATTATTATTTGTGTCATTCCCACTTTTGTGGGAATTGCTTGTTCTCATATAATATAATGGGATTCTATCTTGATCTTTTTTTTTTTTTAACTTGTTGATGACCATGACATTGATGCGGTATTGAATACAATCAAGATCATGACGTAATTTAAATCACAGTTGGATTTTTTTCACCACCTCCTGAAAGCTGTGCCCATTTTATGACTTTCACACAGCTTGAGATTGTCCTTGGTTGAGAAAAGTGCAATTTAAATGGACTTCACTGATTGGAATGAAGGCTTGTATGGTAATGAAAGCATCGCCATCTAGTGTTAATAACTTATAACTGTTGCTACTCTCCCAATACATTTGGGACATGTTTTGTATCCACTACAGAAAATCATCTCAGGAATCTACATTACAGCTACATTACATTACAGCTACATTACATTTAATGCACATTTTTACTCTATACAAATGACATTTAGACTATGTTTAGATTAGTCACAGACTCTAGTCGAACTCTTATAGAATCCTAGGCAATACCAAAAATAAACAAAGAGAATTGAGAAAGAACTCTGCACCATACCTTGCTTGTACTTAATGTCTTTAATCAATTCAATCACTCCCTTCCTAACTCTGTATCTTTCATCTCTCAAATACAGAACCACAAGCAAGATACGTTACAAACTCAAAGTATTCTAAATTAAATCACTAAGCCCCTTGCATGCAGACAAGCTGAAAGAGCATTCTGCCCAGAAAGAAACATGGCAGTTGGCACAGTATCTGAAATCTGCAGTGTGATGATGTTTGTCTGCCTACCAACTCCCCCAGTGGGGTTATGGTAATGAGTTGTGACACAGAATAAATGTAATGTTTGTCTTGTTTTTATTTATACCCTTTATAAGTCTTCGCTGCCTCTCAAGTCCGTCAAGCCCCACTCACTGTTAGTGAAATATTACTTTACTCTTCGACTGTAGTCTTCTTATGTATATGTGTATGTCTCAGGATCAATCAAATGTATTTGTATTATGTCTGTTTCAATAGATGAAAATTATTGATTTTTTCAACTTCATTTTACAAATCTAAGAACATAAAATTGTTTACCAAGTTACCAATTAATTCACACTGGAAGAAGTTGAGCTAGAGTAAAGCTACACCGAGTATACAAATATACACCGAGTATACAAATATACACCGAGTATACACCGAGTATACAAATATACACCGAGTATACAAATATGCACCGAGTATACAAATATACACCGAGTATACAAATATACACCGAGTATACAAATATACACCGAGTATATAAAACATTAGGAACACCATCCTAATATTGAATTATTTTTTATATTTTTTGTTATATATTTTTTTTATGTAGGAAATGCAGTTGGTAGTTAGGTTGTTCCACGAAATGAGTCCCTTTTGATATTGTAAGAAGAAATTGTGCACCAATGTTACATTTTAAAAACCCCTTATTTTCAATAAAGTGCCCTTTAATATAGGCCACATGGAGAATTCAATAAATCCGATTTTTTTATTTGAATAAAGATTTGCTAAAGTGCCAAAATCCAGCATTTTCAAATAACACTCCATGCACCCACTGTGACTTCCAGGAAGATTGTAACCCACTTAACCCCAAAATATATCCAAGTATTTATTCACCATCATTGTAAAGCCTTAGTTATTTTGCCATTTCTAAAGATGATTATTTGTTGCATGTTAGTAGTGATTCGTTTTAAGAAATCTGTGCCTCATTTTAAGGTCAACCCTGTTACATGAAATAAACTCTTGTTTTAGTATGGTGAAACTATTCCTGCTGAATTTTTTTTTTAATAAGGAAATAGTGAACATCTAATATTGTTAAAGCAGGGTTGGGTAGTAATCTGATTTAAAAAATGTTTTTAACTGTAATTGGTTATGCTGCCAGCAAAATCATTGTAATCGGATTACAGATACTTTTGGAAGACTAGATTACACTTTTTTTACTTTTGAATTCAGAAAGGGTGTTTACAGAAAAAACATACATTATGACACCTTTATGTTTTTTCAATGACATTCAATTCAGCATTGATAAAAGGTGCAAGTTTCATGCTTGTTTTCTAACCAAGTGGGAGGTATGAATTTACCAGTTGTGAAGTCATAACTACCAGTTGGATGCATTCAAGTACTTTGAACTCGTTGAGAATTGCTGATTGGCCAAAGGCCAACAAGCTGCGTATACTAATACACTAAAAGTACAGCTATCATGCTTGTAAAGTAATTATAGTGTTCAAAATCATATCAATAGATTGCTTTTTATGAATAATGTTTTGTTGCATTTAACTGCAGAAAATGCTGCTATCAAGGTAATGTCTTTAGTAGGTGTCGTCAGAAGTCAGCATGTGAAAGAAGTTGCAGCTCAGGATGATGGACGAGTTTCCCACTAGTAACGACCAGTTGGGGGGTCGTTAAAGTGGGGGTTTTCCCAGTCGTATGTGGTACATTCGCACTTCCCACTTGTTTGCAAATGCAGCATAGCTTCGTTCCACCTGAGTCTGACCACAAGTCTGAGACCACTATGATGACACACAAAACACATTTGATGGATTCATTTTGTCTTCTTCTAATGCCTCTTAAGGGGAAAGTAATCCAAAAGTAACGGAAAGTAATCAAATTATGTTACTGAGTTAAGGTAATCCAAAAGTTACGTTACTGATTAGAGTTTTGGACAGGTAACTAGTAACTAACAGATTACATTTAGAAAGTAACCTATTCAATCCTCTGTGAACGTAGGTGGGCTGGTTCTACTCTTTTTTTTAGCTATTTCTGTTTTTTTGTGGAGGAAAACTGAGTGGGTCGAGCATAACACGTCAACCCAGTTACTCATAGATAGGCTAGAAATGTTTAAACACTTACATTGTTTGAGTGACGCTTGCGGTCAATTGCCCCTACTTGTTGCACACAACAAGCTTCTATTCCACCTGTCACAAGGGGATTCATGGCTGATTTAAGATGAAATCGTTACTGACAACCCTGTTACTTCATTTGGTACTTAATAGGCACTTACTATAATCATTCTTATTTATTTACCCTTTTCAAATAGGAACACTTGTTTTTTATTAAGTTGAACATGTGCCCTTTATAACAGAATGTTCAAATTAGTTGAAATCAAACATGTTTTTTTTTCTTCACCAAGTTCAACCATCTCAAAAGGCACCGAATAGGTGGAACCACCAAGTTGTACTAATAGCTACACCACTACATGGCAAACAGGTCACTGACTACTGAAAACACGACAAAGACTTGAATTTAGTTCAACTACCACCATGCTACTGAAAATGTAGTTGAATTGCTAGTGGAATTACATGTCCTGAAACTACTTCCCAACACTGTGCACATGATAATGTACATGAAAATATCTATGACATTTGTTTTTCATTTTTCAGAGCTCCAGTACCCCTGATTAGAATCAATATAAAATTGACATCAACAGAAGTTAATATTTCATGGACTTTGGCAATGTGTCCCCTTCTCCTATAATACACTATGACTAAGTTAATATCCATAATGTACATGCTATGTGTTCTGAAGGTCAACTATCCAGGTGTGTCTTCTTCAGGCATGAGTCCTATCCCGCAGCAGTTTGATAGAGAAGGCCAGGTCCACTGTGTAAGCTAGCAGAGTAATGCTGGCCATCACCGCTTCCATGACAACAAGGGTGGGCCCAGTTTTCCTGTCTGTGAGGTCTTGGTCGCGTTTCCGTAGCTCCAGGACTCTGGTAAAACACAGTATGGTGGCGAGCACATAGAGAAGCACCCCTGTCAGACTGAAGCCAGCCAGCAGGCGGTCAAAGGGCAGGGGGCATCGCCCAGCACAGTCCCCTAGAACCACCATCACTGTACCCAGGGACATTAGGAGACAGAGGGCATACCATGCCCCAGACACCCATAGCTGCCAACCCACAGCTGCCAACCCTACTTTTACCAAAGCTCCACGGACCTGCTCCACCACCAGGACGATCATCTCACATCCTCCCCAGAGCTGGAGCACCTTGAGCAGGCCGGGCACGCTGGCCATGTAGCCCTTCTGGTCCTGGGTCTGGTTGCGGATGAGATAGGCCTCGGTTGCATAGGCCAGGAAGGTGAGACACGACGCCAAGGAGGCGGCAATAGGACGGGGCCAGGCACCTTCATGACACATGACCGCCCAGGGGAAGGTGACTGTGGCGCTGAGGGTCATGAGGGTGGCGAGAGCCGCCACGGTCACGGTCAGGTTCTTCCAGGAGATGGGGACCAGGCTGTGGAACTGGATGACGTTGACCACGTGGATTAGGAGGGTGAGGATGAAGAAGAGGCACCAGGTGAACATGCAGAGGATCCTGAAGGAGGGCTGGTGGGTGTCAGAGGTCAGCTCCGAGGGAACCAGGGAGGCTACCAGGCTGAAGGTAAGGCAACCGGACAGGAGAGCCCACATGCGCACCAGAGACAGAGGGCTGGTCAGATCACTGGCCTCCAGTACAATTACAGGCATGGTGGTGGTTCCCAAACAAAGTCCAAAACCAGAAAGTCCAAAAAGGCTGTAGACAGAGGTTTATAATGTTGTAACGGGCTCGTCTGTAGAGCAACAAAGAGGTGTCTTGCTTCCTTTAATAAATATCCAAACTTCAGTTTGGACAAGCTCAAATTCAAGTTGTAACGTCTATTTAGGTTAAAACAGAAATTTGCTTCCACCTTCCAAAAAGGGTGTCAACAACCTTAACCAGGACAATGTACTACACCAGGATAGAGTCAACTCACAAAAAGATTTCGCACCAACTGAGAAAAAAAATCTAAGAACGCTGTCGTGTTGAGCTCTTTCAGTCAGATGACAAACCCCCTTGTACATTTCTCATTTCTGCTAACTCCAAATCCAGGAAAGAACCCTCCAGAACTAGAATATGGTAAGCCCAAAATGAAAGGCCCCAAAAATCGAATAAACCAACAGTTTAGCGCATGAGCCAGCGGTCATCTCCACTCTGTTCCATACCACCAATTACTTTCACAATGCAAACCGGATTAAAACCACCACTTTTCTATCCCTTGCATCCTATACCCCAGCCTGGTCTCATAGACTAGACGTAACATAGTAAACATAAAGCAGGGACACTCAAATTATTATAATATATTACGTTTTGTAAGGTTACATAAGGCAAAAAACAAAAGTAGGGTGGGTGGGCATGTAACGCGAACGTCAAGCAACCAAAAGGTTGTGAGTTCAAATCTCATCATGGACTGTTTTAGCATGTCAGCTAATTAGCAACTTTTCAACTACTTACTACTTTTTTAGCTACTTTGCAACTATTTATTGTGTTAGCTAACCCTTCCCCTAAGCCTAACCCTAACCTTAACCCTTTTAGCTAACCCTTTCCCTAACCCTTTAACCTAACTCCTATACTTAACCCTAATCCCTAACCCTAACCCCTAGCCAAGCAACTAGCCACATAACTAGAATTCGTAACATATCATAAGTTTTGCAAATTCGTAACATATTGTACGTTTTGCAAATTAGTAATATAATACAAATTGAAATTCGTAACATGTCATACACAATGGTTGAAGGACATCCACAAATTAATACATACCATACGAAACGTAACATATCATACTAAACCCTGGACTTCCTGATGGGCCGCCACAAGGTGGTAAGGGTAGGTAACGCCACATACGCCACACTGATCCTCAACAAGGGGGCCCCTCAGGGGTGCGTGCTCAGTCCCCTCCTGTACTCACTGTTCACTCATGACTGCATGGCCAGGCACGACTCCAACATCATCATTAAGTTTGCCGATGACACAATAAGGGTAGACCTGATCACTGACAACGATGAGACAGCCGATAGGGAGGAGGTCAGAGACCTGGCCGTGTGGTGCCAGGACAACAACCTCTCCCTCAATGTGATCAAGACAAATAAAATAAAATGTATTTATATAGCCCTTTGTTCATCAGCTGATATCTCAAAGTGCTGTACAGAAACCCAGCATAAAATCCCAAACAGCAAGCAATGCAGGTGTAGAAAAACTCCCTAGAAAGGCCAAAACCTAGGAAGAAACCTAGAGAGAACCAGGCAATGAGGGGTGGCCAGTCCTCTTCTGGCTGTGCCGGGTGGAGATTATAACAGAACATGGTCAAGATGTTCAAATGTTCATAAATGACCCGCATGGTCAAATAATAATAATCACAGTAGTTGTCGAGGGTGCAGCAAGTCAGCACCTCAGGAGTAAATGTCAGTTGGCTTTTTATAGCCGATCATTAAGAGTATCTCTACCACTCCTGCTGTCTCTAGAGAGTTGAAAACAGCAGGTCTGGGACAGGTAGCACGTCCGGTGAACAGGTCAGGATTCCATAGCCTCAGGCAGAATAGTTGAAATTGGAGCAGCAGCACGGCCAGGTGGACTGGGGACAGCAAGGAGTCATCATGCCATGACAAAGGAGATGATTATGAACTACAGGAAAAGGAGGACCGAGCACGCCCCCATTCTCATCGACAGGGCTGTAGTGGAGCAGGTTGAGAGCTTCAAGATCCTTGGTGTCCACATCATCAACAAACTATCATGGTCCAAGCACAACAAGACAGTTGTGGAGAGGGAACGACAAAACCTATTCCCCCTCAGGAGACTGAAAAAATGTGGCATGGGTTCTCAGATCCTCAAAAAGTTCTACAGCTGCACTATCGATAGCATCCTGACTGGCTGCATCACTGCCTGGTATGGCAACTGCTCGGCCTCTGACCACAAGGCACTACAGAGGGTAGTGTGTACGGCCCAGTACATCACTGGGGCCAAGCTTCCTGCCATCCAGGACCTCTATACCAGGCGGTGTCAGGGGAAGGCCCAAAGAAATTGTCAAAGACTCCAGCCACCCTTGTCATAGACTGTTCTCTCTGCTACCGCACGACAAGCGGTACCAGAATGCCAAGTCTCGGCCCAAAAGGCTTCTTAACAGCTTCTACCCCCAAGCCATAAGACTCCTGAACAGCTAATCAAATGGCTACCCAGACTATTTGCATTGTCGGCCCCCTCCCCCCTTTTACGCTGCTGCTACTCTCTGTTTATTATCTATGCATAGTCACTTTAACTCTATTGAATTACTTCAATTACCCCGACTAACCGGTGCCCCCGCACATTGTCTCTGTACCGGTACCCCCTGTATATAGCCTCACTATTGTTATTTTACTGCTGCTCTTAAATGTAAAAAATATATACACTGCCGATTTTGCAGGTTTTCCTACTTACAAAGCATGTAGAGGTCTGTAATTTTTATCATAGGTACACTTCAATGTGAGAGACAGAATCTAAAACAAAAATCCCAAAAATCACATTGTATGATTTTTAAGTAATTAATTTGCATTTTATTGCATGACATAAGTATTTGATCACCTACCAACCAGTAAGAATTCCGGCTCTCACAGACCTGTTAGTTTTTCTTTAAGAAGCCCTCCTGTTCTCCACTCATTACCTGTATTAACTGCACCTGTTTGAACTTGTTACCTGTATAAAAGACACCTGTCCACACACTCAATCAAACAGACTCCAACCTCTCCACAATGGTCAAGACCAGAGAGCTGTGTAAGGACATCAGGGATAAAATTGGAGACCTGCACAAGTCTGGGATGGGCTACAGGACAATAGGAAAGCAGCTTGGTGAGAAGGCAACAACTGTTGGCGCAATTATTAGAAAATGGAAGAAGTTCAAGATGATGGTCAATCACCCTCGGTCTGGGGCTCCATGCAAGATCTCACCTCGTGGGGCATCAATGATCATGAGGAAGGTGAGGGATCAGCCCAGAACTACACGGCAGGACCTGGTCAATGACCTGAAGAGAGCTGGGACCACAGTATCAAAGAAAACCATTAGTAACACACTACGCCGTCATGGATTCAAATCCTGCAGCGCACGCAAGGTCCCCCTGCTCAAGCCAGCGCATGTCCAGGCCCGCCTGAAGTTTGCCAATGACCATCTGGATGATCCAGAGGAGGAATGGGAGAAGGTCATGTGGTCTGATGAGACAGAAATATAGCTTTTTGGTCTAAACTCCACTCACTCTGTTTGGAGGAAGAAGAAGGATGAGTACAACCCCAAGAACACCATCCCAACCGTGAAGCATGGAGGTGAAAACATTCTTTGGGGATGCTTTTCTGCAAAGGGGACAGGATGACTGCACCGTATTGAGGGGAGGATGGATGGGGCCATGTATCGCGAGATCTTGGCCAACAACCTCCTTCCCTCAGGAAGAGCATTAAAGATGGGTTGTGGCTGGGTCTTCCAGCATAACAACGACCCAAAACACACAGCCAGGGCAACTAAGGAGTGGCTCCGTAAGAAGCATCTCAAGGTCCTGGAGTGGCCTAGCCAGTCTCCAGACCTGAACCCAATAGAAAATCTTTGGAGGGAGCTGAAAGTTTGTATTGCCCAGCGACAGCCCCGAAACCTGAAGGATCTGGAGAAGGTCTGTATGGAGGAGTGGGCCAAAATCCCTGCTGCAGTGTGTGCAAACCTGGTCAAGAACTACAGGAAATGTATGATCTCTGTAATTGCAAACAAAGGTTTCTGTACCAGATATTAAGTTCTGCTTTTCTGATGTATAAAATACTTATGTCCTGCAATAAAATGCAAATTAATTACTTAAAAATCATACAATGTGATTTTCTGGATTTTTGTTTTAGATTCCGTCTCTCACAGTTGAAGTGTACCTATGATAAAAATTAAAGACCTCTACATGCGTTGTAAGTAGGAAAACCTGCAAAATCGGCAGTGTATCAAATACTTGTTCTCCCCAATGTATTTATTTACCTATTTTTTACTTAACACGTATTTTTCTCAAAACTGCATTGTTGGTTAGGGCTTGAATGTGAGCATTTCACTGTAAGGTCTACACTTGTTGTATTCGGGCAAATGTGACAAATAAAATTTGATTTTAAATGGAGGTTCTTGGATTTACATAGAGAATAATACGAAATTCTCTGAGACCAGGCTGAATACCCACACCTCTCTCCTCCACCCTACCCCGCTAAATCCGCCCACTTCTTCACTCCACTGGCTCCACTTCCTGTTATGGTTGCAGCACTCTCAGTCTCATGGTGTAGGTGGCTGCAGGTGACCGCAATAACACAGTCGCAAACATCACTATCGTTTTCCCTGACACAGTTCGCATGACATGCTGTTCCCTTTTCTAGTATTATTCCGAACAATTCATTTCTGGTTACTGTAAATAATGTCTTACTAATACACACATATGCACACACACACACACACACACACACACACACACACACACACACACACACACACACACACACACACACACACACACACACACACATACACACACACACACACACACACACACACACACACAATCCCTTTGGTCCCGTTTATGGAGGCATAAATGTGGTCAGTGTGAACTGAATGTTGTTTACATGGTGTTTGAGTGTCTGTATTATATATCAGGTCTGGATTTACAGCTGGGTACTCCTAATGCAAGCCAAGGCCCATTGACAATTGGAGGGTGTCGTAGATCATTTGACTGAAGTGCTTTTCAGAGGAGCTATATGTGGAACATTTGATTCTACACAGTCCTCGGGGGAGTAGTACCGGAGGTGGATGAGAATTTCTCAGTTGCTCTTTCATTTGACAACACTTGTATGTGTGCTTGAGGTGTGCAGATAAATGAGTGTGTGTGTGTGTGTGTGTGTGTGTGTGTGTGTGTGTGTGTGTGTGTGTGTGTGTGTGTGTGTGTGTGTGTGTGTGTGTGTGTGTGTGTGTGTGTGTGTGTGTGTGTGTGTGTGTGTGTGTGTGTGTACAAACGGTATACAATGTGTTTTTCTGCATATGCATGTGTTTATTTGGGTGTTTGTGAGTAAGTGGGTCTGAGTGTGTTTGTAAGTTTATGTGTATGCGTTTGTTAGTGTGTGTGTACATCGGTTTATTTGTCTGTCTGTGCGTGCGTGTATGCGTCCGTGAATTCTGTTCATGATGTATGGGTGCGCATTAGACACGTTCAGTTTTTAAGAAGAGTAGCTATTTGACGACATAAATGATAGAACAACACCATTTTACCAAAATAGAGACAGAACACATCATCAAATACATTAAGAAATGCACTATGATCATCAGACGAATTACTGTCATCACTGAACAAAGACGTGACATCATTGACTTTTTTTTTGCTTGGGTGCCATTATTGCTGTCTAGACTAGCCTAAACCATACTTTGAGGGAGATGGTAAAGACGTGTCCTGATTGGGCGATCTCTAATTGTTCAGGCTTGTGATTGGACTGCAGATAGAACCTTATAGTGCCAAGTTTAAGTAGCTATATGCAGATCTTTGTAGTTTTTCATTTTTTCCCCCACTTAAAATCTAACTTCACTGACACATGAAGAACCATCTAAAGATCTATGAAATGTGACTAACTCATTTCGGACAGACATGTCAGACGGAACCGTATAGTCCCAAGCTCTCCATTTGTAGTTGAACAAGTCGTTGCATGTATAGATTTTTTTTTAAACTTGACTTGACTTGGAAAAACTTGAGACTCGACTTGACTTGACTTGGAAAAACTTGAGACTCGACTTGACTTGCTCTTAGAAATCGTGACTTGGACTTGAGTCGAGACCTTGTGACTTGAGATTTTCTTGTGACTCGAATAATAGTGAATTGGTCCCACCTCTGGTGTGTTCTGTTTATGATATGTGTGTGTGTGTGTGTGTGTGTGTGTGTGTGTGTGTGTGTGTGTGTGTGTGTGTGTGTGTGTGTGTGTGTGTGTGTGTGTGTGTGTGTGTGTGTGTGTGTGTGTGTGTGTGTGTGTGCGTGCGTGCGTGTGAGTGTGTGTGTGTCTTTGTCTTGTCATGATCCCACACAGTCACTTCAGTTGTGAACCTGCTTTCTGTGTTATATATAGTCGCGGGATACTTCAATTCCCATGTGTCACACTGCTCAAGTTCAAAAACGGCCTTGTGAGAAGAGAAGACACATTCCACAAAGCCACACAATAGCAGATAAACAACAGAACCACCAACCAATGCCAATGCAATGTAGATTGGCATTGTAGTTCACTGTATGGAAGTAATGTATGAGACTTTAGAACTTCAAGGTTGGGGATGAATTTATTACATTTGATGAATTAGATGAACTGGAATTTCATTTTAAAGTAGAAGTTGTCCATTGATTTCAATGAGTTCAATGTATAATTGATATGTCACTGAAAATGAGAATTTGTTCTCAACTGACTTGCCTAGTTAAATAAAGGATGATGTCAAATATCTCAGAGTGAGTTGGTTTTAAGGAACTTTAGTCAAATCCCCCTTCTATAAATTGGGTGGCTGTTTGGATTCATTCTTCCTAAGCTGCAAGTCATGGCAGCTTAGTAAAGAAGGTGCATCTGGTGTATGACTGGTCTTCAATATCTACAATGCCAAAAGTGGTCTATATTACCTGCAATCTGTGTCTAAGGCGATCATTTGGGTAACAGTGCCGCTATGTGGTAGATATATGAATTACACGGACTCTCGAGAGCAGCCAGACATGGTACTAATGCAGGCCTGGAGGGGACCCCCAATGTAATCACTATGAGGTGAACTCTCACACTCCTTACAATCTCTATACAAGTTTACTCATTACAACCAACCATAGTTTCTGTGTACAACTTCACATTGTTATTCAGTCTATTTGAAACAATATTTCATACACATCATATTAATAACATCACATCACGCAACTGTTTTAAAATTACGATTAAAAAATACAGATTGGAATAGGTAACCAATGAATGCAGACAGTGACTATAGGCATTAGACAACAGTGAAGAAACTGGGTTTACAAATGTGTGAAAATGAACTGCGGCTTTCTGCAACCGAATGTAAGACGCAACCAGAGGACTGAGAGTAGACCGTATCCTTTATGTGGCTTTCACATGAGTCAGGTAGAATTATTTTCTCATGCTGTGCAAGTCCCTGCACTGCAGTTTCCAGTGCACTGTGTCCTTTACCGCTGTGCATTATAAGGAGTCACAGACACTGACTGATCTATATCATGAACTATCTGCTATTGCCAGGACTATGTGATCTGACCAGGAAAAAAACTTGGGGCCCTTATTATTGAGTGTTTATATCTTTGGCCGTGGATGATATAACACAGAAACGACCAAGGGCACCACTGACTACCCACAAGGACACAGCCGCCTCACAGAAAGAGGAGGAGTTGTCGCCCACTAGCCCAACTAACACACAAAAAAAGAGATGAGCAACTCTTTCATTTTGGAGAGAGAGAGGGGGAAAGAGAGAAGAAGGAAGGAAAGAAGGGAGGGAGAGGGAAAGAAAGGGAAGGAAAAGCAGAGGAGAGTGAATAATTGATGTGGCCCCGGTCCCGGTGCTGGTTCCAGCAGCTCACACTATCGTACAAAGACATTTAGCAATGATTCAGATCAAAGAGCCACAGACTCCCGCTGCTAAGCTGAAAGGCGAAGCCCGCCGATTGCCTTCTCCCCAGCACTAATAATATCGTCTTTATGCAGTTAATAAACAGCACACTTCAGTCGAACTATATCATTACGTCCGACTTAGGAAGCTAATCATTCAAAAGCAGAGAATCGCCTCTGTTCTCCGCTTTAAACCAAACAACTTTGTATTGCATGCTGGGGCTGGGAGAAGGCACGTGTGTGTGTGTATGTGTTTTTGGAAGGGGACATCAAAGCTTTGTCACAGTGTACAGTGAGCGTGTCAGGCAGGCTCGCAAACACACTGTCTACCTCGATCGATACGGACATGAAGAACACTATTGAAGTTGCCTTATAAGACCACAGGGTAGCATCAGGTTTGGTCAGAAAATCCTAAAAAAACACACACACACTCGCACGCAAGCACACACGTAAACGCACACACACACACACACACAGGTGCGCACATATACACACACACACGCACGCATGCACACACGACACACACATGCATACGCACACATGAACCCAAACACCCACGCACACATGAACCCAAACACACACACACACATGCACACATACACACACGAGTGCAGGCAGGCACGCACACACACACACACACCACAGGAGGTCAGTGGCACCTTAATTGGGGAGGACGGGCTCATGGTAATAGATGGAGTGGAATAGGTGGAATGGTATCAAATACATAAAACACATGATTTGATGCTTTTCCATTTACTCCGTTCGGGGCCATTATTATGAGCCGTCCTCCCTCAGCAGCCTCCTGTGACACACACACAAACACGCCGTCCCCTTTAGTCTTGTTAGGAACCTTTCATTTCATCAAATCAAAGTCTTCAGTAGGTGTGTGTTTGTTGTGTGTGAATGTATGTGTGTGTTTGCATGTGTTCATGGTATAGTAATGGAGTAATGGAGTTATGGAGTTATGGAGTAATGGAGTAATGGAGTAAGCAGTAAAGCCCTCGTTCTGTCTGATGTCACCTTGCTTCCAGTAGCGTATCTTAATGAAAAGCTCCACTGTTCCCATTTGCATTTCATAGTCATACTCTTTCTGACTGAAAGGACTGCAACACAAACAGGGCTTTAAGACACAGGGATAGCTGGGAGTACAATATAATAGGGGATGTCCTTGTAACTGAACATTCATGTGGTGCTCATCCCAAAACAGCCACTAGCTTCTATCCCTTACCCCTACTCTCATCCACTTGGGGAGACCTGAGAGGATTGGATAAGGAATATGGTAAATTCTCCGTCATGACCTACACATGCTGAGGGGTAGGGGACGGGTTGATATGGGATTGGGCATTCTTCCACATACAGTCTTCCAGTCTATAGAGGGCGCCCTCTAACTGAAGAGAGCAACTAACATGGTCTTTGAAATCAGGAAATGGTTAATTGAATAAAGTAATTCAGCTCTTGCTGCTGGTACTATGTAATGATTCCAAAAACTATTCTGTCTCTCATTAGATATAATATGTTTAGCCAGTTGGAATACAAAAATAGTTATATTCACACAATAATGCAACACAATAACCACAATCAATACTAGGTGTGCTTCATGTAACCACCTCAGGATGATATAATGGCAGTTGATCTGCTTGAGACTAAATGTTCTTAAAATAACTCTTTGTGACTTTAAAGGGGACATCCCCTTTTTCGCTTTAGATTGAAAGGGGATATTTGAGCAACCGTCAGTTAGGCCGCAGGCTCCTATAGCCGTGTTGCGGGAATACTGTTTCTATGTATCTATGTCATAGAAACGTACTGTAAAGGTTAAGTCTCTGGTTCTGTATCAGTGATGTGGCGTCATGTTGTGGTTATGGAATGGTTGAATGGCACTGTTCTCAAGGTAGCCCAAGGTGAATAATAGGTAGGGCCAAAAGAGTAAGTTTACAGGATTGACTGACACCAGAACAGATCTGTATCTCCCCTGCATTTTAAAACAGGATGGATCAACTCCATAGAACAACTGGACTGAGATCAGTGAAGGTGGATGGTGAAGCTCCGCAGTAGAGTTCTGTTACAGTGTTACAGGGATCAGATGACACACCAGATCAGCACCTTGCTCTGGGACGGGGCAAGCAGACACACACACACACACACACACACACACACACACACACACACACACACACACACACACACACACACACACACACACACACACACACACACACACACACACACACACACACACACACAGGTACTGTAAAGGTCAGCAGCTGTTAGGTTGTCTGACCAGATGGAAGGAGCTCCAGGGGTCAACACACACAGGACACTGTAGTTGTATCAGACGGCCCATCACTAGATGGGTTATCACTCAATCAAACATCACTCAACCCTGGGTTATGACATCACTAGAGTTACCCACTCAACCTGGGTTATGACATCACTAGAGTTACCCACTCAACCCTGGGTTATGACATCACTAGAGTTACCCACTCAACCCTGGGTTATGACATCACTAGAGTTACCCACTCAACCCTGGGTTATGACATCACTAGAGTTACCCACTCAACCCTGGGTTATGACATCACTAGAGTTACCCACTCAAACCTGGTTATGAGGCTTCGCTCACCTCACTTCTCGTCAGTGCCCGTATGAGACCAGACTACCTTGGTTGAGATATTCAATTCATTTGACATGGTATTGGTACTCCCTGTATACAGCTTCATTCTTGTGTGTTTTATTTGTCTTGTATTTTATCTTCTTGTTTAACTCTGCATTGTTGGGAAAGAGCTTGTAAACTCTAAGGTAAACTCCTGTTGTTCTCGGCGCACGTGACAAATACAATTTGATTTGATTTTAATTCAACCCGGGCACCACAAAGTATCAAAGCTTCTAAAGTAATGGTACTTGCACAAGCTGACGCCATTGATTATTCAGCAATAGCTGACGTTGACTGCATTAATATCGGGGGAGTGATAGACAGACAAACAACAGTTGAGAACGTCAAAAATGTAGCCCAGAAGAAGATAGGAAGCTGTGGATCAGTTGAGAAAGTTCGTCAACAACAACAGTGAAGAAAGTTGTCATCGATGACCTGATTTCTCATGACGATACCTAAACGATAGCGATCAAATGCTGCCTACGTTGGGTGAAATGTGACAAGACTGAAATGAGAGAAAGGTGATGAAAACCTATTTTAAAAACGTGCAAACTGTCCTGTCGACTGCAATAGGCCTGGTGCTGCTATCCAATGGGGCTAAAGCCTTGTCGGTTATCTCACCACTAGAAAGAAGAACATGCTTATCATTTAACAACCTCCAAAAGGCAAGGTTCAAACGTTGTTCTGCTTTGTTTATTTCACTTTTGACTAACCATTTTTCTTCATTGTGCCAGAGATTTGTCTTCATTTTGCTGCCTAGCGACACAGTATGAGTTATTCAAAAACCACACGACACATAGAAGTCCTTAGACTTGCAGGGAGGTGTCGAGAGTGACTTGTAGAACACACAGCAGTCCAAAGCTGAGAGCCACCAGTCTGTAGAGTCTTCTACCTCTAGGACCTGAGGAACAACACACACATTACACATTACTCTCCTGTGCCCCAAATGGCACCCTATTCCCTGGGGCTCGGGTCAAAAGAAGTGCAGTACATAAGGAATAGTGTGGCATTTGCGGCACAGCCCTTCTCCTACACTGACAAACACTGCCATGTGTGTTACAGTGTGTTTCTCTACACTGATGTACAGCTCTGTGTGTGTGTGTTTTTTTAAAACCCATCTAAAGACAGGAAACTGTCATATCAGACAGGAGAAAAAGTAAGGGGACATGAGTGACTATTGTGCAAACTAGATATTTAATCACTATGGGCAAACTAGGGCCCACAGGGCACTGGTCAAAACTATATAGGGAATAGGATGCCATTTGGGACCGACACATTGACTAGTGAAGTCATCACCAGTGATGTTTTGAGCTCCACGTGGACGAGGAGATGGAGAACGTGTGCTTCATTCCATAGCTAGAGGACTCCTGGTATCTCCAGTATCATTTTTTGTCTTTATCTGTTGTCTGGTACTGTCTTTTTGCTCGATAGGGCCATCTGCTTTAAGTGTTGCCTGTCTTCAGCCTACTTGGTGTGTGGACTGTTGACTGCTCGTCATTTGCAGATGGTTGTTGACATATCAACCAGAATTAAGGGGCATGGCATTTTGTAACTTGTTTTGATAACCAGTGACAGTTTTGGAGGGGGAGTGGTTTCTCCTCTCCTAGGCAATCAGCAATTAGTAGAAGGCGGCGTGACATTCACCTCTGCTAGGTAATTAGTGTTAGTACTTCAATCTCCCCTGGTTTCTCAGCAGCAGCAGCTGCAAGCGGCGGTCGTGTCAGTCCTGTCGGCAAAACTAAGACCGTTGCCAAAACAAAGCTCCACACGACTCTTTCACTGAAGTATCTTACCTCGTTATTTTCTGATGATATCATTTACTCTTTTGTAGCTTTGGCAACTCAGTGTTTCCTCTCCAGTAGGCTTGACAGATGCTCCGCACCCCTTGGCTGCAACCCTTCTAATTTAGTGTACCCTGCACGCACAACCCATGTGGAATTTTGGGTGCCTGGCAGCGTTTTCAACTGCCAATCAGCGATCAGCCTATGCTGCCCTTCAGTCCCTGGACTTTTTGGCCCTGAAGGAAACATGGATCACTACAGAGAACACTGCTACTCCAGCTGCTCTCCTCATCGGACTACGTTTTCTCTCATAGTCCAAGAACATCTGGTTGTTGTGATGGTGGCACAGGGCTACTCATTTCTCCTAACTGGAGATTTGATCTTCTTCTCTTTTCTCCTTCTCTCACCTTGTCCATCTCCTCATTTCAATTCCAGGCTGTCACTGTCACTTATCCACTCAAGCTTAACATTGTTGTCATCTATCACCCACCAGGCGCCCTTGGAGAGCTCATCATGACGTCTGCCTTCGATTAATTTATTTCCAACTCTCTCTTAACTCTCCTTGCCTCTTTTCACCTCACACTTTCCCAGTCCCCTCCAACTCACAAGGCCGACAATACGCTTGACCTCATCTTTAATAGAGTCTGCACGCCTACTAATCTCACTGCAACCCCCCTCCAGGTCTCTGATCACTATGTAGTTTCCTTTTCTGTCTCCCTTTCCTACAACCCTAGCCACTCAGCCCCTACCCCGATAGTCATGCGCTGTCGCAATCTTTGTTCTCTCTCTCCCACCACTTTCTCCTCTTCTATCCTATTACCTCTCCCTTCTGCTAAACCCATCTTCCTTCCTGATTCTGCCTCTTCCTCCCTGGTTCCACAGCCACATAACTACCCTACGCCTTCTCCCCTCTCTCTCCAGATGAAATCCTGTGACTAGTGACGTCTGGCCTCATGACAACCTCGGCCCGGTCCCCTTCTCCAGGCGATCTCTGGAGACCTTCTCCCATTCCTCACTCAACTCATCCCTGACCACTGGTTGTGTCTCTTCTGACTTCAAAATACCCTGAGGAAACAAACACTTGACTCATCTGATGTCAAACTATAGACCTGTATCCCTTTTTTATCTCTCTCCAAAACACTGTCTCTGACCAACTCCCTCGTTATCTCACTCATAAAAATCTTCTTGACCAGTCAGGCTTTAAGACGGGTCACTCAGCCGAGACTGCTCTTCTCTGTGTCACGGAGGCTCTCCTCACTGCCAAAGCTGACTCTCTCTCCTCTGTTCTCATCCTCCAAGATCTATCGGCTGCCTTCGACACTGTGAACCATCAGATCCTCCTCCTTTCAGGGCTTGGAGTCTCAGGCTGCACACTCTTGGATTGCAAACTTCACACTCCGCTCCTACCAGGTGACGTGGAGAGGATCTGTGTCTGCACCACGTACTCTCACTACCGGTGTCCCGCAGGGCTCGGTTCTAAGCCGTCTCCTCTTCTCACTATACACCAAGACACTCAGCTCTGGTCTCTCCTATCATTGCTATGTGGAAGGCAATTAACTACTCCCTCTCCCCCTTCTGATCCCCAGGTGGCGACACCCATCTCTGCGTGCCTGGCAGTTATCTCAGCTTGGATGTCGGCCCACCACCTCAAGCTCAACCTCGACAAGACAGCGTTGGTGCTCCTACCTGGGAAGGCCTACCCGCTCATACACCTTTCCATCACGGTTGACAACTCCAGTGTCGCCCTCCCAAAGTGCAAAGAACATTGATGTCACCCTGGACAACACTCTGTCATTCTCTGCAAACATCAAAGCAGTGACTCGCTCCTGCAGATTCATGCTCCTAATCCAGGCACTTGTCATTTCCCGTCTGGCCTACAGCAACTCATTGTTGGCTGGGCTCCCTGTTTGTGCAATCAAACCCAAGCAACTTATGAAGAACGCTACAGCCCGCCGGGTTTTCAACCTTCCCAGGTTTACCCATGGCACCCTGCTTCTCTGCACACTCCACTGGCTTTGCATCAACTACTAGACCATGGTGCTTGCCTACAGAGCAGCAAGAGGAACTACCCCCTCTCCACTGGCTTTGCATCAACTACTAGACCATGGTGCTTGCCTACAGAGCAGCAAGACGAACTACCCCCTCCCTACCGTCAACCCTAACCCCAAGCCCCCCCCCCCCCCCCCCCCCCCTCCCACATAGCCATCGTAAGATGAATGCACTGTAAGTTGCTCTGGATAAGAGTGTCTGCTAAATGACTCAAATGCCAAATGAGAACAAGAGGATAAGCAATGGCTCTTTAGTTTGGAGTGTTACACCGTCGGAGAAGGAGGGACACAGTAGTGTGCAGTCTTCACACAGACTACTAGCGTACAGTGACGCGTTCATCTCAGTTACAGCCACATTATGGAAGGGACATATAGTGCATTTCTAGCCTGGGTACCAGCCTGCTTGTGCTAACATTCCACTTCTTGTAATTCCAAACTTAGCATGTTTGGCATATGACACAGTACAAGGACTGAAATGTTAGCAGATAACAGGTCTGGATTTCAGGCAAGTTAGCTACAGATGTAGGATCTTAATTTGAGCTATATTGTCAGGCTTCAAACTTTGAGTCTAGAATGATGCTTGATAAGTGGTTGGGCTATTAGTTGGCCAAAAGTAGGCTACATGAAAAGTGCAATACTGTTAACATCACCGTGTTAGTGTGGGTTCAGTGAATTAATGTAAATCACAAATCTCATTAGCATTTGATGCGGTGCAGGAAAATCCTCAGCAACAAAAGAGTGACCAAATGAAGCTCCTACGTATGTACACTTATGTGTTCTTCTCTGAATTGTGATAGACGTTATTCAAATTCTGAGTTGCATCTAGCTACACGTAATGTCAAGAATCTATTGAATTCTACTGTAGCTACAGCACAGTAATAACAACAATATAGCCTATTGTAGCTTTCTGAGACTCTCGTATCTCCGCCATAGAATGTACTGGTCGACTGTAACAAGACAAACAGCACAGTTACAGAGCTGACCCAAGATCTGTTTCTAAGGTAAACATCACCCTTAAGCATTACCACCAGGCCAGGCCAGGGAAGGTCCCATGGTATCCATAGCCATGCTGGCAGCACTATAAAGTCCAATAGGATCTCTCTCCAACACCCGCTCTCTTGTTTGACCAGGAGCCAGACCGCTCTGCCAGCCAGCCCCTATTATTCAGGGGGCCACAGAAAACGCCCACAAAAAAAGGCAGGCTAGTTTTTGAGCTTGACAATCCCCCGCTGCCTCGGCTTATCCACACCCCATTCCTTTCTCGTTCCCCCTCTTCTCCTGAAAGAAAGACACAGAGATGGGGGGGATTTGCCTCGTGGTAGGTTGCTGTTTTATATGAAACGTGAGGGAAGAAAGGAGAGAAGGGGGAGAGAATGAAAGAAAGGGAGACTTGGGTCTTGGTGAGGGTTGGTATGTAGAGCCAGGAGCCACTTGAGAAGTAGTGTGGTTTAGAGTGGACGGGTTTGTTTGGAGAAGCCCTCTCCAGCCAAATGCGGGATTACCCAAACGCAGGTTCCCATGAAACACCACAGCCTCAGTCATAAAGGGGTTTCTGGGTTACACACATGCACGCACACACACACACGCAAATGTGCAAGCAAGCACACGCATGCATGCACACACACACACACACACACGCATGCACATACAGTGCCTTCTTGAAAGTACTCAGATCCATCGACTATTTCCACATTTTGTTACGTTACAGCCTTATTCTAATATTGATTTTTTTTTTATCCTCATAAATCTACACACAATACCCCATAATGACAAAGCAAAAACAGGTGTTTAAAAATGTTTGATAATTTATTAAAACTCCAATAACACATTTAAATAAGTATTCAGACCCTTTACTAAGTGCTTTGTTGAAGTACCTTTGGCAGCGATTACAGCCTCGAGTCTTCTTGGGTATGACGATACAAGCTTGGCACACCTGTATTTGGGTGAGTTTCTCCCATTCTTCTCTGCAGATCCTCAAGCTCTATCAGGTTGGATGGGGAGCGTTGCTGCACAGCTATTTTCAGGTCTTTCCAGATATGTTATATCGGGTTCCAGTCCGGGCTCTGGTTGGGCCATTCAAGGACTTTCAGAGACTTGTCCTGAAGCCACTCCTGCATTGTCTTGGCTGTGTGCTTAGGGTCATTGTCCTGTTGGAAGGTGAACCTTAGCCCCAGTCTGAGGTCCTGAGCACTCTGGATCAGGTTTTCATTAAGGATCTCTGTACTTTGCTCCGTTCATCTTTGCCTCGATCCTAACTAGTCTCCTAGTCCCTACCGCTGAAAAACATCCCCACAACATGATGCTGCCACCACCATGCTTCACCATAGGGATGGTGCCTGGTTTCCCCCAGATGGGATGCTTGGCATTCAGGCCAAAGAGTTCAATCTTGGTTTCATCAGACTAGAGAATCTTGTTTCTCATGGTCTGAGGTGCCTTTAGGTGCCTTTTGGCTCCAAGCAGGCTGTCGTGCCTCTTACTGAGGAGTGGCTTGTGTCTGGCCACTCTACCATAAAGGCCTGATTGGTGGAGTGCTGCAGAGATGGTTGTACTTTTGGAAGGTTCTCCCATCTCCAAAGATGAGCTCTGTCAGAGTGACAGCGGGTTCTTGGTCAACTCCCTGACCAAGGCCCTTCTCCCCTGATTGCTCAATTTGGCCGGGCGGCCAGCTCTAGGAAGAGTCTTGGTGGTTCCAAACTTTTTCCATTTAAGAATGATGAAGGTCATTGTGTTCTTGTGGACTTTCAATGTGGCAGATTTTTTTTAGTACTCTTCCCCTGATCTGTGCCTCCACCTAATTCTGTCTCGGCGCTCTAACGACAATTCCTTCGACCTTATGGCTTGGATTTTGTTCTGACATGCACTGTCCACTGTGGGACCTTAGACAGGTGTGTGCCTTTTCAAATCATCAATTTACCACAGGTGGACTTCAATCAAGTTGTAGAAACATCTCAAGGATGATCAATGGAAACAGGATGCACCTGATCTCAATTTCGAGTCTCATTTCAAAGGCTCTGAATACTTATGTAAATAAGGTATTTCTGTTTTATATATATTTTTTACATATTTACAAACATTTCTAAAAACCTGTTGTCACTTTGTTGTTATGGGGTATTGTGAGTAGATTGCTTTTTATTTAATCAATTTTAGAATAAGGCTGTAACGTAACAATGTGGAAAAAGTCAAGGGCTCTGAATACTTTCCGAAGGCACTGTGTCCACGTACACACATACACACGCACGTACTCAAAACCTCAACACTTTCTGACCACTTGTAATGAAGAAAGGAGAACACCTTCGCGGACCCCGTTCTCTCACCACATTCACTCTGAGGAGAAACAGTTTCCCAGAATGTTAGGAAGGAGGGACCTAATGTACTGTAGAAGCCTGGTGCTGGTTTAAAGGGAGGAAGGCACGTAGACACCTCAAATATTTAACATGCTCAATATATTGCGTGAGTGAGGGAAGTTGCTTGGAATTGTGAATAGGCTGTTCAGTGCACAGGCCTGGCCCCTTTCTGCTTGCGTGCCGTCTTGTGGTGATGGTAGTCCCCTCTGGTGACATCGCCGTGGGAACAGCTGCCGTGACGATCCCCCCAGTTGCCATGCCGATCCGGCCCATCCTCATTTCCCTTTGATCTCCCTATGCCACCCTGGTGGCAGATTGAACAACTAGAACAACTGTTAGCCCCTTGTCCTCACCTCACTGTCCACTCAACAGACAGCAGAGTTAGCCTAGCCTACATAGCATATGCATCCATCCTCAACATCTCTGTTAGCATCATTAGCACTGCTAAAGTCAGGAGGCATCAGAGGCAGCTGTCAAATGAACTAGATTCCAATGCTAGGTCCAAGGTCGCTCCCACGCTAGGCGCTAACTCTGTTGAGCTAACTGTTTAGCTTAGTTTGTCTCTTTGAATTTGAAGACCACTTAAAGGGATAGTTTGTGAGAGGCCCAGTTGAGCTAGCCTCAGCATGGGGTGTAGCCTGCAGTTGTCACCTGTCATGAGACAACTCACCAAGAGAAGACAAGGTGACTGATGGACTAGGGGATCCTCAAAAGTTCCTCATTTTACCTTTAGATTTGAGTAATTTAGCAGATTTACAGAAGCAATTAAGGTTAAGTGCCTTGCTCAAGGGCACATCGGTAGATGTTTCACCTAATCGGCTCCGGGCTTGGAACCAGCAACCTCTCGGAGCAGAGAACATTCTCTTATGAACATGCACTCAAGCACATACACACGCGTGCCACACACGCACACAGTCTGGAGCAGATGAACACGTTTAAATTTGCTGGACACACACTCACTGACACCTGGAGAAGATTAGGTTGTTTCAGTACAGGGTATCAACCTCCATATCTCCCGTTACTAGCAGTGGTGTAAAGTACTTAAGTAAAAATACATTAAAAGTACTACTTAAGTCGTTTTTTTTTTGGGTAGCTGTACTTTACATTACTATTTACATTTTTTTACTTCCCTACTCTCCTAAAGAAAATAAAGTACTTCTTTACACCATTTTACGCCCTGACACCCAAAAGTACTCGTTACATTTTGACAAGAAAATGGTCCGATTGACTTATCAAGAGAACATCTCGAGTCATCCCTACTGCCTCTGATCTGGCAAACTCATTAAACACAAATGCTTTATTTGTAAGTTGTGTCTGAGTGTTGGTGTGCCCCTCGCTATCTGTAAATAAAAAAAATGAAAATGAAATTGTCCCACCTGGTTTGCTTAAGGAATATAAGGAATTTGAAATTATTTATATTTTTACTTTTACTTCTGATACTGAAATATATTTGAGCAATTCTGTATACTTTTGATACTTAAGTAAATGTAAAACCAAATACTTTTAGACTTTCACTCAAGTGAAATTGATTTTACTGGATGACTTTCACTTTACATTTTCTATTAAGGTATCTTTACTTTTACTTTTTACTTTTAAGTATGACAATTGGGTACTTTTTCCACCACTGGTTACTAGGAACAGGGCCCCGATCTTTGCCTTTCTACCTCTCTTTCTTTCTTTCTCTCCTTCAAACTCACCCTTTACTTCTGATCCTCTCACATCTTCCACTTCTTAATTACAAAATGAGCTAGTGACACTTTGCTCAAATTTGGACATCAAGGTCAGAAATGCAGCTGATTTTCATTCTTCTCCAATAATCAGCGACTGACTCAGACCTGGGAGTCCAATCATGAATCAGCCAATTACCTACCAAGGAGAAAATAAAACCAGCAGTACTCTGGACCTCCAGGCTGAACTGTAACTAGTGTATCAAGAAGACTAGTCAACAGTACAATGCATCCCCTTTTTATATGAATTGCATCTTCATGGTGTAATGTAATGTATTAGTGTATAGGCCTACTGAACTGCCAGTTTGGCAGGCCTTTAAACTATTTGTGTGCATAGATGTACATATATCTGTAGGCAAGGGCATAGCCTAAGTGTGAGTTCGAGACAAAGCAAGTCAAAGATAGACAGAGAGACGGCCACACACACACAACTATGCTTTGTGGTTTGCAGCAGTCAACTTCACTGCAAGACGGACGTTTGTGTGGCATGTGTGAAAGGGAACATCTCAATATGATTTCTACGTGTCTCCAAAAGCAACGTTTGTGCAGAGGATCTCTGGGGGTTAGCCGTAAGCAAATTCAACGAGTCATGTTGATTCTAATTATAGGCAAAGGGAGGTAGGCGTTGTATTATTAAAAACACTCAAACACACAGGGGCTCCCTTTCAGACACAAGTTCTCTTTCTTTCTCCTTCTTTCTCGCCCTCCTGCCACGTCCCTCCATCCCCTCCTCTCGAGCTCGCTTCAATCCGGAGGCGGAATTTTGCTCGACAAGTGATCAAAGAGCAGTCGTGCGTCGCCAGGTGCGGCTGTGGCAGCTTCAACCGCCAACAACGACACAGCCTCATTTTTGAGGTTTTTTTCTTCACTGAAAGAGAGAGAGAGAAAAAAACAATGCTTGGGCGAACTGCTGTTGTGTCTGAGGGAGAGAGAAATACTTTTATTCCCATTATTTCTGAAGTCCTTCTCTTCTCTCTTTCGGAAGGAAGAAGGGAGGGAGAGATCTTGTGAGTGTGACGGTGAATCGGTGGAGCTGCGTCCCCATTGTGTGCCGTCCCCTAGTGCGCCACGGCGGTTTGAGATGTTTCTCTCTGCAAATTACAGCGCCACTCAAGACACACGACCAGCGGGAGCGGGCGAACAGAGAGAGGACAACGCGGCAGGGATTAGGCTTTATTAAGTCTCAGTCATGAAGGGTGGGCACGACAACAGTCACAAAACACACAACAACACACTGCTACACACAATGTGTGTGTCTTGCCGGGCCAGAGAGTGAAGGGTTGAGGGGGTGTATGGGGGAAGCTGTAATAAGTATCTCAATCCCAAAGTGTTTACAGTGCAGCACTGTATGGAGAGTATCACCTCACGATTCACACATGATGATATCTAGCCCTAGGGGGCTAGCGCGATGTTATTGAAATGGAGGGATTGGAGCGACTAAGCATTGACCATCCTCACACTCTCTCACATGACTGACAGTTTAGGAGATGGGGAGTGCATTGTGCACAAGGGTTTTGTTGGCGCGCACAAATGCAATAATAAAGGTAAACATAACAATTGGTAGACCTAATTCTGTTCAAAGATGGCCGTAGAAAATGGATGAGTCTTGGGACGAGCTCTAGGCCCTGAACTTGTTCTAAGTGGCTGGCTATTGTGTTTCTTTGTCCCCATCTTGCCTGAACCCAGAAACAAAATGGCCGCCTTTTGAGTGAGTCCGCGTTAAGACCTCATGATGACATTATCAAACAGACACCTCCATTAACCTAACTTGATGCCTTTTCTTTCGTTTCCTGAACGGTGTATGTGATGGTTTAACTGCTAATACTAATGTCAGAGTGGAGGTACTTTATTCCACTGAATTAATCATCAAAAAATGTTGTCATCAAACAATTTTGTCATCCTTAATTCTCTGAAGCTCTAAAATGATGCACTAGCCCTTTGTTGTCAAGTAGTGAAGCATATGAAATCCACATTCTCCAGATGCCATCACTTTCAAAAATCCTTTGAAGTTCTGTGACATTTGTTTCACTTTGAAGCATCATATTTGTAGACAGACACACACATTCCTGCCATGATGCCTTTTTTTTCACAAGACCACAAATCTCCACTCAATGTCCACCCAGTAAGCATCAGTAAGCATCTGTATCCTACACCCAGTCAACAGCATGAAACATAATGCTATACGTTTTCTTACAACACCATGAGCTCACCATGTGCGAATGAGCTCACCAGAAATCAGCAACGTCCACTCATGTATGCATCTGTTCACTGTATGTGTGTGTGTGTGTTGGGCCAAGTTCACAGCCGGTGGCCCTTGTGGTTGTCACAGTAGCTTTATCCAGGCATTGTAGAGGGGTTGGAGGGGAGGGAGGGGGCCCTGACAAGTGGGTATCAGGTCCAGAAGCGTGTGAACCACGGCCGCGATCCAGCTGTCTCCGCCACACCCCCAATCTCCCCTACCCCTCTATGTACCCCCCTCTATCTCTCCACCCTTCCAGCCCTCCACCCTCCCTCCTCCTTCAGCCACTGCTGCCTCCAGCTGGAAGCTTTGAACCCCCCCCACCCCACCCCTCCCTTCCACACCTCCTCCCTCTCTTCTTCCACATAAGTCCAGAGATTGGGGAGGAAGAATAAATAGACGGCGGCCCTCGTCTTTCATCGCGGCAACGGGGATCAGGGGTCAGAGTGCGTCAGGCGGGTTAGAGTGATTGTCTCGGCGACAGTCAGACAGGCCATCAATACTGCCTGGTGTATAAACAGATGTCAAAAGTGTAAGTGTGACATCATGGGACTATTCAGTTGAACATTTACTCTATACTGTGATATTGGGTACTTTAATTGGTGTCAAATACAGTCCAGGGATGTTAAAGGGGATATGGACCCGCAATATAAAAAGAGGTCACAGAAATAAAACATCTAAACTGATATAGAGGGAAGACCTTAAAGATAACCTCACATATCTGACGGGTTGCATCACTGCCTGGTACGGCAACTGCTCAGCCTCCGTCCGCAATGCACTACAGAGGGTAGTGTGTGGGCCCCAGTACATCACGGGGGCCAAGCTTCCTGCCATCCAGGACCTCTATACCAGGCGGTGTCAGAGGAAGGCCCTAAAAAGTGTCAGACTCCAGCCACCCTTGTCGTAGACTGTTCTCTCTGCTACCGCACGGCAAGCGGTACCGGACCGTCAAGTCTAGGTCCAAGAGGCTTCTTAACAGCTTCTACCCCCAAGCCATAAGAATCCTGGACAGCTAATCAAATGGCAACCCAGACTATTTGCATTGCCCCCCCCCCCCCCCCCCCCCCTTTGACGCTGCTGCTACTCTCTGTTATTTTCTATGCATAGTCACTTTAATAACTCTACCTACATATTGTACATATTTCCTCAATTACCTCGACACCGGTGCCCCCGCACATTGACTCTGCACCAGTACCTCCTGTATATAGCCTCCACATTGACTCTGCACCAGTACCCCCTGTATATAGCCTCCACATTGACTCTGCACCAGTACCTCCTGTATATAGCCTCCACATTGACTCTGCACCGTAATACCCTGTATATAGCCTCCACATTGACTCTGCACCAGTACCTCCTGTATATAGCCTCCACATTGACTCTGCACCAGTACCCCCTGTATATAGCCTCCACATTGACTCTGTACCGTAATACCCTGTATATAGCCTCCACATTGACTCTGTACCGTAATACCCTGTATATAGCCTCCACATTGACTCTGTACCAGTACCCCCTGTATATAGCCTCCACATTGACTCTGTACCGTAATACCCTGTATATAGCCTCCACATTGACTCTGTACCATAATACCCTGTATATAGCCTCCACATTGACTCTGTACCATAATACCCTGTATATAGCCCCGCTATTGTTATTTACCGCTGTTCTTTAATTATTTGTTATTCTTATGTCTTACCTTTTTGGGGGGGGGGGGGGGGGGGGGTTCTTAAAACTGCATTGTTGGTTAAGGCTTGTAAGTAACGCTTTCACTGTGAGGTCTACACCTGTTGTATTCAGCACGTGACAAATAACATTTGATTTGATTTGAAAACTCAAATATATTTTGATTTGTTGATTAACACTTTTGGGTTACTACATGATTCCATGTGTGTTATTTCATCATTTCGATGTCTTCACTATTATTCTACAATGTAGAAAATAGTAAAAATAAAGAAAAACCCTTGAATGAGTAGGTGTGTCCTAAACTTTTGACTGGTACTGTATATCCATGCCCATGCGTTTCAAATATTTCAACGGTGACGATCGGATTGGAAAAACAAGGGCAAATATGCAGCCAAATCTTTTTAAGTACATACTTTAAAAGGGGGCAAAAGAAAGCCTCTGTGTCTGTTAAATTGGATGTGCATATGACATTTCAAAGGCCGTCAAAATGGAAAAGGGATGAATAAAGGAGTGGAACAAAATTGATTTACATCATAAATGCACAGGTTTCTTTTCAACAGGCCTCTTCAGAACTCTCTGGCTTTTAATGGTGGACAAGTTCAAAGTGCCACTAGACTCCCACTGCTTTGGAGAGATGGAAGTATAGCACAGCCCCAGTCTCTCTGCGTGTGTGCATGTGTGTGCGCACTACTTCTCTCCCTGTCCCAGTTAATCAAGCCCACCCCTGCCAACGTCCTTCTAGTGAGTATGGGAGGGGTATGGGGATGAGAGGGAAATGGTGCACATTCCTGTCTTCCTTTCTGTTCCCCCTTTTCGATCCCTTCATTTTTCACATCCCTGTTCTTTCTCACTTCCTCACAAACCACTACTTTTACTTTTCGTATTTCTCATCCTCTTTTTTTCTCCCTGTTCCCTCTCCTTCCGCCTCGTTCCCTTCTTCTTTCCTCAGTGCTCCCAGAGTGTTGGCTAGGGATTGCTAGAAATGGTATCTTGGGGAACGACTCTAACATCCCGGCTCCGAAGGATCTCCGGATCCCGAGCGGAGCCAACCAGCCATTGCCCCACGGTGAAATCCCAGCATCAAAGCCGCAAATCTTTCCCTTTTCCTCCTCTCCTTTCTCTGTCTTTCTTTCTTCCATGGTGGCACTTCAAGCGACTCCGAATGTTTAACTTCACACATCGTCCTCATTAGGGGCCCTCAAAGCCTTCCATTGATTCTAAAAGGCGCTCATTTGAATTTTTAATCACACATGCTGTATGTATTGTAGCTGTGCTCAGCGCTATGCGCACTCTCGATAGCACTCGCGTCGCTTGTTCTCGGGAAGCCGCTTCAAAGTCCGCTTAACCTCTTGAAGTCTTGAAGTTAAGACTTTTACTTAGCAGAAGCCACACATCACGGAGTATGGATGGAATTGACTTGGAACATTAGACTTACATGGTGGCTGTAATGACATAGTATTGTGATGGTAACACAATGAAAGTGATAAGTTGTTATGGTGGTGACATTGCATTGTGATATCAGGCATCATTTGTGACTGTATCGACATAGAGTTCTGATGGAAGGGCTACATTGCGATGGTGGTGATCGTTTTGTGATTGTGATGATCGTGGCATAGTTTTGTGATGTCTTGGAAAGGGATATGTTGCGTTGGTGGGGGCTTGGCGATGAGATTGTGAAGTGCGAGGTTATATTGAGATGAGTAAGATCACAGTACTGATATTTATTAGGTACGGGAGTAGAACCTCCTTGCCTAATAACCCAACAAGCACAGGTACTAGTGTTACTGCTCCTTCTAGTGTCACATGCATATTGTAGTTTGCCTGTTGAAAACATCATCCATAATGTATACAGCTATGCATCACTCAGTCCGCGTGGTTGATATAGCTATATATAATACTCACATACAGAAACTATATGCATACAAAGCCTCAGCTAAGCTACAGAGAGACTTTGTCACTCAAGCAATAACAGGGAGGGAGAAAAACCCTCAGATCTTTCTGCAAGAAGTACACCTTTGAATCAGAATTTCCTTGCAGAAAAAGCGCTTTGAAAATCTAATGCATAAACATTATCTTTGTTTTTTTTCTTCTTCTCTCCTTCCCTCCCCTCACCTAAAGCGCAAGCTTCTGAGCGACTTGAGAACTTCCCTTTTTAGAGTCCTCAGTAACTTAAATAAGAGGCGGTTGGGGATTTGGATATTGTTATGTCTCATCGAAGGGAAAGATCTTTAGCTATCCTCCCTGCCTGTTCTCCGGGTGTCTGTCAACGCCATGTCTCCGAGAGAGAATTGTCTCCTCCAGACTGATATCTACCGTCATTTGATTTCTTCTTCCCTCTCTAGCTTCATGTCACTGGGTATGTTTTCAATATGTTTTTCACGGCACCAGTTCCCCCAGTGGAATAGGTTAAAATATTAGCACTTGTTGAAAAGTAGAAGCTAATGAAAATGACTTCATGTTGATGAAATGACCGTGCGGACTACAGTATGAAGGCAAAACTAATTGTAGATGAAATGGATAAAGAATCCTTTAACACCCAAATCTGACAAACGGCAGCCATTTTACATTGTGGGAACTAAACAGTTATTAATTTGCAACTCATGATAACATTGGTGGCATCCACATTGGTGGCATCCACATTGGTGGCATCTGCTGCCTTCTCCATTTACATTCAACATCACATAAACCATGGTATGTACAAAAAACACTTCAAGGCAAAAGAAAAATGCAATTCTATATTTGATACTCTGCACCACCACCACCCCTTGTGACATTGAACGTCATCACTGCATACAAGTTCAAGGTTTTATAACTAAAACCTCAGTGGTTCCACATCAAACAGTGTTCGTTTCATTTCGACCCATGCAGGGGTTCTCTCTCTGGGACTTGATGGTGTAGTAGTTGCAGCCAATGAACGTTACATGTTACCTCTCTCTCTCTCTCTTCCACGAAACCACTCGTATCCCCTCCTCTCTTCACCCCCCCCCCCCCCCCCCCATTCCCTCTCACCCTCCCTCGCTATCTCTTGCACCTGCTGCTGTGAACAGCATGATCCTTCTGTATTTCTGTTCATCCCTCGCTTCCCTACCTCCTCTCCCACACTCCATCCATCCCTCTGTTCCTTTCATGTGTGCTCTGCTGTCAAGCCCAGCTGGATCATGGTTGCCAGTGTAGTCACACGGTCTTTGTCGATGTGGCAGCCCTGTCTCGATACTATGGGGTGGTACCACAGTATATCTCTTACTGTGGGGTGGTACCACAGTATATATGTTACTGTGGGGTGGTACCATAGTATATCTGATACTGTGGGGTGGTACCATAGTATATATGTTAGTGTGGGGTGGTACCATAGTATATCTGATACTGTGGGGTGGTACCATAGTATATATGTTAGTGTGGGGTGTTATAGTATATCTGTTACTGTGGGGTGGTACCATAGTATATCTGATACTGTGGGGTGTTACCATAGTATATCTGTTACTGTGGGGTGGTACCATAGTATATCTGATACTGTGGGGTGTTACCATAGTATATCTGTTAGTGTGGGGTGGTACCATAGTATATCTGTTACTGTGGGGTGTTACCATAGTATATCTGTTAGTGTGGGGTGGTACCATAGTATATCTGTTAGTGTGGGGTGGTACCATAGTATATCTAATACTGTGGGGTGATACCATAGTATATCTGTTTGTTTGGGGTGGTATCATAGTGTATCATATAATGTCGGTGGTATCATAGTATATCTCATAGTGTGGGGTGGTATCATAATATATCTGATGCTGTGGGGTGGTATCATAGTGTGTCATCTAATGTGGGTTGTATCATACTATATCTGATATTGTGGGGTGGTATCAAAGTATTTCTGTTACTGTTGGGTGGTATCATAGTATATCTGTTTATTTGGGGTGGTACTACAGTATATATGTTACTGTGGGGTGGTACCATAGTATATCTGATACTGTGGGGTGGTACCATAGTATATCTGTTAGTGTGGGGTGGTACTACAGTATATCTGATACTGTGGGGTGGTATCATAGTATATCTGTTAGTGTGGGGTGGTACTACAGTATATATGTTACTGTGGGGTGGTACCATAGTATATCAAATCAAATTCAAATCAAATGTATTTATATAGCCCTTCGTACATCAGCTGATATCTCAAAGTGCTGTACAGATATCTGTATATAGCACTGTATATAAGTGCTATACAGTATATCTGTTAGTGTGGGGTGGTACCATAGTATATCTGTTAGCGTGGGGTGGTACCATTGTATATCTGATACTGTGGGGTGTTACCATGGTATATCTGTTAGTGTGGGGTGGTACCATAGTATATCTGATACTGTGGGGTGTTAGCATAGTATATCTGTTAGTGTGGGGTGGTACCATAGTATATCTGATACTGTGGGGTGTTACCATAGTATATCTGTTAGTGTGGGGTGGTACCATAGTATATCTGATACTGTGGGGTGTTACCATAGTTTATCTGTTAGTGTGGGGTGGTATCATAGTATATCTGTTAGTGTGGGGTGGTACCATAGTATATCTGATACTGTGGGGTGTTACCATAGTATATCTGTTAGTGTGGGGTGGTACCATAGAGTATCTGTTAGTGTGGGGTGGTATCATAGTATATATGTTAGTGTGGGTTGGTGTCATAATATATTTGATACTGTGGGTTAGTATCATAGTACACCTTATACTATGGGGTGGTTTCATAGTACATCTGATACTGTGCGTGGTATCATAGTGTATCTGTTGGTGTGGTATCATAGTATATATGATTCCTATGGGGTTGTAGCATTGTAAATCAGATTCTGAGGGGTAGTATCATAGTATATCTGTTACTGTGGGGTGGTATTATAGTATATCTGATACTGTGGGGTGGTATTATAGTATATATGTTACTATGAGGTAGTATGATAGTATATATACACTGCTCAAAAAAATAAAGGGAACACTTAAACAACACAATGTAACTCCAAATCAATCACACTTCTGTGAAATCAAACTGTCCACTTAGGAAGCAACACTGATTGACAATAAATGTCACATGCTGTTGTGCAAATGGAATAGACAACAGGTGGAAATTATAGGCAATTAGCAAGACCCCCCCAATAAAGGAGTGGTTCTGCAGGTGGTGACCACAGACCACTTCTCAGCTCCAATGCTTCCTGGCTGATGTTTTGGTCACTTTTGAATGCTAGCAGTGCTTTCACTCTAGTGGTAGCATTAGACGGAGTCTACAACCCACACAAGTGGCTCAGGTAGTGCAGCTCATCCAGGATGGCACATCAATGCGAGCTGTGGCAAGAAGGTTTGCTGTGTCTGTCAGCGTAGTGTCCAGAGTATGGAGGCGCTACCAGGAGACAGGCCAGTACATCAGGAGACGCGGAGGAGGCCGTAGGAGGGCAACAACCCAGCAGCAGGACCGCTACCTCCGCCTTTGTGCAAGGAGGAGCAGGAGGAGCACTGCCAGAGCCCTGCAAAATGACTTCCAGCAGGCCACAAATGTGCATGTGTCTGCTCAAACGGTCAGAAACAGACTCCATGAGGGTAGTATGAGGGCCCGACGTCCACAGGTGGGGATTGTGCTTACAGCCCAACACCGTGCAGGACGTTTGGCATTTGCCAGAGAACACCAAGATTGGCAAATTCGCCACTGGCGCCCTGTGCTCTTCACAGATGAAAGCAGGTTCACACTGGGCACATGTGACAGACATGACAGAGTCTGGAGACGCCGTGGAGAACGTTCCGCTGCCTGCAACATCCTCCAGTATGACCGGTTTGGCGGTGGGTCAGTCATGGTGTGGGGTGGCATTTCTTTGGGGGCCGCACAGCCCTCCATGTGCTCGCCAGAGGCAGCCTGACTGCCATTAGGTACCGAGATGAGATCCTCAGACCCCTTGTAAGACCATATGCTGGTGCGGTTGGCCCTGGGTTCCTCCTAATGCAAGACAATGCTAGACCTCATGTGGCTGGAGTGTGTCAGCAGTTCCTGCAAGAGGAAGGCATCGATGCTATGGACTGGCCCGCCCGTTCGTTCCCCAGACCTGAATCCAATTGAGCACATCTGGGACATCATGTCTCTCTCCATCCACCAACGCCACGTTGCACCACAGACTGTCCAGGAGTTGGCGGATGCTTTAGTCCAGGTCTGGGAGGAGATCCCTCAGGAGACCATCCGCCACCTCATCAGGAGCATGCCCAGGTGTTGTAGGGAGGTCATACAGGCACGTGGAGGCCACACACACTACTGAGCCTCATTTTGACTTGTTTTAAGGACAATACATCAAAGTTGGATCAGCCTGTAGTGTGGTTTTCCACTTTAATTTTGAGTGTGACTCCAAATCCAGACCTCCATGGGTTGATAAATTTGATTTCCATTGATAATTTTTGTGTGATTTTGTTGTCAGCACATTCCACTGTGTAAAGAAAAAGTATTTAATAAGAATATTTCATTCATTCAGATCTAGGATGTGTTATTTTAGTGTTCCCTTCATTTTTTTGAGCAGTGTATATGTTACTGTGAGGTGGTATCATAGTATATATTTTACTGTGAGGTGGTACAGTACCATAGTACTGTACACCTGAGTAGCTCACCCAAGCTCAACTCAAGTCCTATTAAATGCAGTAATCTTTCTACGTGGATCAGTTGGTAAGAGTGTGGCCCTAGCAATGTGAAGGTTGTGTGTTCAAATCCCGCAAGGATCACATTCTGAGAATTTATCCACATACTGAATTTGAAGTAACTTTCCAAATGACACATGCTGTGTTGGAAGTCACATTGGATAAAGAAGCATTTTCTAAATGACACATACTGTATATTAACCAGACTCCGTTGTTGGAATTGTTGAAAGCAAACAATAACAGAAATGGTGCCTGTAGAATACTGCTCTATTCTACTGTAATTTCCCAGCCCAGCGTCCCATTCAAGATGAGGTGAGTTCGACTTAATAGGAATTGAGACTATTGTGATCGGGCCTCATCAAAATGCAGACTGACCGACCCCTTCTCTTCACATTTGGTCATTTGAGGAAGATGTGTCAAGGCAACATCTGAACCATGTGTGGTCCTCTCCCACTCCTGTGGTCCATGGCTCTGCCAATGACACTGTGGCGTCAAACACCAGCAAGCCAACGCTGGTGGTGGAACGTGTGTGTGTGAGAACAGAGAGAGGAAAAAGAGAAGGAAAGAGAAATAAAGATTGTGAGACATTGTGAGAAATAAAGATTGTGAGACATTGTGAGACATGCCCTGTAGTCTCCATTAGCTGTGATTAGCTGACAGTGTTGAAATGGTCAGAGAGAGCTATTAACAGAATCCCCCACAGTGGGAGAATTACTAACAGAGCCCTGGCGTCCCAAAGAAAAAACAACTACATTGTTTTTCATTACAAAACGGGCAAAGGCCTTGTTTGGTGAGGTTTGTACATAAAATATGTATCCATAGTTTATTTTGAGGTTCCTGAATGCAATGTTTCTCATCGAAAATCCCATGGAGCCACACATGCGAGCACACACACACACACACACACACACACACACACACACACACACACACACACACACACACACACACACACACAGAGTCCGCTGTAAAGCTTTTCCTGAGTGTGTGCTTTCCAAAGATGGCGCTTTGGTGGTGGCAGATATATTGCCAGGGCTCATTGACTTCAGCCTAATCCTCCACCCCTCTCACCCCACACCCCCTCACCCTCCACCCCTTACCCTCCTCACCCTGCACCCCTAAGCTCATGACAGCCTCTCCTCATACAGCCACAGATGGGAGGCCCAGCCCCTTGATCTGTATGTAAACCAAGCCCCGGCCAAGCTGAAAAGGTCACACGGCTGCTGCTCCCTTTTAAACAGACGGCTTTAACAACCCCTCTCACTCTCTCATCCCACAGCTCCTTGTCCTCCCAGACACACACATTGACTTTGACTATGTAGAGTAATATACATGCAGACACACACACACACACACACACACACACACACACACACACACACACACACACACACTGGTATATGCAGACACACTCACGCACACACACTTCTCTCATGATCTTCCAATCCATTCCTTAGTCTCTGTAAACTTCACTTCTAACATAGTTTAACTTCCAACATACTGTGAATACTCAAACAGAAATACCTGTCTTCTACCCATGCTCTCATTTACATATGCAAAAAAAAAGAATCATCATCAAAGGTGAGCTTCCAACAATCAGCAATCATTCAATTAGAATGCAACAATTTCCCCTCTCATTTGCTCTCCAAAAACGAACACAGGGGGGAAGAGTCTTTGAAAAGCACACTTCTACTTTATCGTTTCATCTCATGGCAAAAACAATTTCTCCCCATTATCCTCGCAGCAGGGGAGCCACTGTCTCGTGTGCTTCAACGCTTTATGAGTAAAGAGAAAAATGATATTTTACTCTGATACCTTGTACTCCGGATATATTAAACAGAATCAAAGCCGACATTTACATACAGTTAGCGTTTCATGTGTGAGGAGTTTGAGACAGGAACAGCTTTCTCTCCGAATAAAGGAGGGGGGCTTCACCTTTCTGAACTGAGCAGAGAGAGGGAGGGAGAGAGCAAGAGAATCGAGCAACAGAGAGAAAGAGACACAGGGAAGAGACTCAGGAAAGAGATAGGAGGTTCCTGCTGACTCCTCAGTGTCTGATGCAATTTCCTTTTGTCATATTGTCAACACAACTCCTCCTTTTCCAAGTCCTTGTCTTCGTGTAACGCACCTGTCATAATTTGGCGACGAAAGACGCGAAAGCCCAGGACGCCTTCGCCTCCTCTACTTCCCTGCCACGCTAATCAGCGTCTGTAATCTACAGTAAGTGTAATGGTTCCTGTCATATCCCTGTGTGTTTCACCAATCTCACAATGCTGCAAGGCAGCAGAACTATCAGTTCCTCTGTAATGAGAGAGACAAGCTCAAAATGAGTGGGACCTCCTCCTGGTAAGATGTCTCCCACTGCTTGTAGCAAATAACACTCAGTGAAATTGATCTGTGCATTTCGTCTGTCTCGGTCTAGTCTCAGTGTCACTCATTTCAGACTTGTATTGAGGCACTCATCATGAATAAGGGTCTACATGAGGCTGAACCTAACTTGGGAAACATGCCTGGACATTCGTGCAAATCTCCCATTGATGTCACTGTAAGATTTGCATGCTTATATTACGATTCTTCCAGTGCAGTATAATGTAAATTCTAAATACAGTTATCTACTGTTTGTGTTGCCTAAATACTGTAGTCCACACAGACACATTTCATCTAGGTACCATATGTGGACATTTAATCCAGCTCACCATAGATCAGAGCTCACAGATGCCCTTCAGTATATGTGTTGTGTGTCTAACCGTCCAGCTGTGTCTAACCGTCTAGCTGTGTGTCTAACCGTCTAGCTGTGTGTCTAACTGTCCAGCTGTGTGTCTAACCGTCCAGCTGTGTGTCTAACCGTCCAGCTGTGTGTCTAACTGTCTAGCTGTGTGTCTAACCGTCCAGCTGTGTGTCTAACCGTCCAGCTGTGTGTCTAACCGTCCAGCTGTGTGTCTAACTGTCTAGCTGTGTATTTTGCCGTCTAGTTGTGTGTCTAAGCATCCAGCTGTGTATTTTACTGTCTAGCTGTGTGTCCAGTTGTGTGTCTAAGCGTCCAGCTGTGTGTCTAACCGTCCAGCTGTGTGTCTAACCGTCCAGCTGTGTGTCTAACCGTCCAGCTGTGTGTCTAACTGTCTAGCTGTGTATTTTACCGTCTAGTTGTGTGTCTAAGCATCCAGCTGTGTATTTTACTGTCTAGCTGTGTGTCTAGCTGTGTGTCTAAGCATCTAGCTGTGTGTCTAACCGTCCAGCTGTGTGCCTAACAGTCCAGCTGTGTGTCTAACCTTCCAGCTGTGTGTTTAACCGTCCAGCAGTGTCTAACCGTCCAGCTGTGTGTCTAACCGTCCAGTTATGTGTCTAACCGTCTAGCTGTGTGTCTAATCATCTAGCTGTGTGTCTAAGTGTCCAGCTGTGTGTCTAACCGTCCAGCTGTGTGTCTAACCGTCCAGCTGTGTGTCTAACCATCCAGCTGTGTGTCTAACCGTCTAGCTGTGTGTCTAACCGTCCAGCTATGTGTCTAAGCATCTAACTGTGTGTCTAAGCGTCCAGCTGTGTGCCTAACCGTCCAGCTGTGTGCCTAACCGTCCAGCTGTGTGCATAACTGTCCAGCTTTGTGTCTAATCGTCCAGCTGTGTGTCTAAGCGTCCAGCTGTGTGTAACCGTCCAGCTGTGTCTAACTGTCCAGCTGTGCCTAACCGTCCAGCTGTGTGCCTAACCGTCCAGCTGTGTGTCTAGCTATGTGTCTAAGCGTCCAGCTGTGTGTTTAAGCGTCTAGCTGTGTCTAAGCATCTATGCTAGGTATTTATGACCATGGATTCTATCTTCTTGCCTGGGGAGAAAAGCACGCTCTGTATCTTGTCACTCCCATTGGCCTTGGTGTTATTCTAAAGCTCTGTCGTTAACGAGCTGACGCTCTACGTTTTCCATACGGACCCCAGCTCTGTTTATGTCCTCTCCTGCACAGGGATGGACATTCAACAGTCAACATCACAGAGTCACATAGCAGTTTCCTTTGGTTCTGAGTGTCTGAATGGATCTTGTGTAAACACTGTCTCAGAACAGACTCTCACTCAGAGATGGGGTGGTTGGATTCTCCCAACACCTAGTAAGGTAAACCTGTTGATACGGATTAGATTTTAAAAAACGAGTGGGGATCTAGCAGAGCTTTTACCTAGGAATAGTTCTTTAGATCTCGTTGTGGAATGCCCGCTTGGAGTTGGGATGTACGCCATGGAGAGATTTCTCCTGCACAACTTTTCAAAGGAAGAGGTAGAGTACTATGCAGTGTTTTTGTACCAGCGCAGTAACGGAAATACACAGTAAAATACAACCACACAAAGAAAACAGGACCATATCTATTCTCTCTCCCCCTCACCTTAATCCCCAAAATACCTCCATTGCCCTTCCATCTCTCCACCTTCCTCCCTCCCTCCATTTCCTGGCCCTCTATCTCTGGTTGCCCTCCTCTCTGCCCCAGCTCTAGTTAATGAAGTCTGTGCTATTGTGTAATCTCACCGTGATCGGGCCCTCTCACCTCCCTGTGCTGACTCAGGTGTCTCCCAACAGAGGGCCATTGTTCCCCTCATCCTTCACTGAGGCCGACTGGCACAAGCACGCACCTGCACCCAACAAAGGAACCCTTATTCTCCTACCTAACTAGGGCTTTACCAGGATACTAACACACTCCAAATAGCTAAAGAGCTCACTGAATCACCTCTGTATCTCGAGAGCGAGAGAGCGAGTGAGAGCGAAATGTTGGAGACAACACGCCTGAGTTGTTGTTTGCACAAGCTGGTGTCATATTTGATTATGTTGGACAGCACATCAGGGGGGTTGCTGGGGGAGGGAAAGAAGCAGCAGAGGGAGGGAGAGGCGCAGACGGGCACAGCCGAGAACAGTCGCTTGGCAAAACCAGGATGTCTGGAAGTGTGTGGGTTGGTGGGTTTCCGTACAGAAGCATTGCAGAAATGAGTGCAGGTGTGAGTACTGTTCTTCCTCTCCTTTCCATCGGGGATGACTTACATTGATGTGGCTCACGCTCTCTAAAACAAACATCACTGATTACTACCATTATTCCCCACCTAAAAGCAAAAGAGCAGGGGTGGCTCTGCTGCAGTACATGTTTAGGAAAAGGCCCAAACGATCCACTTCCCTGTTAAATGTGTTGCTGTTGAAGCCCATTCTCTCTTGCCTTGGAGCACTGGAGCCTCAATGCAGACGACAAAAGTCGGGGAAGCTCTCAAAGATCTCTGTTTGCAGAGATTTCTGAGATGTGACACTGGCATCACCTGTAGCCGGGGCCGGGGGGAGGTCCAGGTTCTGGAGACGGCTGCAGCGTATCATTAAGGTGTCAGGTGTTGGGGAGTGTGGCGTCCTCTGGCAGGATGCTATGTTTACTGCACACCAGGGGGTGAAACCTTAACACATCAACATCAACAGGGAGGGCTCATCTCAATGGGAGCTGACTAGGTCACAGAGAATGGAGAAGCTGCAGCAACACACAAATGCATGATCCCGCGCATACATTCGCGTATGCACACACACACACAAGTGCACAAACGCACGTGCACGCGCACATGCACGCACACCCACACCCCCACACACCCTCCTCCCTTCCCTCGGGCAAAGGCTTACTTTACCCTGGCAAGCTGAGTAGTGTGATTATACAGAGATATTTCCTGCTTATTTCCTCCTGATTCTGGGAATCTTTCAACCAGGATTTTCTTTTTTTTAAACCTATAGGAATTTTGTGAAAGTTTTCATTATTTTGCAACCCTAGACAAGTAGCAGTTCCAAGTTGGGATGTTCCAGGGAGTATGTTAGTATGCAAGGAGTTCTAACAATAATCTTGGAGGAGAGCGGCGGTGTGGTTTGGGGGATACTTTCAACTATGGCCGGACAAACTCAGGAAGTGGATGACTTTGTCCCTGTTACCAAAATTCAGATACGGTGAAACAAAGAATAGAGAACAGAGAAATTCTTGATCGTCTGAACACATAATTTCCCCATACCCACCTCCCCCGATATCATAAACTCTACCCTTCAGGGGGCCACTGTGAAAGTTGGTGCAGAGAAGAAGTGTTAAAAAAAAATAATAATAATCTAAGTGGGTTATGTGCCACACCACCGGTGGAACATGGCAGGAGGGGGAAGAGAAAGGGGGAAGAGAAAGGAGGAGGAGGCCTTTTGTCATTTCACATGTGACAGGAGAGAAGCGAGGGATGGAAATAGAACAATGGAAAAAAATGCTATGCTTCTGAAGAGGCCCTCAAAGACTTCCAACTCAGACTGATAAAAGCTCCTTTCCTACTTCATATAACCCCCTACACACACACACCTCTGTAGAGAATATCTTCAAGCTTCACCGCACACACACAACAAACTTAAACATCCGTTCTACCGGGGGTATATGACGATGGTGACAGTTTCAAGCTAAGAACATGTCTCGGAAACAGAGTTGCGTCGCTGTTGACGCCAGTCACACCTTGATGAAAGTTGAGTAAACAACAACATGGACAAACCCTGGTCACACCAACTCAATGTAAAGACAACACACAACACACAATACTATCATTTTGTCAGATGTGTGCGTACTGGTAGCGAAGTCACGTGCAGGAGAGCAGAGATTTGTGAACAGGCGCACACTTTATTTAGGCAAAACGTGCAAAACGCGCAAAACAGTCACAATAATTATGTTTAACAATAAACATCTTCGTGAAAAATAACATGGAAAAAACTAAGCCAGTCTGGCGCGTCAACCATACACACGTAACACAAACAATCTTACATATAGACATGATGGGGAACAGAGAAATAAATACATGTAGATTGATTGGGAATGAAAACCAGGTGTGCGGGGAACAAGACAAAACAAATGGATACATGAAAAATGGAGCGGTAATGGCTAGAAAGCCGGTGACGTCGAACGCCGCCCGGACAAGGAGAGGAGCCGACTTCGCCGGAAGTCGTGACACATATAGGCATAAGAAATGGCCACCACTGTTGTGTTGATAGGAGAGAGACGGATTGTGGGTTGTTGCATTGATGTGCCATTATGACAAAAGGACAGCGTAGGACTGTGGTAACAACAACAAAAACTCTGTGACACTGTTCCTGTTGCCCGCTCTGTCTCTCTTCTCTGCTATTGCATGCATTAGGTCTATTGACATCTGCCATGTGATTGAAATGAAGTTTACCTGAACATGAACTTGATATGTATAATAACACGGTGAAAATCGGGGAAAACCACAGAGCACACCCTACTTGTTCAGTTTACTTACCCCTGGCAATCGTGCAGGCCTTAATGTCAATCGCTGATACACCCAAGGTAGAAGTAGGGTAGGATATTAGCTTACACTAGTCACAGCCCAGCCCTTAACCATGAGGGGGAAATGATGCAGAACTGAGCTGAGATCAGTGTCTAGGCATAACTACTCAAGGAATATCAGAAGCAGTGCTGTGAAATAGATATAAAATAAGTAAATGCCCTGTATGCACGCCACTCACTCTCTTGCTTCATGTCAGGTAATGCTGGTAGATGCTTTGTGGCAAACACTAGACTGATGAAGCCTCAACACGAAAGGACTCAAAACAAGTCCATTCTTATACAGTGCTACTATCGCTAAGCTATATTAGTGACAGTGATGGAGTGTTTCCCCTCCTTCCATACATGTCACGATATGACTTAAAAAATGAGAGGTTGTCACCTGTCGAAATCAAATCTCAATCAAGATTTGAGCATGTGTGTGTGTGCCTGTCCATGTGTGGTCAACAATTTTGTGTAATTACTTGTTGGCCCATTGCAGGACATTGGTTGAATGTGTGTATTTGGTATATGTTTGCACCTCGTTATTTGTCATGACAACTCTTCATAAAAAAAATAGTCTGCCTCTCTTTCATCTGGTCCCTCTTTCTCACCGGCTATGGTGCTATGGAGGGAGTCCGCCATGGGAAGCTAATTAAGGTTGCGCAGGCTTGGTATGGGGCGGGGGGTCTGCTGGCTGGCGAACCCATGGCGGCTCCCTCCATGTGACATGATTGATTCGGACTGTCACAGTGCTCAGCTGGGCATCAGCGCACGGTGACAAATAAATAATTACATCGTCTTGCGCTAACTCAAACCCCACCACCACTACCACTACCCAGCGCCATTGTTAGCCAGACATCAAAGCACAATGGAGGCATATTAGCATTTTAATCAGAGGGTTAGGCAGAGGCTGGCGCACGGGCACCCGGTGGAGGGGTACTCACTTTCATCTGGGGGCGCCCCTTCTTACACCCCCCCCACCCTCGCCCTAAAACGGCACAAAGGGCCGTGTCGGGGGTTACGTCGTGACCTGTTGGTGGAACATTAACAAGACCCATCTGCAGTCAGAACTTTAATTAGCACTTCAGACTTTGGCCCCGTTTCGTCCACAAGTACCTCTCTTTTTCATCTTTACCGGTGGCGGCGTTTGTTCGGGGGCGGCAGAAGGTCCCGGAATACAGAGCTGGCTAGCTACCTCCTCTTGCCTTGTGTACAGGGCCTCCCTTGGACATGTAGATAATTAGGCCTATATTTCTGGTGAGAGGACAAAGATAATGCTAATTCTATTCATCATAGAGGTTCTCGACTAATTATGAACGGAGCCTCTCTCGTTCTCCCTCTGTCTCTCCCTCCCCAAGTGAACAATTGCACGGCCGAGTGGTTAAGGTGAAAAGGAACGGGGTTGGAGTTGGGAATCAAATGGGATTAAGCCTGTATGCTTATGTTCCCTCAACCCTCTCCGGGATAATTCCTCTCATGAAGTACCTGGAATAATGTTTTTGCTCTTTTTGATGGAGAGAGGCTGGACTCAGGGAAGTAACTGGAGCCCTGCAAAAACAGAATCCAGACAAATTGAATACATTTTGTCACCTGGTGAAATCCCCAAACCCGTCGCCATACCCACAGTGGCACGTTAAAATGCGTCACAATTATCTAACGTACCTAAAAACATTGGTCAGAGTGTTGTATACTAAGACACTAATAAGCTGCTATTACTACTTAGTGGTTGTGTAAGTGTAGGAGTGGGAATGAGCAGTAGTAGGCATCGAGTATCAAAAAGTGTCTGCATGTCATCAGCCTTTCCAGGGTGGCACGTAACTCTTCCACTCTATTGCCCCGCCTGTGGCAGGTGCCACTGTCAGTAGCTCTCTTTCATCGGAGAAAGGGAGGGAGGAAGGTAGAGAGCCCCAAGGCCTCCTTTCAACACCCTCTTGCGACCCCCCCCCCCCTTCCACCCAAGCCCCCATACCATCGGCCCCCACTCCCCCTGATCCTCAGGTTCCAGCCCCTGCTGCTTGTCAGTCTGACTCATACTGCCTTACCGCAAAGAGCCAGTCCCACACCACAGCCATGAGAGTCAATACGGATCTGAAAATCTCTGCTGCCCAAAACCCGACGACCTAGATGTCTCTGTCACCACAACATACCAGGTGGCACATGCACAGTTCAGAGGATGCCTGTCTGGGACACGCTGTTCGGTTGACTCATGTTTGCATTGTTTAAACACACCTCAATTATTGATCCGACCACAAAGACTAGTGCTCAAAGGCCAGCACTGTGATATTGAACGGTCGACAATATCGACACTACAGAGGATTATCTGACCCGGGGGGGGGGGGGGGGGGGGGGGGGGAGTGTGATCTGCGACTGAGTGGCAAAAACCTAGTTAGCGACACTAACGCTAACTCGAGAGTCTAATCTGCATGATCATCATCACACTAGCGATCAAACAGGGAGGGGGCTAAATAATAGATCACAGTAGGGGCCTGTCACCACAGTTGTTTTCATGTACTCAGCAGCACCACCACGAGACTAAGAAGATGTTCCTCGCAGTTTAACTCTGCATCTTCTGTTTGTCTACCGTGGAATTTAGGCAAGTTTGCCCCCCCCCCCCCCCCCCCCGCATGTTTTGCACTCGCCTGTCCTCGGTTGCATGCGGTACGGGCGCATACGACCTGAATTCAAAGAGGTGGACAGGGAAGAGGTAGAACGATCCAACAGATACACGAGATAGATACAGTACATTCATCGGGGCGATTTAAATAAAGGTCGATGTAAAGCAGAGGTTACGTTGTCTCCCCCCCCCAACTCCTCCTCGAAAGACGACTATGAAAGGGACTGATGTGCGCCACAAAACGAAAGAGACAAAGACGCAAGGAGGGGGAAAAAAGAGGGGAGAAAGGGTGCTGATTATGATGATGGAGAAGAAAGGGAACAGAGGCGAGGAGAGAGAAACAAACTTGAGTCATCATCGCTAATCGGGTTATGGTTACTTTCATGTGTCAGTGGCGAACACAGTGTACTTCTATCACGAGTGACTTTTAGCAAACACTCGATGGCAAAGGATTACGTTCGTCAGAGGGGGCCTCTTTGAAAGCGATATGCAAATTTAGCCATGAGTGCAAAGAACAACATCAAATATGTGCCAGTGAATAGCCAAGGGACTTTCAAGTCTTTAATATCCTTCAGAAGTATTTTATCTCCGCACCACAACCTGCGTTCGCAGCACAAACAGGAAAGAGACAGTCGAGGCTTCAAAGCAAAACGCCACCAGTCCACGGGTTTCATTTCAGATCAGGCTTAATAAAGGTTATCGTCCGGTACGCTAATGAAACAAAAGCCAGCATCACATAAGTGAGGGTGCGCTAGCATGTTTTGCATGTTTTCAATTCGTTTTCTTCCTCTTTCTCCTTCTTCATCCACGAGTCGTTTGATTTTTTTTGGGGGGGTGGCGTTTTAAGTTCTGCATCAAAGCGACTGGAAACAATATGCGACCCGTCTGACTCTAACTCTCTTCTTGGTCTCTTTCCTTGCTCTCTCTCACTCTCCCGCAGTCTGCGTTCGGGAATCAGAGCGGGGTGGCGCTCGTTTGATAGCTTGATAGTGATTTGTTTTGATCGTCGACTCCTTTGTCCCTCTCTTTGGGTCTGAAAGAAATGGGGGATTAGAATGAGACAGAGGGTGCAAGAATAAAAAAATAACACGTTTCCTTTTTCTTTCCTTTTAAGTTTCTTATTTTTTTTGTCTAAACCCTTGCCAAAAAAAGATTGCAGTTTTGAAACTGCAGTAAAAGTGCAGTAACTGTAGTCGACTGTGGTATTTTGGACTGTTGTAATTGCAGAATAACTGCAGTATACTACAGTTGAACTGCAGTTATATTTTACTCTAACTGCAGTTACACCTCAAAATTATGGCATAAAACAATGGTTACTTTGGACGCAGTATTTGCAACATACTGTAAATGTACTGCACTCTTGTAATGCAGTGTACTGCAGTTATACTGTACTCTGATTGCAATCTTTTTTCAAAATGGAATCTTGCAAAATCGTGAGCCTCGAAGTGTCTCGCTATGCTTTAAAAAAAATATATAATAATAATAATCTGAATGATTGAGCTCACAACAGGCTTAAACAGGCCACCATGCCAACGTTAAACAGACCAAATTTGTTCCCGTGGACTTAACAGTACCACAATTAAAGAACCAAGAGGAGTCAGGATAGATGTGATTTAAACGTGGCAGTAACTGCTGAAGAACAGTCTCTTTACCATCCCACATCAAGACAAGAAGAGAAAGGGGAAGAAGAGAGAAAGAGAGACTATCAGCAGAGGGCCCCGTCTGTAGATGAAAGCGTTGGAAAAATCAAAGCGGGCCCCTACTCATTATACCTTGGTGGGATGCCTTCATCCACACTCCCCACCATCACTGCCCATGGGGTGCCACACTAGGAGTGGACAGGGGGGTGAAGGTGCACCACTGTTTGCACATTTCGTGCACATAATGGCCAAACGTTGGGTTTTTACTGGGGGACGAGGGTATTAGAAGTGTGATCAATGTATAGGTAGGTATATGTTCCTCAAACCTAGCTGTTGCCTGACCTCCATTGTCTCTGTGTACCCCCAGACATTTAGAGTAATATAATGGATTCCAGGCTCACTCATTTGATCCACTATGGGAGTACACCTGGTCTGCAGACCTTGGGGGTATAGCAAAGCCTTGAAACCAATGACATGTGAGTCAAGCCACTGGCATTGAGGAGAGTAGGCTGCAGGGAGCACTGGGGACGAAGCAGCACTGCACCCTGCCTGGTATGAAATCCCCAGACACAGACAGCTCTGTCTGTAGGACCAGCAAAACTCGGAGAGAGATAAGAACCGCAAAAGAAAAGAAAGGGATCTATAGAGGAGGAAAAGAGGGAGGACAAAAAGGACAAACTATCTGATAAAGACATGACTCCATGTGTAGGAAACACATGGCCTCTTTTCTAGGGGGCCCTGTCCGGGACAGTCATCCACCACCATCTCCCCCTTCCCAGCCATGTTCCCTCCCCTCCCTCTGTTGTTCGTTTTATCTCTGTGAAAAAATTATGAAAGCGAGCGCTCGCGACTGTGTCTCCATTGATGTTAGAATACACAACCAGCAGATTGAAAAACGCAGTCTGAGATCAAAGCGAAAAGGGGTTCTCGCTCCAATAAAATTATAAGCGCGGAGGAGTCTGGGGCACAGAGCTAATTTGCTAAGACTGTGAGGCAAAAAGTCGTTAAAGAATGGCCCATAAGTAGGCATTAAATGAAAATGCCTGCGATTCCTCAGGATTAGCATAAGAACCTTTTCTTGCCAGGCCAGTTAATAATATTCATTTAAAATAAATACATGAGAAAATGAATCTGTTTGAAAAGAGGGTGATTGCACATATTTATTGAAGGGGGCCGTCGAAATGAAAGAAAGAGAATCTCGGAGAGCGCTTGAAGGAATGTGCACTCGCCGGCCTTTGAAGTTCTGGAGACTGGGAAAATGAAAGTCCTTACAGTTTGTTTTTTTGAGGAAGAGTCAGGTCCTAGTCTGAGTCACACCCTATTTAGTGCACTATCTTTGGCAAGTAGTGCCCAGTATAGGGGATAGGGTGCAATTTTGAATGTTGCCTTAGGCTCAGTGGGCCTATGGGTAAGTCATTGATAAATTATGTAATTAGTGAGTTGACACAAATGTGGTCATTTATTGTGGAATACTGTTCTAATAGATGAATGAACGTTGGTTATGTACCATGGCTAATGATGAGGGAAGCAGTCATACTGTATTCCATTCCTCTCAAAACAAATCAAAATCCATTTTGATGGGTTCCTTTGATTCATGCGCTACTTAAAAGACCAACAAAACACATAAACAGGTGGTTTTACAAATAAAATATCATTATAGAACATAATTCATTTTTTTTACAGTACACATCATTGTCAAAATAAAAAAAATGATAGAGGTCACAGCCCACTGGGCACACCATGTCATTTCAACATGGGTAATTGGTTGGCAGGGTAGCCTAGTTGTTAGAGTGTTGGACTAGTAACCAAAAAGTTGCACGTTCATATCCCTGAGCTGACAAGGTACAATTCTGTCGTTCTGCCCCTGAACAGGCAGTTAACCCACTGTTCCTAGGCTGTCATTGAAATTAAGAATTTGTTCTTAACTGACTTGCCTAGTTAAATAAAGTTTTTTTTTTTAAATTGGGTAATATTTGGTTGAGTCATTAATCAATGAGATTTCCACCTTTATTCTCCCTCTCAAAAAGACAGCAATAAGTTTGTTGAATTCCCAATGTGTTATCAATGCGCTATCAACCATGTAACAGTATGGTTGATAGATGGAAATACAATGTCAGATATTTTGTATTTTTACAACTTCATTCGTTATCACTGTGCTTCATCTAATAGCACAACAAAACGACCTGGATTGCAGTTGAGATTACATTAAAGTGATCAAATCAAATCAAATCAAATGTATTTTTATATAGCCCTTCGTACATCAGCTGATATCTCAAAGTGCTGTACAGAAACCCAGCCTAAAACCCCAAACAGCAAGCAATGCAGGTGTAGATCAATGCTGTTTGATATTCTCCGCAGATTATTATAGAAATTGGGAAGCTCTCCACAGACCTGCGACTTTTGTATGCTATCTTGAACATGAACACTTTCTATGATTACATGAGAAGACATTTATAGTCACAGTTACTTCAAAAAAAGGTATCTAATGCTGAGCCACTGGCTTAGTCCTATTCTTTAAATTACATTTTTGGTTTAGTTGGAGACGTGAACATATCATTTGTTCACTTGCCGACAAGTGATTTGGGTATTTACTGTATTGCAAAAGTGATATTGAATTGTGTTTGGTTGTCAACACAACCAAGTATCTACATTTGAAGGAGATGTATCTTTTGTGCCACTGACTTAGTCCGGGTTTTAATTCCAGTTGGACTACAAATTAATAATTGATATGTTGGATTCACGTCGCCGTCTCAACCAAAAAGAAAAGTTAATGAATAAATCAAAATCAAATTTAAATGCACTTTAAATCAAATTTGATTTAGTCCTATTCTTTAACTTAGATTTTTGGTTGAGATCCAGATGGTCATTGGCAAACTTCAGACGGGCCTGGACATGCGCTGGCTTGAGCAGGGGGACCTTGCATGCTCTGCAGGATTTTAATAAATGACGGCGTAGTGTGTTACTAATGGTTTTCTTTGAGACTGTGGTCCCAGCTCTCTTCAGGTCATTGACCAGGTCCTGCCGTGTAGTTCTGGGCTGATCCCTCACCTTCCTCATGATCATTGATGCCCCACAAGGTGAGATCTTGCATGGAGCCCCAGACCGAGGGTGATTGACCATCATCTTGAACTTCTTCCATTTTCTAATAATTGTGCCAACAGTTGTTGCCTTCTCACCAAGCTGCTTGCCTATTGTCCTGTAGCCCATCCCAGCCTTGTGAAGGTCTACAATTTTATCCCTGATGTCCTTACACAGCTCTCTGGTCTTGGCCATTGTGGAGAGGTTGGCGTCTATTTGATTGAGTGTGTGGACAAGTGTCTTTAAAACAGGTAACGAGTTCAAACAGGTGCAGTTAATACAGGTAATGAGTGGTGAACAGGAGGGCTCCTTAAAGAAAAACTAACAGGTCTGTGAGAGCCGGAATTCTTACTGGTTGGTAGGTGATCAAATACTTATGCCATGCAATAAAATGCAAATGAATTACTTAAAAGTCATACAATGTGATTTTCTGCATTTTTGTTTTAGATTCCGTCTCTCACAGTTGAAGTGTACTTATGATAAAAATTACAGACCTCTACATGCTTTGTAAGTAGGAGAACCTGCAAAATCGGCAGTGTATCAAATACTTGTTCTCCACACTGTATATCAATTTGTAACCAATGTAAAAAATAAAAAAAACTTGTTGAGTTAATAAAACCGCATACGAACAAGGTCTCTTTTTTGTTTTCTTGAGTAAGGCAGCTCCTTAATGCTGGTGTTTCAGCCTAGCTCAGTGCTTTCTGTAGTGGTGGCAAAGCCAGCAGAAAATTTCAAGGTGTAGTCGTTGCACCTTGATTGGCTCAGTCTGTTGTCACTCATGGGGACAATACTTCACTGCAAAATCTACCGGGAAAGCTTGAAAATTCAAGCCCCTTGGGTGCTGCCATAGAGTTACATTAGAAGTGCCCATCCAAGAGGGCTCAAGGTCATTGGCCACAGATAAAAATACATCAAATTACGCTATATCTTCTGTTGCTTTGATTGTACTGATCATGTCACCATCATACTTTAAAAATCGTAGCTTGCAAGCTGCATTCATCATCATGAATCAAGTTGATAATCTACTGCCAAATCCTTTTCAATTCTTGTCATATGAAGAGAAATTATGAAGAAACATTATAGATAAATATTACACAACAAGTTGGAAATTGCAAACAATCACTAGCCTGCTATTCAGTGGAGTGGGTGTGTGGGCCAAGTCTAGGTTTAAGGGTCTCTTTTCCAAGCTTAAAATAATAAACATCAATCCAGCATGACTTCTGCCACATTCAAAACAACTGAAAACTTGGAACTGGGAAATCTCAAACTTCAGTGAGTTCAAGACAACTGGGAACTTCAAATGGGAAGATACATTTTAAACGGTCATCCAACTCGGATTTCCAAGTCAAGAACTCAAGCCTCTTTCTAGAGATCTGACCTGAAGATCACTGATGTCATGATTCGACCTTGTTTTTTTTCCAGAGTTCCCAGTTGTCTTGACAACATCATAAATCCAGAGAATGCCAGAGTTGGATGACAAAGTTTGATGAGAAAATTTGGTCGCGAAGGACCATCGCTCCACCTTCCTGTTCAAGTGAGCAGAGCACAACAAGGTGAGACCAAAAATGTATTGTATGCTGCTTCATAAATTATATAATATGCAAGGGAGATATGCATGCCCCATTTATTCATCCTACGGTTCTGACTTGGTGTACAGGGAGAATACTGTAAGAACGGTCCATGTTTCTGAATTTTGTCTCTGTACATTTCAAAAGTGCTGTACAAATAGTTATATTGACTACAGCTGTCCTAGCTCGCTCATTAATGTCTTAATCAAAATTATGGATTGCTTCTGATTTACTCGTTGTTCCCTTATGCCATAGTTTGTACATCTCTATTGCCAGTAGAAACCACATTTGTTTAAGCAAGTCAGCCATATCATCTATGTTTTTTAAAGGCAGTAAATTAGGCGGAATGAACTGTTTTGCTGCCAGACAAGGCTCAGCTGATAGCCAGGTGTAGCAGTGGTAAGATGTTGGGACTGCTGTTGGGACTGCTGTTGGGACAGCTTTATGTAGGCCCTAACAGTTTGTGGGGACCGTTTGTCACCGTCATAGTGCACGCATCAGACATGTTTTTGTTTTGTTTGCCCCACCAGGGTTTCCATGCTAAAAGAGCCACGTAATGTATTTCATTTGAGTTTGCATCCTAATTGTACATGTTATATGCATGACAGAAGACTGAAACATAACAAAACCGTTTGACGGAATCCCCAGATTTTCCCATAAATCTTAAATAAATGGTATTAATTGTGACAAATATTAATGACATTCCACCCATGAAGTCACTAGATCATTTGACTGCAGGAAAGGGCTACGAGATCTATCAATAAAAACTTTCACGATGACTCATTGGTAGTAGTCAGTGACAAATGTCAATGCTAAGCAAGGCTTGGATAAAACCCTGGATGGAAACCAAATGGATAGCTGTAGATAGATCAACTGTCCAGTAGGAGATGCTGCCCTGATAGTGGGTTATGCCATTGAAGATCTGAAGTTGTTTCAAAGGTACAAATTCAGATTTTATACAAGGTTTGTCTATGATGTCATTGTCGTGAAGTTGAAATTTCACCCGCAAAACATGTAAATCTACAGGTTGAACTGACGTCTTCGCCCAGTGGGTAGGCTAACCCAATTAAAAGGAACCCCCCTCCCTCCAAAAAACACACACTTACACAGGCTCTTGTTTATCTAGCCCGTGTCAGCAAATGTGTCAATGTGTGTCCTGTGTGTGTCTGCGTTTTAATGACTTCAACCCGCAGAGCAGTAGCCCAGCCAGACACTGACAGCTGTGCATAAAGTGGAGAAACTCCAGCCGTTTCTATAGCTACTGTAGAGTTCAAAGGAGGCCATCTTTTTCTGGGCATAACAAGAGAAGAAAGAGCTACTGCCATTACAGAAGGGAAGAAGACCAAAGACGACCTCTGGGTTACACGTCAAACCTGCCCCCCTGCCCCCCTGCCCCCCTCCCCTCCCTACCCCTGCCTCCTGGCAGGTAAGGACTGTTCCAGGGTCTGTGGCTCGTCTTAAGAAGGTACAGATGGGGTCACGAAGCCAGGTAGAGATCTTCATATCAGTACAGTATTAGCCCACTTTCTGAAAGTCAAGCCTTTGAAGTGACACCAAAGCCAGCCGCTGGTATCTCTCATCTTAGTATCTTTTGTCCTAAAAACACTGCAGTGTCGACATTTCAGGCTACGCTCGCTAAGATTTTTTTCTCCAAGACGCCAATTTGAACATCTTCAAGGGAAAGTGAAGCGTTTGGGGTTATTTTGTCTGCTATCTTCTGCCCTCTTCTTTCTCTTTTGATATGAAGAGAGCTTGAAAGGAAAATATCAAAAGTAACATTGAATGTTTTTGGGCGATGTTTTCACTAGTAGATGGGACTTGTATCGTTTTCAACAGAACTAATTTGATCTGAAAAAAGCGTAATTTGTTTGCGCGAAGAGCACAACAGGACGGCTCGAATTCAATGCTTTCAAGAGGCATCGCTTCAAACAGACTGAAATTGGGAAACCTTTGAAATATATCAAACAAACATGAATAGGGACCAAAGCAGGCGTAACAAGATGAAGTCAGTATTCATAGCTCCTTTGTCTTGTGAAATCAGGTCGGCCATCTTGAGTGTTGAAATATCTGCTAAGCATCTGATAAAGAAATTGGAAAATGTTACATACACTGCTCAAAAAAATAAAGGGAACACTAAAATAACACATCCTAGATCTAAATGAATGAAATATTCTTATTAAATACTTTTTTCTTTACATAGTTGAATGTGCTGACAACAAAATCACACAAAAATTATCAATGGAAATCAAATGTATCAACCCATGGAGGTCTGGATTTGGAGTCACACTCAAAATTAAAGTGGAAAACCACACTACAGGCTGATCCAACTTTGATGTAATGTCCTTAAAACAAGTCAAAATGAGGCTCAGTAGTGTGTGTGGCCTCCACGTGCCTGTATGACCTCCCTACAATGCCTGGGCATGCTCCTGATGAGGTGGCGGATGGTCTCCTGAGGGATCTCCTCCCAGACCTGGACTAAAGCATCCGCCAACTCCTGGACAGTCTGTGGTGCAACGTGGCGTTGGTGGATGGAGCGAGACATGATGTCCCAGATGTGCTCAATTGGATTCAGGTCTGGGGAACGGGCGGGCCAGTCCATAGCATCAATGCCTTCCTCTTGCAGGAACTGCTGACACACTCCAGCCACATGAGGTCTAGCATTGTCTTGCATTAGGATGAACCCAGGGCCAACCGCACCAGCATATGGTCTCACAAGGGGTCTGAGGATCTCATCTCGGTACCTAATGGCAGTCAGGCTACCTCTGGCGAGCACATGGAGGGAGTGTGGCCCCCCAAAGAAATGCCACCCCACACCATGACTGACCCACCGCCAAACCGGTCATGCTGGAGGATGTTGCAGGCAGCAGAACGTTCTTCACGGCGTCTCCAGACTGTCACGTCTGTCACATGTGCTCAGTGTGAACCTGCTTTCATCTGTGAAGAGCACAGGGCGCCAGTGGCGAATTTGCCAATCTTGGTGTTCTCTGGCAAATGCCAAACGTCCTGCACGGTGTTGGGCTGTAAGCACAAATCAAATCAAATCAAATCAAATTTTATTTGTCACATACACATGGTTAGCAGATGTTAATGCGAGTGTAGCGAAATGCTTGTGCTTCTAGTTCCGACAATGCAGTAATAACCAACAAGTAATCTAACTAACAATTCCAAAACTACTGTCTTGTACACAGTGTAAGGGGATAAAGAATATGTACATAAGGATATATGAATGAGTGATGGTACAGAGCAGCATAGGCAAGATACAGTAGATGGTATCGAGTACAGTATATACATATGAGATGAGTATGTAAACAAAGTGGCATAGTTAAAGTGGCTAGTGATACATGTATTACATAAGGATACAGTCGATGATATAGAGTACAGTATATACGTATGCATATGAGATGAATAATGTAGGGTAAGTAACATTATATAAGGTAGCATTGTTTAAAGTGGCTAGTGATATATTTACATCATTTCCCATCAATTCCCATTATTAAAGTGGCTGGAGTTGAGTCAGTGTCAGTGTGTTGGCAGCAGCCACTCAATGTTAGTGGTGGCTGTTTAACAGTCTGATGGCCTTGAGATAGAAGCTGTTTTTCAGTCTCTCGGTCCCAGCTTTGATGCACCTGTACTGACCTCGCCTTCTGGATGATAGCGGGGTGAACAGGCAGTGGCTCGGGTGGTTGATGTCCTTGATGATCTTTATGGCCTTCCTGTGACATCGGGTGGTGTAGGTGTCCTGGAGGGCAGGTAGTTTGCCCCCGGTGATGCGTTGTGCAGACCTCACTACCCTCTGGAGAGCCTTACGGTTGAGGGCGGAGCAGTTGCCGTACCAGGCTGTGATACAGCCCCCAGGATGCTCTCGATTGTGCATCTGTAGAAGTTTGTGAGTGCTTTTGGTGACAAGCCGAATTTCTTCAGCCTCCTGAGGTTGAAGAGGCGCTGCTGCGCCTTCTTCACAATGCTGTCTGTGTGAGTGGACCAATTCAGTTTGTCTGTGATGTGTATGCCGAGGAACTTAAAACTTGCTACCCTCTCCACTACTGTTCCATCGATGTGGATAGGGGGGTGTTCCCTCTGCTGTTTCCTGAAGTCCACAATCATCTCCTTAGTTTTGTTGACGTTGAGTGTGAGGTTATTTTCCTGACACCACACTCCGAGGGCCCTCACCTCCTCCCTGTAGGCCGTCTCGTCGTTGTTGGTAATCAAGCCTACCACTGTTGTGTCGTCCGCAAACTTGATGATTGAGTTGGAGGCGTGCGTGGCCACGCAGTCGTGGGTGAACAGGGAGTACAGGAGAGGGCTCAGAACGCACCCTTGTGGGGCCCCAGTGTTGAGGATCAGCGGGGAGGAGATGTTGTTGCCTACCCTCACCACCTGGGGGCGGCCCGTCAGGAAGTCCAGTACCGAGTTGCACAGGGCGGGGTCGAGACCCAGGGTCTCGAGCTTGATGACGAGCTTGGAGGGTACTGTGGTGTTGAATGCCGAGCTGTAGTCAATGAACAGCATTCTCACATAGGTATTCCTCTTGTCCAGATGGGTTAGGGCGGTGTGCAGTGTGGTTGAGATTGCATCGTCTGTGGACCTATTTGGGCGGTAAGCAAATTGGAGTGGGTCTAGGGTGTCAGGTAGGGTGGAGGTGATATGGTCCTTGACTAGTCTCTCAAAGCACTTCATGATGACGGAAGTGAGTGCTACGGGGCGGTAGTCGTTTAGCTCAGTTACCTTAGCTTTCTTGGGAACAGGAACAATGGTGGCCCTCTTGAAGCATGTGGGAACAGCAGACTGGTATAGGGATTGATTGAATATGTCCGTAAACACACCGGCCAGCTGGTCTGCGCATGCTCTGAGGGCGCGGCTGGGGATGCCGTCTGGGTCTGCAGCCTTGCGAGGGTTAACACGTTTAAATGTCTTACTCACCTCGGCTGCAGTGAAGGAGAGACCGCATGTTTTCGTTGCAGGCCGTGTCAGTGTCACTGTATTGTCCTCAAAGCGGGCAAAAAAGTTATTTAGTCTGCCTGGGAGCAGGACAGGTCCGTGACTGGGCTGGATTTCTTCCTGTAGTCCGTGATTGACTGTAGACCCTGCCACATGCCTCTTGTGTCTGAGCCGTTGAATTGAGATTCTACTTTGTCTCTGTACTGACGCTTAGCTTGTTTGATAGCCTTGCGGAGGGAATAGCTGCACTGTTTGTATTCGGTCATGTTACCAGACACCTTGCCCTGATTAAAACCACCTGTGGACGTCGGCCCCTCATACCACCCTCATGAAGTCTGTTTCTGACCGTTTGAGCGAACACATGCACATTTGTGGCCTGCTGGAGGTCATTTTGCAGGGCTCTGGCAGTGCTCCTCCTGCTCCTCCTTGCACAAAGACGGAGGTAGCGGTCCTGCTGCTGGGTTGTTGCCCTCCTACAGCCTCCTCCACGTCTCCTGATGTACTGGCCTGTCTCCTGGTAGCGCCTTCATGCTCTGGACACTACGCTGACAGACACAGCAAACCTTCTTGCCCTACCTTCTGCACTACCTGGGCCACTTGTGTGAGTTGTAGACTCCGTCTCATGCTACCACTAGAGTGAAAGCATTCAAAGTGACCAAAACATCAGCCAGGAAGCATAGGAACTGAGAAGTGGTCTGTGGTTATCACCTGCAGAACCACTCCTTTATTGGGGGTGTCTTGCTAATTGCCTATAATTTCCACCTGTTGTCTTTTCCATTTGCACAACAGCATGTGAAATGTATTGTCAATCAGTGTTGCTTCCTAAGTGGACAGTTTGATTTCACAGAAGTGTGATTGACTTGGAGTTACATTGTGTTGTTTAAGTGTTCCCTTTATTTTTTTGAGCAGTGTATATTGAATTACAAAATGGTTATTTAAGAGGAGAAGACTTGGTATGACAACAGTTTGAAAGTTAAAAGATGGAAAAGAAACATCTGATTCTTGACATCCAAGTTTCCATCATGCTGCCAATTGAAGATGTGACGATTCTGTAACGTCGGAAATCTAACAATAAATAACCCAATTCCTATAGCCGTACAATGCCGCCTTTTAATACTTGTTGGTCTGTGATCAATAAGAGCATCCAGACATTGTACTGGAATTTAGGAAATTGCTTCTTGCAATTATTGATAAACAAGCACCTGTTAAGAAACTGCCTGTTAGAATTGTTAAGACTCCATGGATTGATGAGGAATTGAAAAACGGTAAGGTTTGAAAGAGATGGGGTAAAAAGAGTGGCTTATAAGTCTGGCTTCACATCTGACTGACTTTGACTTTGAGAAATTGTGCCTAAACTCAACAAAAAGATGAAAAAACTGTTATGAAGCCAAGATCAATGACATGAAGTATGATGGAAAAACACTTGTACTTTAAATGAAATGATCGGCAGAAAGACTAATTCAACTCCATCTTTCATGGAATCAGATGGCTTATTCATCATAAAACCATTTCATGCTGCCAATTATTTTAATGATTACTTCATTGGCCAAGTGGACAAACTTAGGCAGGAATTGCCAACAACGAACATTGAGCCATCGTACTCCAGCACACACAAAAAAATAATAATGAAAGAAAAGCATTGTAACTTTGAATTTTGTAAAGGTAGTGTAGGAGAGGTGTAAAAACTATTGTTAATCATCAATAATGACAAACCACCTGCCATTGACAACTTAAATGGAAAGCTACCAAGTATGGTAGCTGGCTCAATAGCCAATCCAATATGTCATATCTTTAATCTGAGCAAGAGTAAAGTGTTTGTCCTCGGGCCTGGAGGGAAGCCAGTCATTCCTCTAACCAAGAATGATAGTGGCCTTTTCTGGTTCTAACAGCTGACTTATCAGCTTGCTGCAAGCTCTTAGCAAACTGTTGGAGAAATGTTTTGACCAAAATACAATGCTATTTCTCTGTAAAACAAATGAAAATGTTCCACATGCTTATAGAGAAGGGCAGTCAACATGTACTGCACTGATACAGATGACTGATGATTGGTTGAAAGAAATGTATAACATTGTGGGAGCTGTACTGTTAGATGTCAATGCAGCCTTGATATTATGGACCATAACCTGATGGGAAAAAACGTGTTTTGCCATATTGTGGATTCAGAGATATCTACAGTATCTAATAGAACACAGAGGGTTTTCTTTAATGAAAGCTCATCTATTAAGCATTTAAAGTGCGGTGTATCGCAGGGCAGCTCTCTTGGCCCTCTACTGTTTTCAATTTTTACCAATTACCTGCCACTGGCATTAAACAAAGCCTGTGTGTCCATGTATGCTGATGATTCAACCCTATACGCATCAGCAACCACAGCTAGTTAAATCACTGCAACCCTAAACAAAGAGTTGCAGTCAGTTTTAGAATGGGTGGCCAGTAATAACCTGGTCCTGAACATCTAAGAACATGGTATTTGGTACAAATCATTCCCTAAGTTCTAAACCTCAGCTAAATCTGGTTATGAATGGTGAGGTTGTGGAGCAAGTTGAGGAGACTAAATTACTTGGTGTTACCTTAGATTGTAAAATGTCATGGACAAAACATATAGATTCAATGGTTGTAAAGATCTGTCCGTGATAAAGAGATGCTCTGCTTTTCTGACACCACACTCCACAAAGCAAGTCCTGCAGGCTCTAGTTTTATATTATCTTGATTATTGTCCAGTCATATGGTCAAGTGCTGCAAAGGACCTAGTTAAGCTGCAGCTGGCCCAGAAGAGAGCAGCAGGTTTTGATCTTCATTGTAATCAGAGGGCTAATATAAATGATATGCATGCCAGTCTTTCTTGGCTATGTTGAGGAAGACAGCATCACTTCTTGTTTTTATAAGAAACATTAATGCATTGGAAATTAGTCATACACACAGCACATAGTCATACACACAGCCCTGACACAGACTTACCCCACCAGACATGCCACCAGGGGTCTTTTCACAATCCCAGGTCCAGAACAAATTCAAGGGAACGTACAGTATTATACAGAGCCATGATTGCATGGAACTCCCTTCCATCTCATATAGCGCAAGTGAACAGAAAAACTGATAAAAAACTAAAACAAATAAAACAACAACTTAATGCCTCTCCCCCATGTGACCTACTTTGTGTGCATGTACTGACATGTGTAACTGATGAATGCAAACTACAGGTTAATGTTTTTAAATGTACACTACCAGTCACTTAGAAATGTCCTTGTTTTTTAAAGAAAAAAAAAAGTTCATTAAAATAACATCAACTTGATCAGAAATACAGTGTAGACATTGTTAATGTTGTAAATGACTATTGTAGCTGGAAACGGCTGATTTTTTATGGAATATCTACATAGGCATACAGAGGCCCATTATCAGCAACCATCACTCCTGTGTTCCAATGTTAGCTAACCCAAGTTTATAATTTTAAAAAGCTAATTGATCATTAGAAAACGTTTTTGCAATTATGTTAGCACAGCTGAAAACTGTTGTCCTGACTAAAGAAGCAATGAAACTGGCCTTAAGACTAGTTGAGTATCTGGAGCTTCAGCATTTGTGGGTTCAATTACAGGCTCAAAATGGCCAGAAACAAAGCACTTTCTTCTGAAACTCGTCAGTCTATTCTTATTCTGAGAAATGAAGGCTAGAGAGAAATTGCCAAGAATCTTGCACAACACTGTGTACTACTCCCTTCACAGAACAGCACAAACTGGCTCTAACCAGAATAATAAGAGGAGTGGGAGGCCCCAGTGCACAACTGAGCAAGAGGACAAGTACATTAGAGTGTCTAGTTTGAGAAACAGAAGTCCTCAACTGGCAGCTTCATTAAATAGTACCCGCAAAACACCAGTGTCAATGTCAAACGTGAAGAGGCGACTACGGAATGCTGGCCTTCTAGGCAGAGTTGCAAAGAAAAAGCCACATTTCAGACTGGCCAATAAAAATAAAAGATTGAGATGGGCAAAATAACACAGACACTGGACAGAGGAACTTTGCCTAGAAGGCCAGCATCCCAGAGTTGCCTCTTCACTGTTGGCGTTGAGACTGGTGTTTTACGGGTACGATTTAATGAAGCTGCCAGTTGAGGACTTGTGAGGCGTCTGTTGTAGATATTCCAGCTACAATAGTCATTTACAACATTAACAATGTCTACACTGTATTTCTGATCAATTTGATGTTATTTCAATGGACACATTTTTTAAAATGTTCTTTCAAAACAAGGACATTTCTAATTGACCCCAAACTTTTGAACGGTAGTGCATGTAAATTGTGAAGTATTTTGTCCGAAATGTCTTTTCCGATGTGTGTCGGACCCCACTAAGACTAGCTGTCGCCATTGGCGTCGGCTATTGGAGATCCTAATAAAATCAAATACGCGAGGTGAGGTCCTAAAGGGACTAAGCTAAAAAATAACAAGGAGTGGAGCATGGGAATCAGACAACAATATCAGGATGCAAGAACAATTTATTTTCAGTGTAAAAAGAAAGGCACGATCTCCATAGGCCTACGTCATCTTCAGTTCCATGATCGCCATCCTAATGTCCTACAAGACAGATTTCAACAGACAGCAATATCAGATTTCTTACAAAAAAACATCATTAGGTTTACTCAAACATACTCAAACAGACAATGTTTTGCAACACTCAAAAAGGGCGTGCCCAGGGAGAAGGAGAGCAGGTCTAGGTGGAATATGGGCATCAATGCCTAAAAACAATTAATTCACAATAATTCCTATTTCTCATACTTACGTGTTACAAACAGTAAGGCTTTTATAAAAAAGGCCACACCCTCATTAACAAGTCACATACATTGTTCAAAATAGGTTGACGGTTCTATCCAGTTACATATTTTCCCCTAATTTGAATGTGTCCTCACACTTGCAACAAAATAAATTGAAACCTCTTAAGAATCTGACCTTAAAAAAAAAAAAATTGGCCTAAAATTACGTGCCCAAATCTAACTGCATGTAGCTCCTGACCTGAAGCAATGGATATGCACATTCTGGATACCACCTGAAAGGAAACACTTTGAAGTTTGTGGAAATGTGAAATTAATGTAGGAGAATACAACACATTAGATCTGGTAAAAGATAATACAAAGAAAAAACATGCGTTTTATTATAAGTTTTTTGTTCCATCATCTTTGAAATGCAAGAGCAGGCCAATATATTACTCAGAAATCTAGGCGCAATTTAGATTTTGGCCACTAGATGGCAGCAGTGTATGTGCAAAGTTTTAGACTGATTCAATGAACCATTGCAATCCTGTTCAAAATGTTGTATCAAGACTGCCCAAATGTGCCTATTTGGTTTATTAATGCATTTTCAAGTTCATGACTGTACACTCTCCTCAAACACTATCATGGTATTATTTCACTGTAATAGCTACTGTAAATTGGACAGTGCAGTTAGATATATCAGATATGTCTATGTCCTGGGAAATTGTCTTGTTACTTACAACCTCATGCTAATCACATTATCCTATGTTAGCTCAACTGTGGGGGGGACACCGATCCTGTAGAGGTTTTAACCACTGCACACAAACCATGCAATAGCACACAATTTAAAAACATTTGAAAAGACAAAAGGTCTTGGCAAAATAAATCACTGGCGAAGCAAACTCCCCACAAATAAACAAAGCCCAATTACAACCCATGTGTTGCGATCATTGCGTTGTTTCCTCTATAACCTGTTCATTCATGTGCCTTGCGACCATGATATATTGGCCGAGACAGTAAGAAGAGACAGTGGCAGATTCAATTCAACCACACCTGTGTATTTATCACAAAACCCGGATAGCAACCCCTGTACAGTGAAGTCCAGAAAGCATATTGCATATTGTAACAGACAATTACATAAACTACAGCATGTCAAGCAAGTCAGACCACTAAACAACTATTGGTTTAGAACCACAGAGTTAACGCAGCCTCCACTACTGCAGCTTCCACTATTCCAGTACCATTTTATCATCATCAAATCACCTCTGCTTAATCAATTACAGTGACAACCAAAAACAATTTAGTCCAATCAACATACAGTGAGGGAAAAAAGTATTTGATCCCCTGCTAATTTTGTACGTTTGCCCACTGACAAAGAAATGATCAGTCTATAACTTTAATGGTAGGTTTATTTGAACAGTGAGAGACAGAATAACAACAGAAAAATCCAGAAAAACGCATGTCAAAAATGTTATAAATTGATTTGCCTTTTAATGAGGGAAATAAGTACTCATCCCAAACCATCTCAATTTGGTTGAGGTCGGGTGATTATGGAGGCCGGGTCATCTGATGCAGCACTCCATCACTCTCCTTCTTGGTAAAATAGCCCTTACACAGCCTGTAGGTGTGTTGGGTCATTGTCCTGTTGAAAAACAAATGATAGTGTCCAAACCAGATGGGATGGCGTATCGCTCAGAATGCTGTGGTAGCCATGCTGGTTAAGTGTGCCTTGAATTCTGAATAAATCACAGACAGTGTCACCAGCAAAACACCCCCACACCATCACACCTCCTCTTCCATGCTTTACAGTGGGAATACAAAGATTCAACGGTTGTAACCAAAAATATCAAATTTGGACTCCAGACCAAAGGACAAATTTCCACTGGTCTAATGACCATTGCTCGTGTTTCTTGGCCCAAGCAAGTCTCTTCTTATTATTGGTGTCCTTTAGTAGTGGTTTCTTTGCAGCAATTCGATCATGATGGCCTGATTCACAGTCTCCTCTGAACAGTTGATGTTGAGATGTGTCTGTTACTTGAACTCTGTGAAGCATTTATTTGGGCAGCAATTTCTGAGGCTGGTAACTCTACTGAACTTATCCTCTTCAGCCAAGGTAACTCATGAGAGCCAGTTTCATCATAGCGCTTGATGGTTTTTGTGACTGCTCTTGAAGAAACTTTCAAAGTTCTTGACATTTTCTGGACTGACTGACCTTCAAATCTTAAAGTAAGATTTGTGCAGTGTGTCTGTATCTCTTTGCTTATTTGAGCTGTTCTTGCCATAATATGGACTTGGTCTTTTACCAAATAGGGTCATCTTCTGTATTCTGCCCATACAGTACCTGGTCACAACACACTGATTGGCTCAAACGCATTAAGAAAGAAAGAAATTCCACAAATTTACAAGGCAAACCTGTTAATTGAAATGCAGTCCAGGTGACTACCTCCTGAAGCTGGTTTAGAGAATGCCAAGAGTGTGCAAAGCTATCAAGGCAAAGGGTGGCTATTTGAAGAATCTCAAATATAAAATATATTTTGATTTGTTTAACAATTTCTTTGGTTACTATATGATTCCATATGTGTTATTTCATAGTAATGATGTCTTCACTATTATTCTTCAATGTATAAAAAAAAACAGTAAAAATAAAAACCCTTGAATGAGTAGGTGTTCAAAAACTTTTGACCGGTAGTGGATGTAAATGTTATATTTCAGTATTTTTTGGTTTTTAATTTGCAAACATTTATAAAAATGTGTTTTTACTTTGTTGTTATGGGGTATTGTGTGTAGATTTATGAGGAAAAACATCAATTTCATCTATTTTATAATAAGGCAGTAATGTAAAAAAAATGGGAAAAAGTCAAGGGGTCTGTATAATTTTAGAATGCATGGCCTACAAGTAGAGAGACAGAGGGGCACTGTTTTGTTCACTTGGATGCTTTCTCCTGTGAGATACATTCATCCTCTTGCGAATTGAAAGAAAGCTATGAAACACAGAGAGACGAAAGATACCAATAAAAAATGTAAATATGTTGGGGGGGGGGACACTTTTTCCGTGGTGTCTCACACTGTCACATCAGGTTTTACCAGGGGACCGTCACCATAGCTCGCCATTCTGCAACATATGAAACTTGGGTACAGACACACTGCACAAATTTCTCATTTATAGTTATTAAATCACCTCTAAAATTCACCAGTGTTGAAAACAAGTTGTTTCCGTTTTTCTTACTTCTATAGTGTACTGAACAAAAATATAAACGCAACATGTAAAGTGTAGGTCCCTTGTTTCATGAACTTTAATAAAAGATCCCGGAAATTGTCGAAACGCACAAAAAGCTTATTTCTCTCAAATTTTGTGCAGAAATGTGTTTACATATCTGTTAGTGAGCATTTCTGTCTGTAATAAAGCCCTTTTGTGGGGGGAAACTCATTCTGATTGGCTGGACCTGGCTTCCCAGTGTGTGGATCTGGCTCCCAAGTGGGTGGGCCTATTGCCCTTCCGGGGCCCACCCATGGCTGCGCCCCTGCCCAGTCATGTGAAATCCATAGATTAGGGCCAAAATAAATGATTTAAATGGACTTATTTCCTGTAACTTAATAAAATCTTTGAAATGGTTGCATATTGCATTTATATTTTTGCTCAGTATATGATTGGTAGATTAAAAAACATGAGCTGGCGCACACCCAGAAAAAATGGTTTGTGTGGAGGTGTTGACTAACGCCGAATAAACTATAAAAATAAAGGAAGTCACACTCCATATATAAACTCCCAGTAATTTATTGGGTATTTCCCAACGTTTCGGCATCCCTGCGCCTTCTTCATAGTAATGTCATGAATACTTGGACCAGGCTATATAGACAAACAGTGCAATTAGTGCAACCAATGACAATAGTGAGGGGTGTGTCATAATTATTAAGTTAATTAGAATGAATTAGAGAAACTTTAAAAAACAATAGTTTATGGCATATTAAATATATTATGCTATTGTTATCATATAGAAACATAATTGAATATTGCACATCATTAGCATCAACATACATCATTGTTTAATTCAATTTCACATATTTAATTGTTTCGTATTTCACTTCATATTTGTTACATGTAATCTTTTGGTTCAACCTTAATGTATATGTCACGTCCTGACCTTAGTTCCTTTTTTATGTCTCTATTTTGGTTTGGTCAGGGCGTGAGTTGGGGTGGGCATTCTAGGTTTTGTTCCATGTTTTGTATTTCTGTGTTTGCTACAGGGGGTATCCAGCCAGGACGGGTTGTGCAGGCTCGTTGCTCGAGACCTCCAGTGCGCTTCCACGGCCCAGTGCATCCGGTGCCTCAGCCAAGGAAGAGGCCGCCAGTATGTCTCCCCAGCCTGGTGAGTCCTGTGCCTGCTCCTAGAACAGAGCCGCCCTCCTGTCCGGAGCTGCCAGAGCCGCCCTCCTGTCCGGAGCTGCCAGAGCCGCCCTCCTGTCCGGAGTTGCCAGAGCCGCCCTCCTGTCCGGAGCTGCCAGAGCCGACCTCCTGTCCGGAGCTGCCCTCCTGTCCGGAGCAGCCAGAGCCGCCCGCCTGTCCGGCGCCGCCAGAGTCTTCCGCCTGTCCGGCGCCGCCAGAGTCTCCCTCCTATTCAGGGCCCGCTGTAAGGGTCCCCAGTCCGGGGTCGGCGGCGAGGATCGCCACTCCAGAGGTGCCACATAAGTGGGCCAAGACTAAGGTGGAGTGGGGTCTACGTCCCGCACCGTGGTGAAATGACAAATATTTTTGTTATTTTGTCTTAGTGTTCTGAGTTAAAATAAATATTAACATGGACACATATCACGCTGCATTTTGGTCCGATCTTGACTACTCTTCCTCAGATGACGAGGAGAACCGTTACAGTATAATGAGCATCATCAACAGGGGGAACATATTAGGTGTACACTAATAAGCTGTAGAAAGAATATATCCATTCATAAGACTTGTTCATAAAAGAAGGAATTGTTCATAAGGGCCTGAGATCAAAGTCAATATTCAGACCACTAGGGGTCAATGTTTTTAGATATGATATCCAGTAAGCCTCCCTTTGTTTTATAAAGGAGTGCTTCCTTAAATTGTCCCACATTCAGGTTTGCTTAGTTGGGGGGAAAAGCCCATGGCTACACCCCGAATTTGAAAGAAAAGTCTGACTCAAAGACGAAGTAGTTATTGGAAAATGCCATTTCAGTGAGCACTATAAAAACATCCTCCTTCAGACACTCACATACAGGTTGAAAAATCCCTGTTAGGGGTATCTTCTCATGCTAGACCAAGGGAATAATCGATCTAATCACCTGTTCACGTGGAAAAGCCTACGTAGGACAAACGAAAAGACAATGAAAACAATGCATAGCTGAACACGGCAGCTCAAGCAGGTGTACGAACATTGACTATCCAGTAGTAGCTCACTTTGTTGAAGCTAACCATCCAATCTCCTCCCTCAAATACACAGGCATTGAGCATGTTGCTCTACCAAGGAGAGGACATAACATTGAGATCCTACTACTGCAAAGGGAGACTTTTCTCATCCCCCTCCGACTTCCCTCATGGAAGTGACACTGCAAACCTCACACTCACCCAGCACCAGGACGGCAGCAGAGGGCACAGCCATTGCGGCCACAACAGTGCCTCAGGCCACCTCCGTCCCACTCACTCAAAAACATACAGCCACAGCTGCACATACCAGGCTTCAGAGGCTTTACCAAAACCAAGGCCAAGCAGGGCTAAGTGCACCAATACATATACTAACCTGATCCCTTGCCAAATAAATAAACACTTAATTCCCATGCTCCAGTCGCTGATCCTGCCGACTACGCCAAATGTAACGTGGGGGATTTACACATAAATATCCATTTCCTGTAGCCGTACTACACCACTTGTTATATGTGAGGTGAGGTACTCAAGACTAAGCTAAACATAACAGGTTCTTTGCATTAAAGAGTGAAGAATGAGAATCAGACAGGATGTCAGGATGCAACAACAATTTATTTTCATTCTCAGCGTAACAAAGGCACAATCTCCATCATTGACATATATCATCAGCTCCAGGTGCTCCATAATACTGTCAGACTTCAACAGATAGCAATATCAGATTTCTCAAACAAACTAGGTTTATACGTTTCATTCACATACTCAAACAGACAATACTAATGTTTTGCAACACTCACAGAGGGCGTGCCCAGAGAGAAGGAGAGCAGGTCTAGGTGAAATATGGGCGCCAACACCTAAAAACTATTTCCATTTACAATAATGACTATTTCTCATACTCTGACAGTACTTTGTTTCAAAAAAACACCATCACCACTCCCGTCCTCCCAAGGCAAGATGACCAGCACATAGTAAGAGGATCCCCTGAATGAATGAAACAGACAAGCATTTATACCTTTGGACACGCCCTTAATTACAACAAGTTACACCTGGGACTGGCAAGAACAATAATCTCAGCAGTTCAAACTCGTTACAATTCCATGCCTGACTTTGGTTTATTACATTTTTCCCCCCTTTCTTCGTTCAACCTCTCAGCGAGATCTGAGGGATATGTGGAGCAACACCCTTCCATCATGGCCACAACTCAATAACAGGTGTGGTGGAGCAAGTGTCAATCTTTCTGTCCACTTTCCCTTCTTCTCCCTCCTTCTTTTTCTCCCTTTCACACTTTTTTTTAGCCTGGTTTACCAGTTTGTATCTATGTATCAAATCATCAAACAAAAGTAAGCTTCACATCACATCAGGTAAAGAAGGCATGCCCGGGCACTTCCATCAGCCTCCCAAAGACGTCCGTTTCAAGTCCTCACAAGAAGTCAGCCTCCCATTGAAGTTCAAATGGATAGCTCTCGGGCACAAGCATTGCAGGGGGGTAGGAGGGAAGCTGCCTCACCTCTGTACCGAACTCACATCCTACCAGGGAACCGCACGAGGGGGGAAGAATTAAAAGCTCACGGGCAAAGCAGTTGATTTATTCTCTTCTCTCCCTCTCACTGCCCCCCCCCCCCCCCACTCTTATCACCCCCATCCCCTCAAGCCCCCCTTGGAATGTCAACAAAATTGGGAGTGGGAATGTGGCCCTCTGATGAAAATCAGCTTGCTCAATGGGGTTCTCACATGAAAAGAACAGCGCCAGAGAACAAACAGATTCCCCCAACTATCATTATCATAAGCCGTTTCTATAGTGAAAATGAACTAATCTAGTTATTGGCATCTGGCTCGTTATTCTCAATATGCTCTAGCCTAATGGTCTTTTAGCAGTAAGGACCTGACATTGAATAAAGACAATTAAAATACAAGGGGCTCGACTACAAGTCCGCCATTTTTGCATCAGGGAATAATACATTCTAATCTAAAAAGCAACCCAGTTGGAATACCTTGGGCTTAAACACTTGAGGTAAAACAGGGTAAAGCTCTAAAGCAGTAGAGAATTGTGTTGGGAAAAAAAGCTCAATTAATAGCTTAAGGAAACTCTCCATCTCAGGCTAAATATATTTTTTTCCCCATGAGCCTTTGCCCCGGTGCCCCTCCTCCCCTCCCCACAGCGAGGCCTAATTTTCCAGTTTTTGCTGGGAAGATTTCACGGTTCACGAGATCAAAAGCTTGCATAAGCTCTGGGTTTGTTTACATCAGCCTCCAACCCAGCAGAAAGCCACAATGATTATCTTTCCCCTTCACTTTTTTTGGCTCGCGTCCCTCCTCGTCTCAAATGAGCTCCCCCTCCCCTATTTTCACACCTCCTTAATGGACCTGTTCTTACTCTTTTTCCAAGAAACACCCCCACATCTAGACCTGACGAAGAGATCTCATCTTGCCAACTAAAACCCGCACTCCTCTATTCTCAAGTTGGTCCACATTCAGGAAATTCAGGAAATGAAAGTTCATCATCGCCACCTTCAAAGGTTTCCCATCAGTAACGGCCCTCTTTTAGATGAGGTTCCGGTGGCTTCTTTTTCCACTGAGTGGGGATTTCGACACAACCCAAATGTAGCCTAGTTCTCTTGACATTTGAAATGGGAGTGTGACATTGGAGACACAAACAACCACCAAAGCAACATACAGTATAAATTAATGATCTGTTTGCTTTTCCAGTGTCCCATTTCAGGAGCCACGGAGACTCCCCTCTCTTCAGGAAACCGGGAAGGTCTCCAATGCCATTTAACAACGCTAAACTGACAAGTGGGTTTACTTCTCTTTCGGACAATCTATCTTTCTATCCATCCTCATCAATTTATTTTTACATACACATTGATATATGCATTTGTGAATTAAGTTACAAATGTATTCATGCTCTTCATTTGTCTGTATTACAGTATGTATGTTTGAGCCATCTATCAAAGTGATCTACTTAATTGATATGACCTTTACTTCCTGTAGAGTGACATAACTTATAGGTTCTTAAACACGATTTCTTCCCCCACTTTTTCCACACGAAGGTATAAGCTTTCAGAGAGAATTACAAGCCAGAGGTGTGCGAAAGGGAATTAAATGTTCACCCCTGCAGGACATTTGGATGGGCCCAGAACTTTTTGGCTCTGGACCGGCCTATCTCAGAAATGTAGGGGAAGAGGGGAGCATAATACCTGGTGCTGGTTCTCATGAAGACTTTATAATAGCCAACTCAGTGCCAAGTGTTGAGGTACCCCAAGGAATCCAGAGTAAATCAGTTACAGCAGGAGACTGCCCACCTCTGAGTTGGAGAATTCTCATGATTCATGAGCCAAAAATTGTATGTACCTCTTCAGCTACTAAAACGTTTAATTCAAATAACAGAAGAATCTGCTGCCTCCTTCGACCTAAAGACCCAAATTCAGACATTTAGGAGACTTCTCACAGCTCCTAAAACAACACTTCTGTTTATGCGTTTTCATCCCTTATTTAAAGGAAAAAGCCCCATCTCTGAATGGGAGAAAACATATTTGAAGATAATTATGAGAATGTATTCCCCTGCTCATCGCAGAGAGCAAACAGACCAGCTCTGTCCTAACCCACCAAACAAGAACCATATGCCTGTATTTCTTCTCCATCCCCCCTTTATCCACTACCTCCTCCCCTCCTTCTCCACCATCCACCTATTTTCCATGAGAAACATGTAAATACAAAGACCCAGAAACACATGTGGCACGTCATAAAGCCTGCAAAATTTACTTTTTCCTTTCCACCGCCCCCCGCCCCCACCCCCGCGAACCACCCCTAGTCTTGACCCTCCACCCAAGCAACAAACCCGCAAGAGCGAGAGTATAAAAAAATAAAATAGGGCTCGGATAAAGGAAAACAACAAAAACGAAAGAACAAAGAACGTGGGGAAATCACAGCGTTGGGAAACAGACTTAATTGCATGTGTGCAAAGAAGGACTGGCGACAGAGAGGCAGGAGGGCAAAGGACAAGGAGCTGTGGGCTCTGTGACTCCAATGCAGTTTCCTCACAATGCCTGGCTATGTTGCGCCAGGGGGGCACACGGCGCCCGTCAGAGTGCTGTGTGGGACGAACAAACACAAACAGGGAAGACAATGCCGCTTCAGTCGTCTATTCAGAATGACTGTGTTCTACTGTTCTTCGGTGGTCAGTTTCCCCACAGCATGGAGATGGATAGATGTCCTCAGAGGCCCCCTTTTCGTGTCTGTACCTCGCTCTCCCCATTGTCTTTGGGGACCCTCCTTTACCACCCTTCCTACCTGCCAAATCACGGTGTGGTGGATCCATCTGTTCACTGTCTGCCCCTACTAAGTCCCCTAGCTTTCCCATTGTTGACAAATCCTCTGGACTTTTTAGAAGCTGGATCACTTCTTCATTAGCCCAATTGTTAGTGCTTTGGAGATAGTTATCTTCTCGGGTGTTAGCTGAAATGGCTTGCAGCTGGGTTGTGTACGGCTCAATCTCTAACAGGTGTTGGGCGCTGTGGGTAAACAACGGGCAGCAAAGCCCGTAGTCTTTCAGCGGAGAGAAGAGTGCCTATGATGGGAACCAGTCAGATGCTGAGGACTCACACATGCACAACGCAGGGGGTTTGAGACGATTCATTTAGCCGTGTATAAACACCAGGCCTCGTTTGACTCTAAGCGTTTCTAGATGGCGTGAATCAATAAAAATCACTAGGGGTTCATGTCCTTTCGCGTTGAACTGATGTTGGTTGCCGTCACTTTGCTCTGTTGCTGTACGTGTAGAAATTATATCTTGAAGATGAAGCACATCCAATGTAAACTTCTACTAGAACTAGAAGGCCTGAAAAAAAGAATCTCAAAAAGAATACACTGTCTTCGCCTGGTTTTGTAACCCTTTCTGCCTCTGACCGACGAACATACATCTTCCACACACCGCAGGATTAACCCACACGATTGGCTGAAGAAGGCCGTGCTGCCTTAGCTGCAGGGCAAGTTTCCGAAGCGCCGACGGGTCACATGAGCAGCTCACATGACAGGGGTTTGTTTTATCCCTGTGGTGCCTGGGAGGCCTCCAAACCCAGAGTGGCCGCACCACAGCTCCCACAGCCGTCTGGGGAATGGACTGTGAGCCCAGAGTTACGTATGTGCGAGCCACAGTACTGCAGCACAACTCCGGGTCTCCATAGATTAAGGCTCCTACGTACATAGAAAGTCCCTGGTTGTTTCTAAAAGGAATCGGGGTGTTCGCCGTGTTCTTCTCCTCTGCAGCCACGCCCGATCCGTCTGCTATGGTACAATGTCAACGTAAGGTCACAGGTCTTCAAAGAGATCCCCATTTCCCATGTTACTAGTCATATTGGGGCGTTGACGTGTAGAGTATGTTGCTTCTTTGTGCTTTGTTTATCAATCAATAAAAGTGTGGCGCCTCACATTACTCAATCAAGGTTTGTTATTAAATCTACTATTGATCTAGTCCAGGGGTTCACAACTAATCTTCAAGGACCACAGTACATGCTGGTTTCAGGTCTGATCCAGATTTGACTTGTGTTTATTGGTCTCATCTGACTCTATTGGTTTTATGTAACTTCATGACAAAGTACTGTATGTTTGCTTTTTAAGCCTGTGGCTTTGACTCCAAATCCCCATGGCGTACCAGCCTGACCACAATGTGATGTAGGGCCAAGGTGTTTACACGACACCAGGTTGAGATATCTTTACACCTTAACATACCAATGCATGGACAACGCCGGCAAAGCTCAGAACATCATATTCCCACATTCAAGGGAAAAACCACAGCGATTCAATTGTTGTACTCTCGGCAACGTGGTTCTCAATATCTGCGATTGTCTGAGAAAAGACGGGCAGTTGGTAGATTTTAAAATACACACAGCAATCAATTGAGGCCACAGGCGAAGACATTCTGGTGACAAGCGCATTCCGATGGCTCGCTCTGGAATGCTGGGGGTTCGTTGCGTGCCATCAAGCTTGTGTGATCGGAATAATTTGGGACACTCTGAAGTTTGGCACTCCGGTCTTCCAAACAATGGAGTCCTAAGCGGCAGTCTGCGTTGACCGCTGAGTCCTGTCCCATCTCCGTTTGCCTCCCCAGGTCTGAGAGACACACACCGACCGGTAGTGTTTAGCTGAAAGGAGCTAGCGCGTTGCTAAATACGGCTGTGGTTCACCCCTTTGTGAATACGAACCCTGCCAGCCAAATTGCTCCCCCTTGTTGACAGTGGTTTTGGGCCTAAGGCTCATGTCTCTTGCCCAAAGAACACAGGCTTCTATGGGGGTTAGGGAGGGATCCTCCACAGAGGTAGTTAGTGGAAATAGACAATGTCTATATCCATCCATCCAACCATCAGTGTTTCAGAACTGACAGGGGTAAAATAAGAGAGAGAGGAGGAGGGAGAAGATTGATGCGCCCCAAAATAAAGAGAGCAAACAGAGGGAAGACGAACCTCCTCAAGGGTTCACTAGAATCAGAGGAGCGTGATGTTACTTTATGTTTTTAAAGATATTTCTGTCGAGGACATTGATATGCAATGTCACATTGTGTGTGGTTTGAAGAGACCACCTAACCATAAACCAGTGATCAGTGTTACTCTAAACACATTAAATTCTCCACGGGGGACTTGTTTAGCGATCCGAATGGGGCCTATCTTTCTGCTCGCCTTTATGGCACTCCCACAACTCTTTAATCTACAAAGCCGAAGGTGTTTTTTATCGCCCTCTATGTTGGTCTATATAGAATAGGTCTGGGCAGATCCACCCTGTGCAGTATATCCTGTCTCACATGGATATGTTTGTTGTGTCTCAGATACTGGGCGAGCCCCTTACTTAGGGTCTACTACGTTTGTTCCTAAAGTTCAGGAAGAGGAGTGCTGTTATGGACACTCAAAAGAACACACCACAGACAAGATCATGTTGAACCTAGACCCCCAAAACACTACCCCTTCAAAGTGGCATATCCATATCATGAAAGAGTTAAAGAGACCTGGGGAGTGAACGAGAAGGAGAGAAAGAGAGAGAATAGACAAGTGAGAGAGAAAGAGAAAGATGCAGAGAGAGAGAGAGAGAGAGAGAGAGAGAGAGAGAGAGAGAGAGAGAGAGAGTGAGAGAACATCTCTGTGCTCGCCCCTGGAGGAAAAAGGGTGTTTTGGTTCCATTTCAGATGTAAAGCTCCTGTTAAAACCCCCAGCCTGGACCGTTCATATGCAAACACTTAACCCCACCACAAATACAACGAAACACAAGACTACATTTAGGTTGAGACCAAGGGCACTACGACAGAAAGCTGTCTACCAGCTCTGCTCATTTCAAGACCATGAGCACAATATAACCGAGTTTGGACTATGACACACACACATATGCACATGTAAATACAAAGCACACACTCACAAGCACACACACACACACACACTTTGACCTAATGAAGTTTGATGGGCAACATTTTTTCTCAATATGATGTCGACTTGGCGCTCATTGAGGTGCTTGGCATTTTTATCCAGTAAATGTTACCTATATGTATGGAGCCAAAATATTTCCACAGAGAAGAACTCCTAAAATAACCACGGGCGGTTGCTATTGTTCACAACAATGTGATCTGATCTTGACTATAAAAATAGCATGGGAAATACATAGGTCTCACAACCCAAAGCTTTAACGTTTTCTTTAAATAAACACCGTTGTGGAACTATTACATCTATTCTGTCGGTAGCTATACAACTCTGCATCTCTATGATGGCTTCCGTCTGAAGCTAAGCAGGGTTGGGCTTGGTTAGTATAGGAGACCAGATGCTGCTCAAATTGGTCAATTGAGACCCCAATGCCCTAGGGCAGTGGTTGGGGACACTGCCCTGCAAAGGGTGCCATCTTTTGGATGAGAGTACGAGAGGTCCTGACTCTGTGGTTATTAAATATCCCGGTGGACGTATTGCAAGACTAGAGTGGTTAACCCCGTTGTCCTGGTTAAATGATCAACCTGTCCTCTCATGCAGCCATGACCGCCAGCTTCCGATTGGCTCATTTCCCCAATCTCCTCTCCCCTGTGACTCTTCCCCAGGTCGCTGCTGTAAATGAGAATGTACATTCAACATCCCAACCCATTTATTTTCTCTTCCTTTCTCCTCTCTCCTTCTTTCTCTCTCTCTCTCTCTCTGGCACAGGGTTCCGATGTTCACGCATCTACTCAGATTGCTGGCGGGATTGTCAGAGAAGGGGGTTTCATTTTTTTTCTTTCTCTCGTTCTTTTTTTTCCATGCAATCTCTTGCCTTCAGAAAACCATTAATGCCTATTCAACATCAACATCAAGGCAGGCCTTTGATGTGTATTCTGGCAACAGACCCTTCTCTTTCTCCTCTTGCTGCCTGCTGCTCTCTCTCTCTCTCTCTCTCTCTCTCTCTCTCTCTATCCCTCCCTCCCTCCCTCCCTCGCTCCCTTCTTTCACTCTTTATGGTTACTGTACAATAAAAATATTAAACGGATTGCCGACAAATTATTTTACCTGGCAATTAAATATGTAAACGGAGTAGGTTGCGGTATGAGAAGGCGATTAAAAAGCCCAAAGGCTCACCAGTACAATAGTACCCCCTCGTCTGCCTCGCGAGCTAGCGTAGCCCGTGGAGCGAGTGGTGCCGCTTTTAACAGTCTCACACGGGCATGTTTACAATAGCCTCTACCATGCTAAATGCCAATTACCACAACACAAGGGGAAATGAATGGCACGGTTAGCACACTGTTTAGATAGAGAGAGAGAGAGAGAGAGAGAGAGAGAGAGAGAGGGAGGAAAGCGAACGCTGCCAACGGAATCAATGTAAAAGCCGTCTCATTCATTTCTCTCGTCTTATGAAGGTGAAAGAACACAAATTATGAGGAAACTTTTCAAAGAGTCTCAACATGAAAGTCAATGGAAGTTCTCCGTCATTATTAATAAATGAAAATCTTTGGACTACAGAGCATCTGTATGGAGTTGTCCAAGGACTCTAAACTTCACCAGTGAGATGAGATGGGAGATGGGGGAAGGTCTGGGGCCTGTTGTGGGGAGAGGGGAATGCAACAGTCATTGTCCATCTATCAACACCTTTGTGGGGACAAATGCCAGCAATTTAGGTTTCCCTTCAAAGCTAGAGCCCAGAGAGGCTATAAATATAGAGCTAGGAGCAGGGGAGGGGGCAGAGGTGGAGGAGAGGGCACAAGGGTGCGGGTGAAGGGTTCCATCTGCCCCCTTTAAACTTGCAGTTCAACAGAACCATAGACAGTTTTTCCTGTAGAGCCTGTGCTGAATTCCTCAATGGCACCCTATTTCCTTTATAGTGCACTACTTTTTTAGAGCTCTGGTCAGAAGTAGTGCACTATATAGGGAATAGGGTGCCAATTTAATGCAACCTATGCCTGTGTGTCTATACAGTTAAAGACGGATTCAAGAAAAAGACCCGATCTGTAGATAGACTAGAAACTCACTCATTAATGTGTGTTACCAGGCACATTTGCTTGAGGAAATGAAAAATAGATTCTCATGTCATTAAGGCTATTTTAAGTGATTTCAAATTCAGCTCAATTGAGTCAGTGCGGTCTTGGCTTGGACAACGTCTTTCTAATTCGCTAATGTAGCAGGACTGCGGTGACTGAATTAATTCTGTAGGGTATTTAATCATTTCCTGCAAATAAAAGCCAGATAATTGACGCAAATATGGCTGAGCCGTCTCGTTGGGATCTGGGGTACTTCATTAAATGTTTGTGTTGACTGCAGGAGGGAAAGCAGTTCCCCCAGTTCTGCTCTCTAGGCTACCAATTAGCCCAATGGCCCCATTTTGATCACTAATGTCTCCCATTAGGCCACAGTGGAGACTGCAGTGTACCTGGGTCCTGTTCAGTAAGCAGGAAATGTTTTCTTTTCAACATGGAGGTACGACTTGATCTTGTCCAATGAGAGCACAGATTTGTGTTTATTGTTGCAAGAGGTTGCGCCCTATTGAACATGACCCAGCTCTGCAAAGAGGGCTAAGACGACAGTACAAAAGGGATAGCTACCCATTGGGCAAAAACTGTGAAAACTAATTGGATTTGCTAAAAGTAATTTTTTTCACCCAACATTTAATCACATTTTTTGATTTCACATTGAATTCACATTAGTTGACAGCTCAACCAAACGTAAATCAAAACTAGACGTTGAACTCAAGTCTGTGCCCAGTGGGTAGGGTTCCCCTGGGGGTTCTTCCTGTGAGGTGTCAGCTGCCATGGCGATTTGCCATTCCTCTCCTCCAATGGAGAGAATTAGAAAATAAAGGAGAAGAGTCCATGGGGATCTCACAAAAGGCAACTGTTGCCTTGTAACTAGAGGGGACTTAGGGATTGAACACAGAATTTGTCCAAAATGGCCACCTTTTCTCCATATAGTGCACTATTTTTGACCAGAGCCCCATAGGCTTTGGTCAAAAGTAGTGCACTATATAGGGAATAGGATACCATTTAGGACTCACTCAGTTTATTTCTACCTTGACATCTGTCTTAGCCTGGCGTCCAAACTGCAGTTTGTACATTTCACTGAAACGTAGAAGAAAAAAACAGCTTGTATGCCAGGCTACTGTTTGGATCCCAAATGGCACCCTATTCCCTAAGTAGAATCTATGGACTCTGGTCAAAAGTAGTGCACTATATAAGGAATTGGCTGCCATTTGGGACACAGCGCTACATCTGTCTACCCCATGGGCCATGAGTGCACGATGCCCACTTCCGTTTGGTATTGAGCCCCTTCAGCTTACAGTCATCATTCTGCAGCTGTCTTGTACTAACTTTCCTCGATCATACGGATTCCAATCCTGTATAGAACTACAGAATCCTAACTTGAATTCAAGTGTTCAATTCAAGTGATCTGAAGAAAAAGGTGGAAATGTAATCTTGTGTCTGGAATGTTTCTCCAAAGAGGAGAGTTTTTGTTCTTAATGTCATATGCATTATCACACAACCAAGCATTCCTCGTTTGCAATTGAACAAGAGAAATGAGCAGACAAAAGCTTTCAGTTGAAAAATATAAATCTTTAATAAAGGGCTACATCCTCTTAATAATTACAATAATTATAGGTCCAGGTAAATCTTTAAATGAAACTCTGTATATAATGTATCATTTACAGTTTAGATAGAACAACAAAAGAAGCCATGGCGTAAAAACCAAATGACATGATTACAGGATATTATTAAATGCATAAAAAAATATTTTCAACATAAGACCCTTCTGAAAACCAAGGGAATAATGATTAACACCCTGAGTCAGGGTAGTACATGGTATGGCATCCATGTAGGCACAGGTGCTGTACTTAGAAAAACACTAGCCATAGTGTTTGTGTCCTTTTATCCAGACTTCAAACAAAATAAATGCATAATTACAAATGTATACAGGAGCTCTCTGTCGTTTAAGATGTTCTTTTCACAACATTCAAAAAGCTATTGGAGCAACATTTCTTAAATGTTTTTTTTTTTCTCTTTGCGAATAAATATGGATCGGAAGCCATTTTGAAACGTGGCGATATTAAGCCACCGCTTCCTGGAGAGGTGGTTCATTTCAATAGAAGCGCGACAAGGTTATTTTGGTGTGCTCGCTGTAAACACTATTTCTCCAGGTCCTCTCTGTTCACCTAATCCTAATTCATGTTCCTTTCTTTCTCGTCTTTCCCTGTGCGGTGCCTGGTCCACAAACAAAGGCACAACAACTAAGAAGGATAGAGCTCGGTGCTGGAGTGAGAGAAAACCAACTACTCTTACTCTGGCTTACAAATGGAAGAGAACACATATCAGCAGCAGCATATATTAAGACTGGGTTGTTGGTTGGTTTACTACGACAGTGGAAGGTTCAGTCTCAGCAGACCCCTGGTATAGTGAGGTTGGACAAGGGTAAAGGGGGGGGGGGGGGCAAGTTTGGGGGAGTGGGGGCACTAGGCTAGTGTCATGACCTTCGTGACATTACAAGGTAAATGCAATTTTTAAAAATCACCACAGTATTCTCCCAATACTCGAAGCAGCTTGTCCATCAACTGGACATGAGGAGGGAGGGGGGGGTAGACAAGTTGAAGGTGAGGGAGGGAGAGGACATTTTTTTAATAAATACTAAAACTTTCAACTCATGACAAAAGCGCATCAATATAATATAATACATGTATATATACACATATTTGCATGTATGTATATGCACACGTACAGAAGTTTCATTTTGTAACAACGTTTGCACAACGTCAGCACAATGTTATAAGAGCAGGTGGCGGCACACGCAGGGCTTCTGGTGCTGTAGCCAGTCCACCGCAGGTGATCAGGGAGCAACGTTCTCACAACGTTACCATTATTTAAATTGCAACGTTAGTCTCTCGTAATGGACAAACAGTCATCTGCATCTTCAGTGGTTAAATTCAGGGAGCCTAGAGGCCTCCAGTCGCCGTCTCTCTCTCTCTCTCTCTCTGTCTGTAGTGTCGTTCCCTTGTGTTTCTAAGGCTGATTGGTTTAGAAAGTCAGGGGGGGCGGGGCCTCTTCTGGGTTCGGCATACTTCATTGGCTCGTGTTCCTTCAATCACACTCCTCATGCTGGATATATTAACTCTTATTTAGCTTAATAGTAGGAAAGAAAGTCTAGAGCTTTTTCCCCCAATCAAGTCAATCACTCCGGTTCCTCGCGACAGTCTGTGCCCTGGAGGTTGGGTATTTGGTTGATGGGTACGGTAGGGTGGGCATAAGGGTGGCATCAGTCCATCCTCTCCACCTTACCCAGGACCTTGCCCTCGTACATGGGCAGAAGGGCGCCGTCCTCCCATACCTCCTCGAACACGGCCCCGCACTCAAACTCATCGCTGGCCTTCTTGAAGTAGTATCTGGAGAGAAATGAGAGAGAGAGGGGCAGGGTCAGAATACAAAACAAAACTAGCATGGTATCTTCCTCTTTAACTTAACACGATGGACGAGAACCAACTCCACACACACACACCTACACAACCAACTCCACACACACAATGACTCAAACCCGTATCCAAGCTGCCTTGGGTCACACAGTTCAGCGCCATCCCTCTCACTTCAAACAACAAAGCTTGACTGCATTACGCCACACCAACACCACTGACAAACAGAACCTGGCAACCCCAACCACTCCAAAAAGTTTGGGTTGCCAGGTTTGGTTTGAACTCTGTCAGTGATCATTTCAAGGAATTAGCAGCAGCAGCAGAGACTAAAAAGAGAGAGAGAGTGGGAGCTAAAGGAACTTGACTGCTGGCCATTGTACAGATGCCTATCTGTCCTGGAAGGTCTCATTAAAGTTGAAGGGCTAATTAGGACCTGTCTTAAGGCCCCCCCCTCCCTCTCCTAGCACTGAGCTCCCCTTGTCTAGCCTGGCCTTTTAATTGTGCCCCACTGTCAAATGAAGGGCCTTCCTTTCACTAGGGCTGACATTTCAGGTGCCTGAGAGTCTGCCTGTCACCGCACGCCCCACACACACCTACTAACACACTGCTAGAGACAACTATGGAGACACACAGAAAGACACAGAGAGAAAGACACAGAGACAGAGAGAGGCAATGAAACACACACGCACAGACAGACAGAAACTCTGGGCAGCTTTCCGATCACCAGCAGAGAACAGAGGGAGAGCGAGGAGAAGAGGAGCAGGCCTCTCTCCCGGACCCCCTCCGTGGGTGTGATAGATTGGACGCGGGCCGGGGCCCGAAGGCCAATACCCCGCGAGGGGGAGGACACCAATCCAGACAGTCTCCTGGAGGTCAAGGAGTCACCTCACCAAACACCCCCACACCCCTCCCTTCCCCAAAGATCCCAAGGTTGACTCAGCTCAGTCTATGAAGTCTACTGCCTAGAGTTTCTAATGATATCTTCTCCCCTTGTCCCCCCCCGCCACCCTCCACTTCTTCATCGTGTTTTTAAAAAACGGTGAGGGGGGGGGGGGGGGGGGGGGGGGGGGGTTGAGGAAGCGTTGTACAGCTGCTCCGATCAAGGTTTGTGTGTCGTAAATACTCCCGACTGGGATTTTTGGGGTGTGGATGGTTGGGTGTTGCTATGGGTTTTTGGCATGATGCATCTTCAACACGGTTGAAGGTTGTAGTGAGGGGCCTCAAACCTTTCTGGAATCCTGAACACTGAAACTATTAAAAGGTCCAGGCCTTAGCCAAGTGCATCTTCACGGCATGAATCAATTCTAAATAGATGCTTGTGTTTCTTGCCATTTAAATCACAACCCTACGCTTCTTTTCAGAGAGAGAGAATGGGGGAGAAAGAGAGGGAGAGAGAAGTGGAGATGGAGAATGGGGAGGGAGAGAAAAGGAGTATTTCCATTGGATCATGTTATATATGGCAAAATATTTCTCTCTGTGCAACATCTGGCACCGATATGGTCTGGCAGCGTGGCCGAGTACTGTTCTCCTGCCATGTTGAAATGAACCAACTCCACACATTCTGAACCATTAGAGCCATCGGCTTCAAAAATCGCCCTTTCTTTCCCGGAAGAGTTACGGTATAGTGGGGGTGGGTTTAGCTTGGACTAACAAGCAGATGTGGATGGGGGTTTAGAATCGAGATACGCATGTCTCGGAATACTTTGTCTTTTCGGTGCTACAACCTATACATATGACGGTCATTAAAATACTCTACTTTACTCTACAGTCCTCCTTTAGGTATAGGTTCCATGAATGTGAAATAGTGTGAAACGATTCAGTCCCTCTCTAATTCTTAACATAATGAAGTCAAAGCCACTTTCAACGACTGCTAAACAAAACACCAGTCATTTTGACAACTCATGCAACCCTTTTAAAAAAAAAAAAAAAAGGAATCTAAGAAGGAAAAAGGTGCCTGTGATTCTGCCTGATCTAATCCGTGGGAGGATTTTGGGGGCCTCGCAGTGGCGTGTTGAGTCTTTGTGCACAAAATAAAAGGCCTGGACTTCAAAGCCATCCTTATTAAGACTGCCTTACTATGGAAATCAATAGCAGATGTGAACCAAATATCACTCCAGTAAATCCCCCCCCTTTCCTCTCTGTACAGTGGATCGACCCATCCCTCCTCTCGCTCAGCCAGAATTCTGCTCTTCCTTCTCACGACTCCACATACAAAGCTGAGAGCTCCAGCTTTTCACACACGTTTAGTTCATACACAAACACACATGTACATAGACAAACACACACATTCAAATCGTGGGGGGAAAAGTGTGTCTTGCTCTTCAGCAAGAGAGAGTGTGTGTTGTGCATGAAATGTGTGTTTGAAAGGGGTGTGTTTACCTACAGTTGTACATTAAAGGTGTGCTGTGCATGAAAGGTGTGTGTGTGTGTGTGTGTGTGTGTGTGTGTGTGTGTGTGTGTGTGTGTGTGTGTGTGTGTGTGTGTGTGTGTGTGTGTGCTCGTCTAGGTGTTTACCTGTAATTGCCTTTTTTGCTAAGCTGCTCCTTGAAGTGTCCCAGGGTGAGACTGTGTGTCTTCATCATGCTGCGGTACGGGATCTCCTCACCACAGAAGAAGTAGGTGACCACCAGGTCACAGCCAGACACACTCGCGCCGCTGATCGACTTCTTTGGCTCTTTCCACCTGGAAACAGAGAGACAAGCAACACATTAGATAAATAAAGCATAACCTGATCCCATAGATAAAACTAAACATTTACATTTGAATAATAAGCACAGAAATTCTTATGCAGAGCGACAAACACACCCAACACGGGCAGTGTGTAACTGTTGGTTGGGAAGTTAGGCAGAACTGAATAAGCTGAATTTAGTGAGGATTAGCTCAGGTAAGGCGAACCTGACCCGATTACAGGTGTGTGTATGTGCGTTTCATCCCGCACACACACACACTTCCTCGTTCACTTCCAGGGGCCTTTTCGAGGTCCTATACTTCAGACGCAGGTGCCTGCTAGCCTTAGACAGCTGGCCCGCTGAAGGTCAGCCAATTAAATCTCCCAAAGACCCTGGCAGTCAGGTGGCTACGGCCCTAACATCAAACACAACCAAGCTGCCCTACACACACAGATACAGATGTACACACACCAACACACACACAGGGCCAGCGTAGCGAAGAGAGGGCCAAAATAACAACCAGGGGTTGTTACCTTCCATGTGCTGTGTATCCGCTGGTGTATGTGTGCGTGTGTATGTGTATGTATATGTGTGTGTGTGTGTGTGCATGTGTATGTATGTATATATGTGTGTGTGTATGTATGTATATGTATGTATATGTATGTATATGTGTGTGTGTGTGTGTGTGTGTGTGTGTGTGTGTGTGAGGACTACACCCATCATGTTTAATCTTAAATTATTAAAAGTGAGGGAGAAAAGAGGACTTCAAAAAGGGAGAGACATGCTGACTCACACTATCCCTACCGAGGGGAAATCAGAGAGAGGAAGAGAGGCAGCGAGAACAAAGGGAGAGACATGCCGACTCACACTATCCCTACCGAGGGGAAATCAGAGAGAGGAAGAGAGGCAGCGAGAACAAAGGGAGAGACATGCCGACTCACACTATCCCTACCGAGGGGAAATCAGAGAGAGGAAGAGAGGCAGCGAGAACAAAGGGAGAGACATGCTGACTCACACTATCCCTACCGAGGGGAAATCAGAGAGAGGAAGAGAGGCAGCGAGAACAAAGGGAGAGACATGCCGACTCACACTATCCCTACCGAGGGGAAATCAGAGAGAGGAAGAGAGGCAGCGAGAACAAAGGGAGAGACATGCTGACTCACACTATCCCTACCGAGGGGAAATCAGAGAGAGGAAGAGAGTCAGCGAGAACAAAGGGAGAGACATGCTGACTCACACTATCCCTACCGAGGGGAAATCAGAGAGAGGAAGAGAGGCAGCGAGAACAAAGGGAGAGACATGCTGACTCACACTATCCCTACCGAGGGGAAATCAGAGAGGAAGAGAGGCAGCGAGAACAAAGGGAGAGACATGCTGACTCACACTATCCCTACCGAGGTGAAATCAGAGAGAGAGGCAGCGAGAACAAATGGAGAGACATGCTGACTCACACTATCCCTACCGAGGTGAAATCAGAGAGAGGAAGAGAGGCAGCGAGAACAAAGGGAGAGACATGCCGACTCACACTATCCCTACCGAGGGGAAATCAGAGAGAGAAAGAGAGGCAGCGAGAACAAAGGGAGAGAGAGGAAGATGAACACACTCGTCTGTTTGAAGTGCGGGGCTGGACAGAGGAGGGTTTCCACTGGGGAAAGGCACAGGGTGACTCCTGTCTCTTTGAAGGCTGGTCGTTGAAGGCCTGTCAGTCACATAGAAAGACAAAGATACAATAGAATGAGATTGATGGCATCAGTATTCATGACACAGATGGAGAAAACACTGGAAAACAGGTGTAGGCTTCAACAGTCGCCTGAAGTCAGACATTTTCAGAAAATCCCACACCAAATTTGGATCGAGTCATTTGGCTCATTGTAAATGACTATACATTGCAAGCTAGGACAAAGAGGGGCTATATGAGTGTGTGTGTGTGTGTGCCTACCTCTGTTTGGGGGGCTTGGAGACCTCCTCTAGCCTCCTGCAGGCTTCTTCTAACTGGGCCAGAGTGTTGGGCGGGGGCAGGGGGGGCATGGCCGGGTCCTGGATGAAGGGGTGGGCCGGATGGTGACCTCCACGGAGGTGACCACCCGTGCCGCACACGCCTCCCCAGGAAGAGTGCGTTCGGAAGGGAAGCGTCTTGGGCGTGGAGGGGTCCGGGAGGTGGATCTTCTTCAGCCCCTGAGTACTGCCGTGAGGTTTGTTCTTGCCCTGCCTCTCGCTCTCCAGGATCCACTGCCAGACGTTCTGCGAGCGGTCCGTGGAGTCCAGGGGCAGGTGGGGCGGGGACGTGACCCCGTCGCCGCCGTTGGCCTGGCTCAGGCGTATGCCTTCGCACGGCTTCCCCGGCCGCTTGGACAAACTGCTGCAGCGGCTGGAGAAAGACGGAGAGGAGAGGGTTTACATGGGACTCTTCCACCAGGAGAGGCTACATCTACAACAAGCACCAGCGATAGGAACAAAACGGCTCGTCACATCAGTCAAAATGAAACTCAAGTAGGACGGTCATATCCATAAGATAAGTGCACAGTTTAAAATCACTGACCCAAGTACAGCCCTAAGGTAAATGTAGTTGTATGTGAAGTCTATGTGAACTGACCCCCAGCACAACTCGAAAGTAAATGTAGTGTACTTGATGTGAATTGTGAACGAACCCCAGTACAGGTGATATTGTATGTGAACTGACCCGGGGGTGAAGTCGGAGTAGTCGGCGCCCCCTGGGGGACAGAGGCACTGGATGTGCTGCGCCGCCTCGGCCTCGATCTGCTCCTTGCTCTTGGGGCCGGTGGAGGTGTGGTGGTGGATGTAGTGGTGGTGGATGTGCTTGGTCGACTGCCTGTTCCCAGCCAACAGGCCTTTGGTGGCCCCCGGATACGAGGGCCCCAGGAAGGGAACCACGGCGGCGGAGGGCCGGTCGGGAGAGCACGAGCGAGGCGAGTGGCGGATCACGCCGGGCGACTGGCATCCGGGCGTCTTGAGCACCCGGGACAGGTGCTCGTCTAGGATGGCCTGAGCGTCCTCGTCGGCGCCGGACGAGGGGGGAAGCAGGGGGTGGTGGAGCGGAACGGTGGTGGAGGGGTCGCTCTCGTCCCTCTCCTCCTCCTGCACACACACAAAGACATAATGCTTTAAAACATGGACGCAATATAGAAGTACAGGGACAATATAACCTACTCAATTCCATAACACTACAAATATAAGCATCGCTAGCTTGCTAAACCCAACCAAATTACATTTGCGGAAAACGCTACTTCAGTCAGTCGACAGGACTTCGACCATTCACAGCAAACTTCACACTGCGACAAACACCAGGTACTGTATTGGCTTGTGAAGTAGCGGAGGCTAATTCTATGGCGTAACTTGATTTGACTTCCAGTTTCTTTCACCCTGGTTCTACTTGCCAACAGGCTTTGGGTGTGCTAGCGTCTTCTTTCTTCATCTATAATGCACAGCAAGCCCAGACTCACAAAGAGACCGGCACTACACACACTCAGCAATACGCCACTGGAGAGTTGAGCGCTAAGCGCTAACCATTTCAATAAACTTCAAGTGTGCCAAGAAACATAAGTTTGAAACTTCCACAGAAGAAGGGACTTTAAGAGAAGAAGTCTCTTAAACTGCACGGCAGACCCTTAGTCGGTTAAATTCTTTCTAAAGCAAGACTGCACGCAGTCTCTTTGAATCAAGGAAGAAGGGTCAGCTAGCTAGCTACAACCTTGACTTCTCACATGGCTCCTCCTATCTACATTGTCTTTCTAGGTAGCAAAGACAGGGTTCAGGACTGGAGGGTCACCTAAACTAGGTCGCAATGGAACGTTCCAAAGCTCATTGCTCAATGCAGGTGGGTTGGGGAATGAGGTGGGATGTACCAATGTAGTTTGGGAAGGGGGGGTTTTCTTACCTCCTGGATCTGCTGTAGCCTCTCCTCCAGGGAGCTCATGGTGTCCTGCTCCCTCTTCAGTTTCTCCAGTCTGGAGATGAGCTGGGCGGCGAAGGCCGAGGGCTCCACCGGCGTCATCTCCTTAGGCAGCCTGTGTGTCCTCTGTAGGGGGAGATGGGAGAAAGGACACTTTTGAGTGTGTGTTTGAGTGAGTGTGAGTTAGTTGTCCCTAGTTTGCCCCCTGATTCCTCCAGTGCCCTCTCCTCTAACTCTATAGGCTTCCTTTGATGCCCTTGCCCCTGGGCTAACCCCTAGCCCGATACTCCCTCCCCATGCCCGCTGTCCTTGGCACTGCCTGCCGGTCGGCGGGGTAGCAGTTGGCCTGGCTCCGAGGAGGAGGGCCCCCCGCCTGCGCCCTCTGTACTCCGACCAAGCCATCAGCGGAGGCAGCCTCTGAAGTCAGCACACTTCAAAGGGGCCCTTGTCAAACATCAAACACTCCAACCCTTGGGGTGGGAGGGACACGCGGCTTTAAATCTCCCCGAATAAAAGACAGATATCGACAGTCAGAGGAGGAGGCAGAGAAGAAGAAAAAATGGAGGGGGACAATATTAAAACAAAAAGAGGACGGAAAAAAATGAGGAAGAGGATTGAGAGATGTGTGGAGTGGTAGGGAGGGAGGGAGAGGAGTCAAATACCGGGGAGATCTAAGGGGGAAGTGGTAATTTATTTCCTGACTGCACGCAGGGCACCTCTGAGGTACTGTAGTCGCATTATCCTATTTTTCTCTAACTATATGTGCCGGCTTCTCTCATCTTCTTTTCTGTATTATTATGTGGCGCACTGGCTTTCTTGATTTGACTCTCTTTTTGTTGTTCCTCTCATCTCTTTGTAGAGACGATGAAGGGAAGTGAGAAGAAAGGAGCGAGAGGGGCTGCTGGCAAAGGCGCGTCAGCGCCGCGCAGAGCCCCTGCTGCCTGGGGCTGGTGCATCTTGGGAGCCCGAGCCATCTCCAAATCAGGAGGGAGACATTAAAAGGAGAGCAAGTGGGGAAGGGAGGGAGCGAGGAGAGACAGAGAAACAGACAACAAGGGCCCCTTCTACTTGGCTACAGCTCTCCCTACACAACACAACACACCCACACACACAAAGCCTTCCCTATGCATCAAGACAGTACACAAACACATTGTGAAGGGAAGAGGACAAAACTATTTGCATTGGTTGTTTTCTGACACGGGTGCCCAATCTAACCACTCCAAGCCCTAGAGCTGTGCCATGAAGTACCACGTATTTAGAGGCCCCTGCTTGCACATGACACTACAGGCAGTGGGGGTGGTGAGAGTCATATGGGGGCTGGGGGGCTACTGTCACAAAAGGGGAGTGTGTGTGGGGGGGGGGGGGGGGCTCTGTTGGAGGTTGTCAATAAAGAGGCCAGGCAACCTGGGTCCTATTCATTCATCGCCAAGATCAAAGCACAGGGCTGAGAAGTAAGCTGGCTGATTTAGGGAGCATCACAGGGCTTGGTTCTGTGACCCCTGACTTCTAATGATAATCATCGTCATTATCACCACCGTCATCATTATCACATTTTTTATTTTATTTTAATTATTTTTTTTACATTATGCATTTATAACATTCTTGACTAAGTTCTGGTGGTGAAACAAACACAAGGAAGGAAAGCAACAGGGGCCTATAGATGACAGCTATAAATGACAGCTGTTGGACAATGGGGGGGGAGAGGGTGTATACGGTTGAGCAGGAGAGAAAGTAAGTGATATGAAAATTCCTCCTTTCATTTACCCTGACTTTTGATAGGAAAATGAGCGGGGAGAATATAGTATTCTATCACAACATCATAACACCATACAAGAAGAAGAAAACACAGTTCCCAACGGGGCGAAAGAGAACCGGGTTGTAAAGGGAGATTGAGAAAAGTTTGTGGAGTTTTAAAGATATAAAGACACTGTGTATGAAGACAGCAGACATCAAAAAACCGGAAGTAAATAGGGGGCGGGACTCACAGGAAAGTGGGGTAGCGAGACCAGGCCGTTGATCTTGACGCTGCGGTGCATCTCCCGCTGGATCTGCTTCTTGGTGCCCAGCTTGTATGGAGGGATCCCATCTCTGTCAGAAGGGACACAGGTAGGGAACAGGGTCAATAACACAGTCACAGGTCACTCAAAATGTCCCCCGAAGAGCCAGGGATTAGTTAGAAAACTAGCAACGCTAACCGCTACATATCTATCTCCATAGAAACATTTCAATTTTCTTGCCACCCTTTCTCTTTGCTTAGAACCAAGTAATACCCCCAATGCACTAGCGAGGTGAAAGACATTAGCCTAGCGATGTGGACAGAACCCTGAGGGGAGGCTGATCGTCACTGAAGTGAACAACCCAGCACCACCCTGACCCCCCCCTTTCCCCCCGGGTGGGCACATCACAGCCCAAATCAAAGACCAGAGGAACCCCTTGAAGGGCCTTGAAGCCAAGGCAACAAAAACACACCGGGACAATGGGGGGAGATATGCTAAACATCCCGATGCTGGGGTTCAAAAGTGCCCCACTGATAAGTTCCCATCAGTCCTTGTCAACACTGGAAGGGACTGATTTTTCAAATAGCAGCCAAGTGAGGTACTTTCAACTCCAGCCTCAGTAACAAGGACTACCTTGAGAAAGCTGGCTAAGAGAAGAAGCCTAGAACGCTGCTACTCGAGGGGCTAGCGATCTTGCTTAAAGCGGTGTACGACGTGTAGGTTTGACATAAAGAAAGATTGCCATAATGTGGCTGAAAAAAACAAGTGTCTCTGGACAGTTAATCCTTCAGGCAGTGGCAAGGGGGAAGAAAATACATATTCTTCTCTTTCTCGCCCTCCAATGTGTGCTTTTCCAGTCCGCTGCCATTTAAGCCTGGCCAATTATCTTGGCCTTTTTGGTTGCTCAGAAGTGTCTGACCTAGCCCAAGCGCTAGTTTTTCCGCTGCCTCTGAAATCTCACACTCATGCACATATGCACCCGCTGCCATCTTCATTTGGCAAGTATTCCGCCAGCAAGCCTCTGATCTCAGCAACATCAAAAGGCTGGTTTGTAAGATAAGGTAATGTTTGAAGTTAGCGCAACAGCATTCCCTAGCGTCCAAGTAACTCCATAAATAAGATATAAGCAAAAAGTGAAAAGAAAAAAAATCTGCCCCCCCCCCCCCCCCCAAATCCTCATCCTCTTGTTCTTTATCTGGAAATGAGATTCAAATTTGCAGTGTGCCTTTTACCAAACTATAAAAGGACACACTAATCAAATTGTTCCCCCCCAATGAGGAGGAACAAGCTGTGGTTTTTATTATAATCGGTGAGGGGTAGAGAGAGAGAGAGAGAGAGAGAGAGAGAGAGAGAGAGAGAGAGCAGGCAGACAGGAGATTGTCAAAGGTTCAAAGAACTCTGCAGGGCAGGCCACTGCGAGGCGCTACACTTCGTAACATAAGATGTTTTAATAATTAACATGAAGACGTTTGCAGGAAAAAGACGTGACTGAATTCCAGTGGGATCTATTTTTTTTCCACTTAATACATAATTTGGTCAAATGACTGGGTTTGTATGCCTCGGGGTCCTACTTACTCTGCATTACCAGATGGAGCCTAGATAGCACTGTCAACAATGCACATTGAAGAGCAGGATACTTCCCTAACTTTTATCCTAGGATTACAAGCCACGATCCTTAAAGACAATTGAAAAAAAAAACGTGAGAAACTCATGACAAAGAAAAGTTACAGTTCACAACAAAACAATGTTCCAAACAAATACCCAACTCCTTCCACAACACCACTCAATCTATCCCTTTCCCTTTCTCTCTCTCGCGCTCTCTCTCATTCCCTCTCTCCTGTTGCATTTTTAAATCAACCCCAGCTCCCCTCCCCAGCAAGCCGGCCCTATGTGATGGCCGAGGCCCTTTGTGATGGTTGTGGTGGCGATGCATATGGGCAAAGAAGAAGAAAACAGACCGTGCCCTCTTTCACGGGCCCTTACTTTATGGGGATCTCCTATTCAGTTGTGCAAGTCATTTTCAAAGCAGACAGCCACCCCTCTTATCCCTCTAAGCTCCCCTCGGCTAACAATAGGCTGAAAGCGATTCAGTTAAGCCTTTTATCCGCCGTGCACTTTATTTTCTCACTCCCTTGCACGCCAAACCCTCACCGTTCCCCTGCTATTGGCTCAGAGTGCAGGAGGAGTGGGTAGGAGAGATGGGAGTAGAGGGAAACAGGGGGGAGGGCGTTGGGGTTGGAGGGGTGAGGGAGGGAGGAAGGTTGGGGTTGATTTTTGAGGCGCCCTAATCTGGGCAGTGGGAGTCCCTCCTGACCCTATCCTGGGGTTCAGGAAGGAGTAACCTCCATGAAAGCCTCGCTGACACATGATCGCAGCAGCAGTGGCGCTGCAGCAGCAGAGAGAGAGGGCCAGTAGCAGAGCAGGAAGCCGCGCCACCATGTGAGTAAGCTCCCTTTCATTTGCTGCCAAAATGTTTCAATGAGTTTGTCTTAAGGTCCAAATGGCTATTTCCCCTCACTCTCTCTCTCGCTCTCTCCCTCCCCACCCCCCCTCTCTCTCTCCCTTCTACTCCTTCAAAGGGAAAAAGCGATTAGATAATATAAAAAAAAACAAGGCTGTTGTGGCAGAACGGTGGGTGGGTGGGATGGATACATTTCTACTTTGAGGAAAATTGAGGCAACACTCCACCCCCCCCCCCCCCCCCCCAATATCAAGAAGTTCTGCCTGTAACAGAATAGACATCAAAAGATTTTTCCACATAATGACTTTCACAGACCCCCCCCCCCTCCTTCCCTCGAGGCACTTTATACATTAATATAATTACCTGAACTCAATCTGAAAGGATCATTAAAACCTAAACATCCCATTCCATTTCACCACACAAGCTTCCCAGATAGACTTGATATTTAGTCCAATTGTTTCCCGTATATATATATATATATATATATATTTATCCATGAAAGGTATTCACTGAATGGCTAAATGAGCTTTTTTTGAGCTTCAGAATATATAGAAGTTCAGACATGCTTCAGAAAGGCAGGCCTGGAGTCAGCTTTGAATGTGAAATGGTTTTCAGAATGGACATGGAGTTGACATGGAATTGACCCCCGACCCAGGTCAAAAGGTGAGAAACCCAGAGAAAACCCTGGAAGGGAATGCTGAGAGAACACTTACACACTACTGTCGGTCATGGACATGGAGTCGTCCGTCATGGCGTCGCTGGAGATCTCGCTGTCGTTGGCACTGGTGGCGGGGGCGAACACATAGCCCGAGTTGACAAAGTAGGGACTGGCCGGGTCCCCGCGTCTGTGTGACCTGCCAAACACAACAGCAACAGTCCATTTTACACTACAATACATATTCCACCATTTCATTACTGAAACCCAAGTAAAGACTGTCAGTGCCATACAGAGACGTCTATTGGTGAACCTGTATTAGTTATGTAAATGGAGTTTGTGTGTTAACTTGTATAAATGTTTTAGTAAGAGTCTTTGCTTTGGAGTAAAAGTTTGATTTGAAGTGTTTCGAGTCCGAGTTCCTACAGATTCGAAAAATTAGTCACTTTCGCAAGACTTTGGGGCCTCAGGAATGTGACAACACTCTCTGAGGAGATGTTTTCCCCTTTATTTTCTCTCTCCCTTTCATGTCCCCTCCCCGTCATGCAGGCAGGGAGGTGGGGATGGGGGTGAGGGAAGTGAGCAGCTCAGCTGTATGTGAATGGACAACAGAGCCACTTCCCCTCGCTCTCCTGCTATCTCTCTACCCTTTTGTTTGGGCAAGGCCCCTACTCCCGCACATTTCCACTCTCTGAAGCAGTGTACTCTTTTCTTGAAGTGTTTTTTTCTCCTCCCCTTCCTTCCTCCCTCTCGCTCTGCTCTCTCTCATGTCTTCTCTCCTTAAATCCAGGCCCCTCTGTATACTCCCCTCCTCCTCCTCCTACAACCAAGCCCCCCCCTCCCATCCTTCTAAAGTCTCTCTCTCCCCCTCTCTACTTTTACTCTCTCCTGCTGTGTTGCATTCCTGTTCCACTAGTGAAGGGGGTGGACAGGGAGGAAAGAGGGGAGACCTTGAGCTTGGGGGGGGGGGGGGGAGAGCGCAAAAGAGAGAGAGTGTGGGAAGGGGGAAGGAGGGCCTCTTTCTTTATGAGAATGCCTACTGCCGGGAGGATGACTAAAGCCGTAGGCCCCAGCTCAAACCTGACCTTTGGAGGTTCAAGCAAAGAGTCAGGTATTTAGCGCAGCTGGGCTCTCGGTTACCCCCCCCTCTCTCTTTTTCTTTCTTTCATTATTCCGCTGTTCCTGTCTCCCTCCAAAGCACATGCTTAGGCTCTGTCAGAGGGATTTCTCTAAAGGACGAGATAAAAGCAGTGGGTAGAAAGGACGTGGAAAAAACATCACAAGCGAAAAGGAGAATGAGGGTCTGACGCTGACCTGCGCCGGCTATGTTTTTCACATTATTTCGGAGGAGAGTGGCTACGTTTCTGAAGGATTTTTACAAATGTTGTTTATCTGAGTGCAGTTGCGAAATTAGTTCCACATGTTTCAGATGGAAATGTGTTGACCTAAACAGTTGGTGCTGGGCAGGGGAAAGAAGAGATGAGAGGGGAAAGGGTGGGGAAGAGAGGAGAGGGAGGGGTGGGGGCTATCCCTTTCCTTCAGTGAAACACAAGAATGTGCAGATCACACCAGGAAGCTGAGGAGATGCCCTCATGTCAACAACCCCCGAGTCCCCCTTCAGTTCCCAACTCAACATGGCCCCTTCTGAACATCCTGTCTGCCACAGCAACACTGTCCCCCAGCCTGCTGCTATTACTAATACTCCTGACATAACCCACTGCAAAACTCTGGTAAAATGATCTGGCACACTATTTTAGCATGAAAGTTGAATATGAATTAAGAGAAAATACTAGCAATTTAAAACTTGTCATGAAACTATCATACACTTTTCTCCTCAACAAACATTTCTTCCCAGCGTTACTATTTTGTTTAAGAGGGAAAACTTCCCCTTTTTCAAATCCCTCTTTTCCTATGGACACTGAAAGGAACAAGACACTCTCTAACCACTCTGTGGTAATTGTGTCCAGATGTTGTTTTTATTGTATGGACATACTAGGGGAACAGTTCGGTGAAACACGTTGGAATGGTTCTCTTTGATGCAAAACCTTGTGCATAAAATCCACACTTTCACAATGTTTCTGACTTGAAGAGTTTGCAGCTGTTGGACAATATGTGGGACGAGAGCTTAAGAAACAAACCCAAAATGCTTTCCAGAAACACTATCTTTGATCTCGGACCAAGAGGCCAATATCTCTTCTGGGCATTACTCACTTTCTCTCTGTGTGCGTGTGTTACATTGTAGTCTGTAATAATAGGACTACTTAATAATAGGCTGAACATTTTTAAAATATTGCATAACTTCACAATGGAATCACTAGTTTCATGTACTAGCTGCAACAGCCAGCCAGGCAGGAATGGTGTCTGAATTCATGCCTCTACTGGAGGAGCAATTTCAAAGCACAGGAAACTTGAGCAAGCCAACAAAGGGCTGACTGCAATACAACATTTACTTGACAGGAAAGACCAGATCCATTGATGTTTTGCACCCCCTAACTAACTGCAGGGCAGAGGGGACAGACAGACATTTTTCCACTTTCAGATTTTTTCCATCCATCAAGCAGCTTTTATCTCAATGGAATTTGAGGGGAAAATGTTGTATTGACATGGCTGGGCAAATAACTAGTTCAAACGCATATTTGCTCTTTACATGTTAATAACTGGATTATATGCTAATTATATGCTATTATCTAATCAGACAACATGCCCAATATCTAATTAATTTACTAATACCAGTAACCTTAGGATCTCTATTCAACATAAGCATATTGACAAACAGCCATAATAAAAACGATCAACTCAATTACGCGATAGACTGTAAACATAATCAATTCAATTAAGACATTCTCTTACCTGTACCCATTCTCCAGCACTTCCGCCGCAGTCCGAATGGAAGCAGTGGCCCGTAGCGCATTGGCAGATAGTCCAACCACAGAGGCTAACGTTGTCGCCTTCAAGTCACAACTCCACTCCTCTTCCTCAATGAGAGGTGGCAGAAATCCGCACATCAATTTGAGGCTCCCGAGACCGCTATGGTTGGCATAAACCGTGTTCTCGCACCCCGTGTGCACATATTCAAGGTATATGTCAGAAGTTAAAAACATCTGGTACGCATTCTCCTCCATGGTTGACTGAATTTCCGTTTGTGCTTGGTCAAACATCGCAGAGTCTATTTGTTGCTTCTTAATACTATCCCTTATGTAGGTTTTAGTGGCAGGTTTCAACTGCGTGGCAACAATGCTGTTGTTTTCAATGTACCGTTTGAAAATAGCTTTGGCAACTCGTAGCGTTTTGGTATCACTGAGGTCCATTTGCCTAAACCCGTTGCAGGCGAACCAAAAGTCCAAAGTGTCCACGCATTTCTCCCGCTCCAGAAAGGTCCTGAACAGGTGAGCACCGTCTTGGTCACCCAGGAGAAAATGCAACGACTTGGTCCACCGGGCGAGCGGTGAATCCGGCGACGCGCTACCCTCAGGTTCACCGAGTCCATCCTCGTTCCTCCTCGGCGTGGAGCCGGGAGACGCGACGGTGACAGCTTTAGCCTTGTTTTGGGCTCTCATTTTGGCATGTTTGCAGGGAGTATGGCATGACGCCTCTCCCTCCTCCCCCGGAACCGGGGGACGGGGAGCATCTTCTCGGAAGCTACTGCTGATATGGTCCGTAAGCGCTCTGCTCATGGCTCCAGCTCCGGTTGCCGTGTGTGCCGTTGTGCCTGCTATGAGCTCCACTGTAATCCTCCTCACTCTCTTAAATCCGCGGGGGAGTTTCTCGGCTCCTTTTCACTCTGAAACAGAAAGTATTGATCTAATCAAAGCCAGATCCAGCTAACTTCAAAGGGAGACATGAAGTAAACAGTCCCTTTCAGATCTCCGCCGGTTTGCAGAGAAAGAAAAATGAAAGGTTTAGTCTCATCAATCTATTTATAATCTAAATGGGGGTTTAGCAACCTATATTTACAGTCTGCATCGATTTGTCACATCAAACGACCGTTGACAAGAACAATCGTTTCACATCGCCAACATTCCTCGCCAAGTACGCACCTAAAATATATTTTACGCATATATCAAAGCGATCACCTGAAACAGCTATCATTTCAAATGAATTATCAGTCTAAATGTGCTTCCAATACTGTTATCTGCATTATGCATAAGGATTGCGTTCCCACGAACCACTTGTCCTCATACATCCAGTGTTGCACATCACACAGCCAGCCATCCAAGACAGTGAAAACGCATCCTATGCGCCACAATTGACTAAGGTTCCTATAAATGGTGAAGACAAGAGCCCCGTACAATGATCACGATCAACAGTAGCCTATAATTCCTTAAAGCATTTGCAGTTAGCCAACTACATTTCAGCTCACATGTAGGCTACAACACATAATTATGGCAGCGAACACTAGGCAACGTGTCTGAGCAACGCGATATGATTACCCTGCACAATACAATATTACTAGGCTACTAGACAAGATACATTCTTATTCGTTTTTTAAAGAAGCACTTTACGTCATCTTCAATAATGTCACAAGTAAAACTGTCATTATTGTGCCAAATGTGCCATAAGCCCACGCGCCGCTAAACTATTTTTTTGCGCAATCAAAACAACGTACATTGTATCATTTATACTAGAGCTTAGTCTGTTTACAAGATTTGCATAAACAATCGATGTGTCCCAACTACTCATAAATAACATCGTGAAAAGAAAACAGCTCGCGAAGTGTATATAACATGGGCTAGGCTACACCACATACCATTGTAAAACGAAACCCGAATCCAGCAGAAAGTGAAGAAAAAACTATTCCCATTTGCTTATGCTCCGTCCTCTTTAGTAGTATATATCCAACAAAAAGTCCGATGGAAGTGATGGTAATCCGACAGTGGACTAGATTTACTTAGCCACATGTGTCCTTGATGCAATAGGGATAGTCTAATGTACCCTGTCCCATTCAACAACTGACCCCAAAGTACGCAGGCACTGCTTCTATGTAGATCAGAGGGGGTGTCGACATTTCGAGGAGGCGGGAGAGGGGGGACCTTGCAGAAATCATCCCACTTTTCCCCTTCTTTCAGACTATGATAAACTACATCAACTAATATTAGTTTCTTCTACAGCCTTCACAATCACGAAAACATTGATCCCCGATCTCAGAGTTGCCTTACTTATCCATTCTACGATATTTTCTCGCCCACAAACAACAAGTGTAGCCTACATTTCTCAACTTCAAAGCATTGCAGAAACACATCAAAGCGACCAAGAGAGGGGGCCTTGGTTAAGGTTGCAGAACTGCATTCTTGCAACTTACCATCGATGCACACGAGTCCTTTCCCGTATGATCAGAAACGGTTCACGGCGGAAAAAAAGTAACAACCCAAAAAGTATTACAATTTCACTATCAGAAAGCTGGTGTTAGTCTACTCCGCTCTGATGTTTATCTCAGAGAGAAGAGGAATATAAAATGTAACCCCTGAAAAGAAAGCTCGTTTCCCCTTCCCCAGGTACTGTTTCAAGTAGTCATAGCAAGCTGCAGATCTCCTCTAGGCTATTTCAAAACGAACGGGCTGAGGGTTTAACAGTGGACATCAAAGTAAAGAACCGCCGGCCTGGTCCCGGAAGATACATAAAAACATCTAAAAACCTTTCCGATAACAAAAAAACACAGAGGCAAAACAAATTCACTGAATTACATCGCCACACGCTTCAGCCAATATATAGACCCCGAAACACACTGTTGAACAATAGTCGGCCGTACTTAGAAAGCTGTCAGGAGGTTTTCTGGAACGACAAAAGTTTTTACTAGGTTGTAAGGACCTTATCAAAGACTGGCAATCTCGAGCCAACTCAGAGGCTTTGGAACGTCTGAAGTAAGTGATCTACCGCCCCAATAGCATTATCCCTGCAATCCTTCTGTTGCTACATACACTTTAAAGAGACATGCCTCCTTTCCTAAATATTTGGTATTTTAACCTCCTGGTTTCTGCATGGTAGACAATAATGCAAAATTCATGTAAATTCCTGTAAACAGTTTATGTAAACAAAGTTGGCTACGCTTCATTTGGGTTTCTCATAAACAAATGCATGTTTTAAATTTGCCATTAAAATGCCAAAGGGATATAATATATAATATTATTGTCAAATAAAAAATCATAATATATCAAATAATCACATGAGGTAGTTATCTAGCAATATATTTCAATATTTCCATTGAGACACTGGGATGATACTGACAAATAATTCAACACATTTTTGTTGTTGTATTAGCCTATCTATTCAGGAACCACCTTAACATCATACCTGTCAATACCCACACACGGAGAATCCACAGCCTACTATGACATTAGCTGAAATTGGCTATGGAAGACAGACAAGACATGTTTCCTGGGCTTTTAATTCGGATGACTTTCACTAATGTCATTGTGAAGGCATCTTAAAGGAAGGGTTAGACAGTGATCCTATCCCAGGGTACTTCAAAGACTATATTGTCCCTTTGATGTTGAAAATCAACTTTAAAGGAAAAAATGTAATTATGTAAGATAATTCAGACACACAACACTTGAATCATGACACAGGAGAGGAGAACTAACATATTATTACTTTAAAATATAACTCTTCTATTGACACTCATTAGTCTGTACAATCATGCATTCTTTAGGTTCTGATCTGATTCTATAGGTACAATCATGCATTCTTTAGGTTCTGATCTGATTCTATAGGTACAATCATGCATTCTATACCTAATTTGCATACATTGTGACAGCTGGCCATGTCAGGTCCCAATATAAATATCTATAACCCCTACTTCTCCTATCACAATCACATCTCAACTTAGTCCAGTCACTCCTATACACAGGAATGTATAGACATTCTAAAATGCATTTAGTTCCATTCCCCACACAGATGCTTGAGGCTAAAGGACTGTAGATGAGGGTCACTTTTTCTATGTTGAGTCAGAATATAAATTCCAAGCATTTCCGTAGAAATGTTGTCATCTGCAGCAGAATTTAATTTAAGCGCTTAACCTTTCGGGCCCTCCATACTATTTTCCACCGTTGATACTAAACCTTTAGCTCTGTGCACTTGCAAAGACAGTACAGCCACTGTGTTAAAGAAGCTGTATGGAACTTTAGCCTCTAGGGGTGCTCCTGAGCCAATCAGGGTCCTCTAAATGGGTTTCCTCAATGAACAGAATTACAGAAATATTTTCCAGAAATGAACAGAAAGGGTTTCGCCTATCATATTTCCTCGAACCCCAACAACAATAGCCACATTGCTTGGTCTGGATGAATGTGATAGGAGGTCATCTACTGCCGCTGTTTATGCTGGAGAGCTCTGTAAAACAATCCAGGCCCAAAACACACAATGGTTTCCAACACTTCTAAATGGGAAGTGCCTACAGTATTGTCTGGGTGACGGAACGCAAAATTAGGTCATTGGCAGACACTGTGAAGTTAAAAGCACCAACTCAGTGATCTGTGAGTCTAAATTTAAGTCAATGTGATATTTGAAATATGTAAGCTTTTTCTTGATCGTTATCGGCCAATGGCTTCTCCCCAGCGGCAGTAATGAAAGGAGGATTGAGATAGAGAGGGTTTTTCTGAAGAGGAGTATATTCTTTAAGTGGGATACTTGACTTGTAGGATGAGATGATTAACTTCAGTCAAATTGAATGATATACCCTACATATCACTTCTAAGAGACCAACTGGACAACTATGGCTCTCTGAATAGAGATTGCTGTTGAATTTTGTGCTGATATGGAGAATGTGTCCCAAGTTGTAATGAAATGTTAAGTATTTTAAGATGATTGACTGTGTTTCTACTGCATATACATATACAAATGAGCAAAAAAGACTATAAAATGAACAATGCAAATACTGAGCAATATTGTATGCTACTGTACATTTTCTGGGAAAATTATATTATTTTGTACAATTGAACAGAGAAAGAGATTTTTTAAAGTTCATGATGTCGTTGACCTTAACAAGGGCCCCAGGAAGCCAAATAGACCCACTGCATCAAATATCCACTACCATATTTTGCAGCAGGTATGATGCCACACATACCAGTGGGTTTGGCTTAGAAAAATGGAAGCAAATGCTAATACTTTACCTCATACCTCCTGTCAAATATGGTGGTGGATCTTTGATGTTATGGAGTTATTTTACTTCCACGGGTCTTGGTGCTCTTGCTAAGTTCAACAGCATCATTCATTTTTACAAGTACCAGGACATTTTAGCACATCACACAAAATCCACAAAGAAATGGTTAATTGACCACAATATCAACATTTTGCAATGGCCATCTCAGTCTCTGGATTTGAACCCCATTGAAAACCTTTGGTTTTAATTGAAGAGGGCAGTCCATCAACTCAGATGAAGGATACCAAGGATCTGTAAAGATTAGGTATCGAGGAATGGTCTAAGATCCTTCCCAATTTGTTTTATAATCTCATAAAACATTTTAGAAAAAGGATAAATGTCATTATCCTCACAAGGGAAGGGGAGGATTGAACCAGGGGTGCCAATCATTTTGAAACATACAGTGAATTCGGAAAGTATTCAGACCCTTTGACTTTTTCAACATTTTGTTACGTTACCATTCAAAAATGGATTAAATCGTTTTTTTCCACTCATCAATCTACACACAATACCCCATCGTGACTGAAATATGACATTTACATAAGTATTCAGACCCTTTACTCAGTACTTTGTTGAAGCACCTTTTGCAGCGACTACAGCCTCAAGTCTTCTTGGGTATGGACACTACAAGCTTGGCACACCTGTATTTGGGGAGTTACTCCCATTCTTTTCTGCAAATCCTATCAAACTCTGTCAAGTTGGATGCACAGCTATTTTCAGGTCTCTCCAAAGATGTTCGATTGGGTTCAAGTCCGGGCTCTGACTTGACCAGAAGCCACTCTTGCGTTGTCTTGGCTGTGTGGTTAGGGTCATTGTCTTGTTGGAATGTGAACCTTTGCGCCAGTCTGAGCGCTCTGGAGCAGGTTTTCATCAAGGATTGCTCTGTACTTTGCTCCATTCATCTTTCCCTCAATCCTGACTAGTCTGCCCCCACCATGCTTCACCGTAGGGATGGTGCTAGGTTTCCTCCAGATGTGACGCTTGGCATTCAGGCCAAGGAGTTCAATCTTGGTTTCATCAGACCAGAGAATCTTGTTTCTCATGGTCTGAGAGTCCTTTAGGTTCCTTTTGGAAAACTCCTTGTGGGCTGTCATATGCCTTTTACTGAGGAGTGGCTTCCGACTGGCCACCCTACCACAAAGGTCTGATTGGTGGAGTGCTGCAGAAATGGTTGTCCTTCTGGAAGGTTCTCCCATCTCTACAGCGGAACTCTACAGCTCTGACAGAGTGACTATCGGGCTCTTGGTCACCTCCCTGACCAATGCGCTTCTCCCTTGATTGCTCAGTTTGTTTTGGAGATCAGCTCTAGGATGAGTCTTGGTGGTTACCAACTTCTTCCATTTAAGAATGATGGAGGCCACTATTCTTGGGGACCTTCAATGCTGCAGACATGTTTTGGTACCCTATTGTGACAAGATAGGGATGATATACAGAAGAAGTCCATATTATGGCAGGAAAGGCTCAAATAAGCAAAGATAAACAACAGTCCATCATTACTTTATGACATTGTCTGTCAATTCTGAAAATTTCAAGAACTTTGAAAGTTTCTTCAAGTCAGTCGCAAAAACCATCAAGCGCTAAGATGAAACTGGCTCTCACAGAAAAGAAAGACCAAAAGTTACCTCCGCTGCAAAGGATATGTTCATTAGAGTTAACGGCACCTCAGATTGTTGCCCAACAAATGTTGCACAGAGTTCAAGTAAAATAAATCTCAACATCAACTGTTCAGAGGAGACTGCGTGAATCAGGCCTTCATGGTCAAATTGCTGCAAAGAAACACGAGCAATGGACATTAGACCGGTGGAAATCTGTAATTTGGTCTGATGAGTCCAAATTTGAGAATTTTGGTTCCAACCACTGTGTCTTTGTGAGACATAGAGTAGGTGAACCGCTTGTGTGGTTCCCACCGTGAAGCATGGAGGAGGAGGTGTGATGATGCTTTGCTGGTGACACTGTCAGTAATTTATTTAGAATTCAAGGCACACTTAACCAGCATGGCTTCCGCGGCAGCGATACGCCATCCCATCTGGTTTGTGCTTAGTGTCTAGTTTGAGAAATAGATGCCTCACAAGTCCTCAACTGGCAGCTTCATTAAATAGTACCCACAAAACACGTATCACTGTCAACAGTGAAGAGGCGACTCCGGGATGCTGGAATTCTAGGCAGAGTTCCTCTGTCCAGTGTCTGTGTTATTTTGCCCATTTTAAATATTTTTATTGGCCAGTCTGAGATATAGCTTTTTCTTTGCAACCCTGCCTAAAAGGCCAGCATCCCGGAGTCGCCTCTTTACTGTTGACGTTGAGACTGGTGTTTTGCTGGTACTATTTAATGAAGCTGTCAGTTGAGGACTTGTGAGGTGTCTGTTTCTCAAACTAGACACTCTAATGTCCTTATCTTCTTGCTCAGTTGTGCACCGGGGCTTCCCAGTCCTATTTCTATTCTGGTCAGAGCCAATTTCTAAGTGACCCCAAAGTTTTGAATGGTAGTATATATACATATATATATATATATATATATATATATATATATATATATATATATATATATATATATATAATTACTGCACGTGTCTCTTTAATTATTTAACACTTTTACGAACACCAGATTGATCTTCCTTTTGAATCCATGTATTCTGGAATGCCATAATAGTCAGGTGATACTTGCTAGAAAGAGTAACTGTGTTCAAAGGTAATTTACTTGTGGATATAAATTCAACATGATAATTTGGCCACATCTTTGAAAAAAACTCAGTCCAGTATAACATCTCTGAATTTACTACGCACAGGTACAAAGAATCATAATGAATAACACAAATAAACTGCTGTCTACTCCTGCATTGGGGATTTATGAATTACCCCAGCATCTAAAGTAGTGTTACTAAGTTACTGGATGTAAGTCATCATTTACATAGAAAAACAATTTGAACACCATCCTACTCTTCCTAGTTGGAATTACCCTTTTATACCAACAGAAACTCGAGTGGAGATTAGATTTCTTCATGGTACTAAACCGCAAATGAAGTTTGTTCCAGTCGCTTGAACGCACCTATTTTTGGGCATAGTTCCTCATTTCCATTTTTATTTAACCAAAATACTGATATTACAATTGAGCTCAATTTCTGTATAATCGATTTCACTTCAGGCACCGATAATCAACAACAGCATGTCGTAGAAGAATAGTGTGAGACTAAACATGGCAGTAAATTAAATATGTTCTCTCTGAGGCACCAAAGCATGGTGAAAATCTCTGATAAAAATGAAAGGGGGCCAACACACGCTTTGTGTATAGCAACATGTGTTAATAAACCACACGCTTACGTTTCGGCTTGTGCCTTCCTCGGAGCTGGTGTGGAAGGCGATCCGAGGAAGGCACTTGTGGTTTAGTAAGTCATTTTATTATGGGTTAAAGAAAAATAAACATCTTAATTAAATTGCAAATCATATTAATTTATGTGATCGAGTTTTGGTTCCAAGCTCTCTTTTCACTTGTTTACAGAAGAAGATCTAGAGTTGAGAATATGATGTTGATTTACTGAAAATCTGTTAGCCTGTTGTAAGATCCTTACTGACTCTACTTGTATGATAAATACATTTTCAGGCCTTGAGTTGGGATTAGCAAGATGACAAACTGATCATAACAAGCAACAAAGCAAGTAAAACCAGTGCTAATGGTTAAAATGTTACCAAATAATACCATTGTCTGTTGTGCGCAGCAAACATTATGTAGCTCTTAGTTGTCTAATTGCTTTTAATTAATTGCAACAAAGTCACAAAGATGCACAATGTTTAACAATTAAACATACTACGGGTTGAACATGGTACCCAGAGAAAAACCAGCCTGGCGCGTCACACAAAACACGTATCAAAAACAATTCCACACAAAGACATGGGGGGAACAGAGGGAATATATATTTAGTGTGATTAGGGAATGTAAACCAGGTGTGCGGGGAAACAAGACAAAACACATGGAACAATGAAAAGCGGAGCGGCGATGCTAACGTCGACCGCTGTACGCCGCCCGAACAAGGAGAAGAGCCGACTTCGGTGGAAGTAGTGACACAGGCTCAGGGTCAGGGCAGGCAGAATGGTCAAAACCATAACACAGGAACTATGGAAAAAAGGGGAATACCGCTGGTAGACTTGACAGACAAAACAAACTGGCAACAGACAATTAGAGAACACAGGTATAAATACACTGGGGATAATGGGGAAGATCAGGGAGGGGGTGGAGACCAGCACAAAGGCAGGTGAAACAGATCAGGGTGTGACAGTATATGAATTTATTCCTTTGGAAAACTCACTGAGTTAATTATTCTATAACATACTTAACTGGCATGCAACTACTCAGCTCTACACATAATTAAACTTGGATATTGAACAATTATTTCAGTGATAACATTTTGTAGGCTGAAATTAGTTTCACTTGAAAGTGAAGTTACTACGTAATTTACTACAAATGATCAAAATTCATGGTTTGGCCATAAACTGAAGTATGTACACCAGAACACGCAGACATATTACATATCTGAATAATTCGATATCCACGTGTGACTTACCCCTTACCTGCACATCCAGATACAGTATGTCGACAGCAAGGCAATGAATTCCATCAACTGTCACAGCTTCTTGAAAATGTATTCCGAGAAGCGCTTAGCCGATAACTACATATCTCCCCTTGCTTATTAGAGTAAAACTTTGAGCCTATAAAATGCATGGCAAATCCATCTGGCCCTTATCAGAACATGTATTTTACACATTACCTATCAGATTATTTGTCTTTGCAGAAATGGGGTTTCCAAGAAGGAAAGCGTAGAAAGAGAGTGTTGTGGAGGCCAAGGCAAGTGGAATAAATAGGTCTCTTGAAGTGTGAAGGCACTCTGCAACTGAGGAAAGATGTGAAAGTCACAGGAGCATGTGTTAAAGAAGGTCAAGAGAATGCTTGTTTATTTCATCTGGGAAAAAGGATTCAAGATCTGGCAATGCGGAAATCAAGGGGTATCAATAAAACAAACGAGACGCATCTGATCTGTGCTTCGACACAATCCTGTCTCGAAGCTCTACGGACAATTCCTTTGTTTTTACTCTGACATGCATTGTCAACTGTGGGACCTTATAGAGAGGTGTGTGCCTTTCCAAATTATGTCCAATCAATTGAATTTACCACAGGTGGACTTCAATCAAGTTGTAGAAACATCTCAAGGATGATCAATGGAAACAGGATGCACCGGAGCTCAATTTTGAGTCTCATAGCAAAGGGTCTGAATACTTATGTAAATAAGGTATTTCTGTTTTTTTATTTTAAAATATTTGCAAAAATGTCAAAAAAAAATATTTTTTTAAAATGTGTCATTATGGGGTATTGTGTGTAGATTGATGAGGGAAAATGTATTTAATTAATTTAAGAACAAGGCTGCACTGTAACAAAATGTGGAAGAAGTCAAGGGGTCTGAATACTTTCCAAATGCACTGTATCTTTTTGGATGCTCTTTTATTACTTGTTAAACAAAATCTATTTCTCTGAGTAATTGTATTAGTATCAAATAATATGATTTTCCAATTGTTTTTTGCATACAACATCAAATCAAATCATATTTTATTGGTCACATACACATATTTAGCAGATGTTATTGCGGGTGTAGCGAAATGCAGTATAGCTCAGTATTTGTGTTATTTATTTTATACAATCTTTTTTCTCATTTTTATGAAGGGTGCCAATAATGTTGGACCTGACTGTGGTGTGCACTGTAGACAGAACTTGCTAGAACTGAAAAACCAAGATCCTCAAGCACATTTTGTGAGTATCATTTTTTAGTCTGTTTCTTCTCTCAAAACTTCTCAATGGGGGCATTGTTTAAAAAAATATCAGTTTATTACTTAAGCATGTGTGGACCAAAATATTGGAATGATTGAACAGAAATGTGACTAGACATACTGCATTGTAGGACCATGTGACCGCACCAGTTGACCACTCAGTGCCCACAGCCCCACACTACTATCTAGCTGTGGCAGCCAAGGACGGTGCTGTGAAAGGGGCAGTGACCCTTTTTTATGTTGACCCTACCCTGACCCCTTTGTAGGGGCCCTAACCATTTCACAGGAAGACCCCAATGCTTTTAAAGCACAATACAGGATGAGACCACCACCGTCTTGCTATTAAGCCCCAATAAAACGAAGTGACCCAGGGGCTAATTGAGGCCTCGTGCTACCGAGTCAAATTAAAGGCAACTGCTGCACCACCACAGACTGGAAATAATGCCTCTAATTAGGAGTTGAACTAAAAAACATAGGGAAAGCTATTTATTCACTGTTGAGAATACAGGTGGTACGTGAAATAGGAAATTAGTACTTAGGCCTACAGAAAGAGCTCATACAGTCTGTATGGAAAACAATAGCTAAAAACCAACAGAGGTTTACTAGCAGTGGTGTAAAGTACTTAAGTAAAAAATACTTTAAAGTACTACTTAAGTATTTTTTTTGTGTATCTGTACTTTACTTTACTATTCATATTTGTGACAACTTTTACTCCATACATTTTCCCTGACACCCAAAAGTACTCATTACATTTTCAGTGCTTAGCAGCACAAGAAAATGCTCAAATTCACACACTTATCAAGAGAACATCCATGGTCATCTCTACTGCCACTGATCTGGCGGACTAAACACACATGCTTTATTTGTAAATCATGTCTGTGTTGGAGTGTGCCGCTGGCTATACATAAATAAATAAAAACAAGAGAATCGTGCTGTCTGGTTGGCTTAATATAAGGAATAAGAGATTATTTATACTTTTACGTGTACTTTTGATACTTAAGTATATTTTAGCAATTACATTTACTTTGATACTTAAGTGTATTTAAAACAAAATACTTTTAGACTTTTACTCAAGTAGTATTTTACTGGGTGACTCACTTTAACTTGAGTCATTTTCTATTAAGGTATCTTTACTGTTTCTCAAGTATGACAATTGAGTACTTTTTCCACCACTGTTTACTATTCAGGCATACCTTTTACTCAAGGATACAAGTGGCAAAAGTCAAGCTGTAGGCTACAGTTGAAGTCGGAAGTTTACGTACTCTTAGGTTGGAGTAATAAAAACTTGTTTTCAACCACTCCACAAATTTCTTGTTAACAAACTATAGTTTTGACAAGTCGGTTAGGACATCTACTTTGTGCATGACACAAGTAATTTTTCCAATAATTGTTTACAGACAGATTATTTCACTTATAATTCACTGTATGACAATTCCAGTGGGTCAGAAGTTTATATACACTAAGTTGACTGTGCTTTTAAACAGCTTGGAAAATTCAATAAAATGATGTCATGGCTTTAGAAGTTTCTGATAGGCTAATTGACATAATTTTAGTCAATTGGAGGTGTACCTGTGGATGTATTTCAAGGCCTACCTTCAAACTCAGTGCCTCTTTGCTTGACATCATGGGAAAGTCAAAATAAATCAGCCAAGTCTGGTTCATCCTTGGGAGCAATTTCCAAATGCCTGAAGGTACCACGTTCATCTGTACAAACAATAGTACGCATGTATAAACACCATGGGACCACGCAGCTGTCATACCGCTCAGGAAGGGGATGCATTCTGTCTCCTAGAGATGAACAGACTTTGGTGCGAAAAGTGCGAATCAATCCCAGAACAACAGCAAAGGACCTTGTGAAGATTCTGGAGGAAACAGGTACAAAAGTATCTATATCCACAGTTAAACAAGTCCTATATCGACATAACCTGAAAGGCTGCTCAGCAAGGAAGAAGACACTGCTCCAAAACCGCCATAAAAAAGCCAGACTACGGTTTGCAACTGCACATGGGGACAAAGATCGTACTTTTTGGAGAAATATCCTCTGGTCTGATGAAACCAAAATATAACACTTTGGCCATAATGACCATCGTTATGTTTGGAGGAAAAAGGGGGAGGCTTGCAAGCCGAAGAACACCATTCCAACTGTGAAGCACGGGGGTGGCAGCATCGTATTGTGAAGGTGCTTTGCTGCAGGAGGGACTGGTGCACTTCAAATTATGTGGATATATTGAAGCAACATCTCAAGACATCAGTTAAAGCTTGGTTGCAAATGGGTCTTCCAAATGGACAATGACCCAAGCATTTTTCCAAAGTTGTGGCAAAATGGCTTAAGGACAACAAAGTCAAGGTATTGGAGTGGCCATCACAAAGCCCTGACCTCAATCCTATGGAAAATTTGTGGGCAGAACTGAAAAAGCGTGTGCGAGCAAGGAGGCCTACAAACCTGACTCCATTACACCAGCTCTGTCAGGAGGAATGGGCCAGAATTCACCCAACTAATTGTGGGAAGATTGTGGAAGGCTACCCGAAACATTTGGCCCAAGTTAAACAATTTAAAGGCAATGCTACCAAATACTAATTGAGTGTATGTAAACTTCTGACCCACAGGGAATGTGATGAAAGAAATAAAAGCTGAAATAAATAATTCTCTCTACAATTATTCTGACATTTCACATTCTTAAAATAAAGTGGGGATCCTAACTGACCTAAAACCGGGAATTTTTACTAGGATTAAATGTCAGAAATTGTGAAAAACTGAGTTTAAATGTACGTGGCTAAGGAGTATGTGAACTTCCGACTTCAACTGTATATGTTTCTTCGAGCTGCAATAACATTTGAAAACGTCTGACCACACGTTAACCCACATGAACAGTGACAACAATAAACTCCTTCTTATTCCTACACCCCCATACACCCTAGCCCCAAAAGAACAGTTGAAAACAGAGATAACCCAATATTGCTAGTTTAAAGAGTGTGGCAGTTGGAGGAGTGATAACTCTGGCCGAAGCCTCCCCAAAAACACTAATAAAATGAAGTGTATCAGAAGGGGGCGTGGCCCAGGGTTCCCTTTGAACAGGCTCTGTGATCGGTTCCCCTCTCAATTAGCTCATTGTCCACTTCAGCTGGGGGGTTACACTCTCTGCTGGCTTCCTTTGAAGTGATTATCCCTTTATCTCAAGCCTGACCGAGGAGGAATATCTGGAGGACAATAGAAAATTAATGCACATATGGAGAAGAGCTTGAATGTCTGTTTATATATACATATATATATATATATATATATATATATATATATATATATAGGGCCACAACAGTGAAAAAGAGAAAGGCACACCTAAACTGTTTTGGTGGTAATGGGGGGGAATACATATGTTAAGGCTTGTGCCCGAGTTGACACTTGTGACAAGACTTTTGTGGGTGAAAATTTCAGGAAAGTGAAAGAAAAAAAAGAAAGAGGGATCTATTGGTAATGAAGGAAAAGCAAGTAGGGATAGATAGATATCCATAATGATGAATAGATGGAAAGCGAGAAAGAGGAATAGATTGAAGGAAGAAGTAAAGGTGAAGGACAGTGAAAGAGATTTTTTTAAAAGAGGGTTATCCACAATGACAAAAAAAGGGAGGGAGGGACTTAAGGAGCAAGAAAATAGAGATAAGGACTCTTGGTGGCAGTCTTTTGGGATAAAGTGAGGGAAAGGGGGAAAAAAACAGACGAGTATCCATCCATAATGACAGATAAATGAAAAGAGAGAAGGAAGGAGGGGGAAGAGATAGAAGAAGGGAGAAGGAGAGAAGTTGTCAGCGGAATCAGATGGCGTTCAGGCAGCTAGCTCGGTTAAGATACAATTAGAATGTGGAGTTAAGACGGTCTTTGAAGTTGGACATGGTGCATAACACCCTTAACGTTAGAGAAGCCCGCCATTCATACCCTCCTTATGGTTTGTTAAGAGGATCCTCTTTAAAGGGCCTATTTAAAAAAAATTAACTTTAATTTCTAAATAAGTTGAGAGTGGGCGGCGACATGTGGAAGTGTAAAAATATCTGGTGTGACAAAAAGAAACCTGATGATGGAAAATGAAAAGTTGTTGTCCTTGTGCAGGTACATACAGTTGAAGTCTGAAGTTTACATACACCTTAGCCAAATACATTGAAACTCCGTTTTTCACAACTCCTGACATTTAATCCTAGTAAAAATTCCCGGTTTTAGGTCAGTTAGGATCACCACTTTATTTTAAGAATGTGAAATGTCAGAATAATTGTAGAGAGAATGATTTATTTCAGCTTTTATTTCTTTCATCATATTCCCAGTAGGTCAGAAGTTTACATACACTCAATTAGTATTATCAAGCAAAGAGGCACTGAGTTTGAAGGTAGGCCTTGAAATATATCCACAGCTCCACCTCCAATTGACTCAAGTGATGTCAATTAGCCTATCAGAAGCTTCTAAAGCCATGACATCATTTTGTTGAATTTTCCAAGCTGTTTAAAAGCACAGTCAACTTAGTGTATATAAACTTCTGTCCCTTTGGAATTGTGATACAGTGAATTATACGTGAAATAATCTGTCTGTAAACAATTGTTGGAAAAATTACTTGTGTCATGCACAAAGTAGATGTCCTAACCGACTTGCCAAAACTATAGTTTGTTGATAAGAAATTTGTGGAGTGGTTGAAAAACGAGTTTTAATGACTCCAACCTAAGTGTATGCTAACTTTCGACTTCAACTGTATGTGGGTAGAACATGGGGGTGGGTTTTGGCACCTAAGGTAAATAATTGCTTTCTCTCCCACTCTCCTTTTTGTTTTTTTAATCCTGTTTTGCGGTGGCTTAAAAGTTTAATAATGTATAGAGACAATGTATGATGTTCAGCCTAATCCATTTGGCCAGGGACCCCTTTCTGTGTGTGCCTACAATATGGCGTCCATTTTATCCTCCTCCTCTCTCCTGGTGGGGGTGATGGAATTGAACTGGATAAAGGTCCATCCTTTTCAGCATTCAGCAGATGCCCCTGGAAAGATCACTGAGATTATTGGCCCGATGCTGATCTACTTTGAATAGCCAAAACTCTCTGATGTGGCGGAGTGGGAGCGCCAAGGGAGGCTGGTCTGGACGGGGTCATCTTAGGCATTCTTTCCTTTCTCTGTCTCTTTCCTCTTCCTCTCTTCTCCAACTCTTTAACTCTCTCTTTCTCATTCTCTTTCTTCTCTGTCCATGTAGTTTCACCTGTGTGACCTTTATGTGTCCTTTTGAAAATATAGAGGTGTTTTTAAGAGAAGGAACTAAAAACAGTGTGTCCTTTAATCCTGATATACTAAAGAGGGAATATTGTGTAAAAAAAAGGTTCTGCAAGTCCACTGTCCATCTATTACAGCAATATGACCCCTGTTGTATTAATAAGCATGCAGTCCCTGCAACGGATGCTGCTACCCACAGGCCTCAGCTCTAGAACAGTACTTATTAGGTTGCTAGTCACGTCGTATGGAAAGGTGTTGCATGGTTAACTTATGCGCAAACAAACCAATCAATGACTTCATTTTGTATAACAATCGGACAAATGAGACGGAAAAGCGACCGGCTTGAAAGGAAACTAAAGTGGATTGGACATGAAGAGCAGAAACAGCACTTGGGCTAAACTGACAAAGTACCATGTTTAACCACGTCTTGTGCTTCTGAGGCTAAGTCCTGACAGGAAGTCAATGAGGCGATAAGGCAAATAAATTGTCCCTATTGATCAAAATGAGTGTCCAATGACGGTTGGCGCCGTGACAAGTGAAACAGACATCAGTGTGCTGCTAACTGTTTAGCTTCCTCCATTGTCCCTGTCCCCATACTGGGCTCGAACTAGTTACCCTCTTCTTCGCAACACACGTGACCACCCTCCTTGACAACATACCAAATGTTGAGCTATACAAAAGGGTCCAATTGGATAGCTCCATCGGCTACCTCACAAGCATTGGTTCCCAACAGACCTGGATTCAAGAACTATTTGAAATAATTTCAGATACTTTATCTGTGCTTGATTGAGCTTGCCTGGTACACCGTATCCAATAGAATATTCTGAAAAGTGCAAACCCCACCCATCCGTCACTCCAGGCAGACAAGAGCAAACACACGATGTATTTGAAAGATTTCAAGTTTGATTTAGACCCATGTTTTGGGTCCAAGAGTAAAAACAGAGGGAGCTAAAACAATGAGGTGATGGAATCAAATTCACACCCCAACACCTGTAGAAGTACAATATTTACAGTTGGCTGTCCTGCGCTGGGAAGTTACCTGGAAGTAACCACATCAAACCTTAAGCAAACCACTGAATAGGAGGAGATGTTTATCGTATTTACAGTGTCTATACGCAGCGTCAAATTCCCCAGAAAAGTAATTAAAGTCAGGTACACCGATGTGTAATAATCATACACCTATCAAATGTCTACACAGGGCTGGTGACTCCTCCGACAAAGTCAAATACACCACTGTGTATTAATCGTAAGCCTATGAAATATCTCAGTGACCGGTTTTTATACACATAAGCCCTATTCTTGATAATAGGATATACTTAGCCTAAACTTGAACTTACTCCAAACTTAAATCATACCCTAAACTTACCCTAATCCTTGGGTTTAAGTAAAAAAAAAAGAAAAAAAAGTGAATTTAAACATCTGCTATACTGTATGTAAATGATTCTGTCCCACAAGGTTATCATGTTTTCTAAACAGTAGATACACGTTTGATGGATCCAGTGGAATTGTGCGAGCTACAGATACAGAAGAGATGACCAGAGCAGGCTTCTCTGACCTCACACAGGGCCTTCTGCAAATGATTCATTATCTCGTCATTTTCTCTTCTTCTGAGGTAAAAGTCTGAGATAAGACCAGTTCAAGACAAGAGGGAATATGGCAGCTCTGCTCTGCTTCTGTGACCAGTGTTGTGGGATGTTGCTGCCTTCCCTGCTTTGTGTCAGCCTTTTCCACAGGTGTGAATGGGGGGGGGCACAGATAGGCGAGGAACATCAACAAATGCAATGGTGCAATGCTTCTCTCTCTGCTGTAGGACAGGAGATAGGGAAAACATTCCCACAGAGAGAGAGAGAGAGAGAGAGAGAGAGAGAGAGAGAGAGAGAGAGAGAGAGAGAGAGAGAGAGAGAAGCATGCTGGGAAAACATTCAAATTCCTTTCATATCAGTTCCAATCGTGCTGTTAAATGTGGGGGGACAAAACACACTTTTCTTTTGATGGAGACTATAAACATCATGAGGAATAGATCCGTGCTCTATTGTGGCTACTGCATGTCTCTTGGCAAATAAGGATTTTTGGTACAGAGGTCTAATGATAGTACACCATCTATGTGGTGGCAGAGGAATGGAGAATAAAATAGAGAAACAAATGTACATTATGCTTCCTGGTGTTGAGGTCAACAGCGCTCAAAAGGCCGTGTTGCAATAACACTCATGCCGTACTCATTCTAGCAGCCTCTTATAACTTGGTAGACGTCCAAGGCAAAGCACAACTAATCACCGCTAGTCCCCAACGGTATTGAAATGTGTCAACAGAGCAGTTTAAAAGGAGCATGCTCCCATGTTTACCCTCCCGCACCTGCGATGGGGTGACTGAGAGAGAACAAAGGAATAAGATAGAAAGAAGGACAGAAAGAAGGACAGAGAGAGAGAGAGAGAACAATGAGAGAGACAGAAAGAGAGAGAGAGAGAGAGAGAGAGAGGGGGGTAAATAAAGACAGAGAGAGAGAGAGAGAGAGAGAGAGAGCGAGGGGTAAATAAAGACAGAGAGAGAGAGAGAGAGAGAGAGAGAGAGAGAGAGAGAGAGAGAGAGGGGTAAATAAAGACAGAGAGAGAGAGAGAGCGATGGGTAAATAAAGACAGAGAGAGAGAGAGAGAGCACAGAACAGGAGAGTGAGAACATGGGGCTCTTTCCCTCCCCTCCCTTCAGAATCAAATCCGGTGCCATAAAATGTGAGCAAACAGCTACTCCCCGGTATCGTTGCTGAGTTTGTTTTCAAGTGGAAATGAGCTGATGGCTCGGTGGCGATTAGCCCCGCGGCTAACATGAAAGGAGAGGAAAAGACAGCTGCTAATTTCCTCCTCTGACCTTTCTGCTCCCGCTGGTATTTCATACAAACGTTGTGATTTATGGGCCTAACAGCTCACTGCTACTGTCGGGATTACAGTAACAGAGACCCCGACCCCTCTTTCTACGAATCTTTCTCTGAAACACGTTCGTGCACACACTCATATGGATTTACACACACACACACACACACATGCAAGCACACACACACCTGCCCCCAATTTTACACAACAGTAATACAAGGTTCAAAAATACACACGCTGTTAAAAAAAGGGTGCTATCTAGAACTTAAAAGGGCTCCTCGGCTGTCCACATAGGAGAACCCTTTGAAGAACCCTTTTTGGTTCCAGGTAGAACAAGTTTGGGTTCCATATAGAACCCTTTCCACAGAAGGTTCTACATAGAACCTAAAAGAGTTCTACCTGGAGTCAAAATGAGTTCTACCTGGAACCAAAAAGGGTTGTCCTATGGGGACAGCCGAATAACCCTTTTGGAAACCTTTTTTTTTAAGAGTGTAGGGTGAAACGCGTGTAAATTGAGTAAAGGGATGAGGTTCTTGACTGGGTTCCAGTGTCTGCTGTTCTCTTTACAAGTCAACAGCCCTGACAAACTCAAGCCCTTCAACCTACAAGGAACAGGAAGATGACACCAGCCACTCTAAAAGGGCCTTCCCTCTTGTCCTTCTTGTCTTTCAACTTTTTACACTGGGACAATCCTCACACTTCAAGCTAAATGTTTCATAAAGACCGACTTCCAATAAGAACAAAAATATCTGCTGAGAAGCTGATGAGAAAAGTTGTGATTTTTAGGTCAAGGATCAAGTATGGGCACGGGTGGCGGGAAGTGACTTCCATCAAAACCCAGTCGAATACAAATGCATTGGAAATGCATGAGGCACAAGGAAACAAGAGGCCCCACAATGGCCTCCAGGGAGGCGGATACCCAGGAAGCTAGGATCCGGCTGAGCATTCCTCTCCCTCTTGTTGTCAGTCTTATTACCCTGTTTGCCTAAAGGGGAAAATACCCACAACTACTTTTAAAAAAGCCAATAGTTTTGAGGCTCTATTTCAAACACCAGGGTGGCGATTACCTCATAAATCATGATGGGCTATAGGTAGAGCTTATTGGCCAGTCGGTAGACCTGCTCTTCTGTTGTGATAAAGGGAAACACTTTGTTGATGGAATGGACTACAAGGATAGACTGATTTGGGCCCAAGACTCAGGCTCACCTCTATCCTGTGCCACCATGGCAAAATAAAATAAAAATTCACACAGTGAAACAAAACAATAATGTGAAACGGAATCCTATGTTTTAAATCCAGGCTAACATTTTTCCAATCAAGTTCATGGTCACTCCCTCAGATCTCCCTCCCCCTATCCCGTACCCCCTAAATTCTCCCTTCTGATCAGGTCCTTTCTCCCTCTGACTCCGCCTTCTGTTCTCACCATCCTTGCCAGGCTTCATTCAGAGTTCAATTGGGTCATTAGCTGAGTGATTACAGTGAGAAAGGATGTCCATTAGTGTGTGTGTGTGTGTGTATCAATCACTCGGTGTGGGTGACTACGCGGTGCTGTTTGTCTTTCATGAAAGGCAGAGGGGATCAAAAGGGTGGCCACCAGCTGGACCTTCAATCACACTGGGCCAACGTCACTTTAGCGCCCCACGGCAGCTGTAGTGCTGTGGAGCCAGTGTGTGTGTGTGTGAAGACTGTTTGATTGTTTAACTATACTTGTGGGGATCAGAAGTCCCCACAAGAATAGTAAACAAACATACAAATGACCAATTGGGGACATTTTGTTAGTTTCCACAAGGTCATATGCTATTTCTAGGGAGTTTACATGCTGACCAGACCGCATGACACGCATGTGGATCTGCGTGCGCCATCGAGTGCACGTTGATTTTGTCCACCCACAGCAGACGCGATCAGGACACGCAGGTTGAAATATCAAAACGAACTCTGAACCAACTATATTAATTTGGGGACAGGTCGAAAAGCATTAAACATTTATGCCAATTTAGATAGCTAGCTTGCTGTTGCGAGCTAATTTGTCCTGGGATATAAACATTGGATTGTCCTTTTATCTGAAATGCACAAGGTCCTCTACTTCAACAATTAATCCACAGATAAAAGGGTAACCAGAGTTACTCTCCTACTTCAGTCTTCTTCTTTTCCTCTTCAGACTTTATATGGTGGCTGGAAACCAACTTTAAGTTGCATTACCACCACCAACTGGACTGGAGTGTGGACCTCTTCTTAATCTTTCAATTACCCACGTGGGTATATGCTCCTAAAATTCAATGAGGAGATGGGAGAGGCGGGACTTGCAGCTCGTCAAGCCTGGTTACGTGGACGCTCATTGATGCACACGAGCAGTGTGGGTGCAATGATTGAATAACGTATGTGTACATTTATTTTTCAACACTCACGTGGTCATCATGTTCAAATTAGTGTTAGGGTTAGAATTAGGTTTTAGGGTTAGGAGCTAGGTTTATTTTTAGGGTTGGGAGCTAGGGTCAGGTTTAGGGTTAAGGTTAGGGTAAGGGAATGGGTACGGGTATGGGTTAGGTTTAGGGTTAGTGGTTAGGGAAAATAGGATTTTGAATGGGACTGAATTGTGTGTCCCCACAAGGTTAGTTATACAAGACTGTGTGTGTGTGTGTGTGTGTGTGTGTGTGTGTGTGTGTGTGTGTGTGTGTGTGGTCATGCAAGGTCAACCCTCTCTTTGTATTGTGTCTTTCTGGGAAGTGATTGGCTCCGGACGCTAGTGTAATTCAGTGAAAGAGCCAGTGTTTGATAATGTGTGGTTGATGTGTGTACGTGTGTGTTATGTCAGGATCGATGTCCTATAGGGACTTTGTCACTGGCCTTTTTAAGCCAGTATAACCAATTGTATTTGTGATCTCTTCTCCAATAGTCTCTTCTAGATACAGCCCAGCTGCAACCAAATGCAGAAGTTAGTATTTGTATTATACGATATGTACATAGTATAGTAATATCTAGATAGGATGATATACTGTATGTTTACAGCAGCAAAATGTCTCCACTAACTCCAAAATGAAAAGGTCAGTATTAATAAAAGGTCAGTATTAATAAGTGGTCAGTATTAATAAAAGGTCAGTATTAATAAAAGTTCAGTATTAATAAAAGGTCAGTATTAATAAAAGGTCAGTATTAATAAAAGGTCAGAATTAATAAAAGGTCAGTATTAATAAAAGGTCAGTATTAATAAGTGGTCAGTATTAATAAAAGGTCAGTATTAATAAAAGGTCAGTATTAATAAAAGGTCAGTATTAATAAAAGGTCAGTATTAATAAAAGGTCAGTATTAATAAGTGGTCAGTATTAATAAGTGGTCAGTATTAATAAGTGGTCAGTATTAATAAGTGGTCAGTATTAATAAAAGTTCAGTATTAATAAAAGGTCAGTATTAATAAAAGGTCAGTATTAATAAAAGGTCAGTATTAATAAAAGGTCAGTATTAATAAAAGGTCAGTATTAATAAAAGGTCAGTATTAATAAAAGTTCAGTATTAATAAAAGGACAGTATTAATAAAAGGTCAGTATTAATAAGTGGTCAGTATTAATAAAAGTTCAGTATTAATAAAAGGTCAGTATTAATAAAAGGTCAGTATTAATAAAAGTTCACTATTAATAAAAGGACAGTATTAATAAAAGGTCAGTATTAATAAGTGGTCAGTATTAATAAAAGGTCAGTATTAATAAAAGGTCAGTATTAATAAAAGGTTTGTATTAAGTGACTAAAATCTCCTATAATTGAATATGATCTAACCCAAGATTGAGGACAGAGACAGGGAAAGAGAAGTTGTTATTACTGTGAATAGGACTTTTACTGTGAATTGGCTCTACTGGCCCTGCAAGTTTACAGTTCCACTCTTTCATCCAAACAGTCGTGTTTCAGTGTCACAAAAAACATGATCATGTGTGACATACTCTGAGGTTTGCGTAACTATTTTGTTTAAATGCTTCAACCAAACACTTAATTATCAGGAATGCACAGCCCAGTGCGGTCAGAGTTCAACAACTACATTTAGGAACCCAGAGGCTGTGTCCCAAATAGCACCCTATTCCCTAGCTAGTACACTACTTTGACCAGAACCCTATGGGTCCTGGTCAAAAGTAGTGCACTATATAGGGAATAGGGACGCAACGCGAGTACAGATCCAGGCGCCCACTCTCAAAGACATTCCACAGGCATACCTTATCATATTTCCTTTCAAAGCTTCCATCAGCCTCCAAGGTTCAAAATGTCACCCTACTTGCTTTTCTCCCCGACATAAATCCCCCTCGGCTCTCGACAGAGAGGATGTCACTTGCTTTGTGTGTGTTGATGTTGAGTGGAAGAAGGTCATTGACGAAATGCCAAGATGTACCTTTTTTTCGTATTTTTTTCCCCAGTTAGAATATTTCCAGTGCCCCCCTGTCTTACACACTACCTTCCTGTCGGAGTGTACAAAGGTAGTCCCCTTGTTTCTTAACCCTTCTCGGTGTCCTTTGATTCTCATCGCCTTCCTGTTCTATGCCCTTGTGTTTTGGCATGACACGCCATGTAACACTATCCGGGGGCATGGAGTGATGGGACAATTTGGTTCTTTTGTCCCTCCCCCCCCCGTGCTACTGCAGACCAGGGGAGGACACTGAGGGACACATATGCATGTGCACACACGCGAGCGCACACACACACGCACACACACGCACACACACACACACACGCACACGCACACACGCACACACACAGGGGTACGCTCAGTGAAGCCCGGAGATGATGTAATGGCCAGGTATACTCTCAGGTGCGATGGTGATGTCGCATACAATGACATCACCGGGGCTGCGCTAATTGAAGAGGCTTAGCCTGTCGGACGGTAAACAGGGTTTAGAGGAAGACGTTACGAAACTAGAAACTACATCAGATCAAAGGGAGAGAATTACAGGGTGAATAGCAGTGTTGGGAACCGGTGTGCCCGCTTCGCTGCTGCACAATGCCAAAACTGATTCATAAACTTCCTCAAAAGGATCAGGAAGTTATGTGGACCAAACAGTTTGTGTAGAGGCCAATGTCTGAGCCTATATACTGCGCTCGGAGGAAATTCCCATTTGGAAACGGTCGGAGATGCATTCTTTGCAAAACCTCAGAACATCGCTCTTTTCTTTGTCCTCGGGAATAAGAGGACACATCGCTCTTTTCTTTGTCCTCGGGAATAAGAGGACACATCGCTCTTTTCTTTGTCCTCGGGAATAAGAGGACACATCGCTCTTTTCTTTGTCCTCGGGAATAAGAGGACACATCGCTCTTTTCTTTGTCCTCGGGAATAAGAGGACACATCGCTCTTTTCTTTGTCCTTGGGAATAAGAGGACACATCGCTCTTTTCTTTGTCCTCGGGAATAAGAGGACACATCGCTCTTTTCTTTGTCCTCGGGAATAAGAGGACACATCGCTCTTTTCTTTGTCCTCGGGAATAAGAGGACACATCGCTCTTTTCTTTGTCCTCGGGAATAAGAGGACACATCGCTCTTTTCTTTGTCCTCGGGAATAAGAGGACACATCGCTCTTTTCTTTGTCCTCGGGAATAAGAGGACACATCGCTCTTTTCTTTGTCCTCGGGAATAAGAGGACACATCGCTCTTTTCTTTGTCCTCGGGAATAAGAGGACACATCGCTCTTTTCTTTGTCCTCGGGAATAAGAGGACACATCGCTCTTTTCTTTGTCCTCGGGAATAAGAGGACACATCGCTCTTTTCTTTGTCCTCGGGAATAAGAGGACACATCGCTCTTTTCTTTGTCCTCGGGAATAAGAGGACACATCGCTCTTTTCTTTGTCCTCGGGAATAAGAGGACACATCGCTCTTTTCTTTGTCCTCGGGAATAAGAGGACACATCGCTCTTTTCTTTGTCCTCGGGAATAAGAGGACACATCGCTCTTTTCTTTGTCCTCGGGAATAAGAGGACACATCGCTCTTTTCTTCCTCTGAGTAAGACTTCAGAGGAAAAAGCACCAAAAGCCTGCGGTCATGTGGCAGAAATTCCGATAGCATTATAATGTTCAAACCTTGAAATATACATGCCGCACAATGTCCAAGCATTTCTGTTCATGCTTTACAACACGTAAACAAACGGGCTAAGAACATTTAAAGAGCCCAGGGTGATTATTTGCAATGAGGTCTAGTTACATGCTGTTTCCAGATTCTAACCCAGGAAAGTGCTATTGAGAGTGTTAACCAATGGCCACCCAACCTTGGTGAACACAAAACACCCGACTGTTTAGACTTAAAATATCTAACACAGAATGTTCCGACATCAAGTTCTCAAAGGGAACCATACTGCATTTGAGAGAAAATAAATGTAGTCTTGATGTGGTTAGATGGTCTTTAAACTGATCTGGGATGCTAGAAAGTGTCGGGGGAAAATCTAATTAGCGTCTCTATGCAGGAACCGTTTGCTTCTTATCATTGACCAAAATACTTCAAACAACAAACGACACCCCAGAAAGATCCACTTAATCACGGTTTTCTCTTAAAGTTGTTTTTTGTTGTTGTTGCTAAATGGTCTTATCTCCTTACTACAACATCTGCCATTTCTCTGTTGACACCTAGCTATCCGATGACAGCCACTGCACTTAATTCAAGGGAGTTTTTAGGTTGAATGTCCTGTGGTTATACATTAGTGAATACGGTACAGACAGGGGCCTTTATCCCTCTTTAAAACAAGAGTGATGTTCATTAATGGCAGTACAGTAAAAACAGCATACACTTTCTGCTCATAACTGGTCATAACAGCTTATTATAACACTTCCTGTTCATAACCTACTTTCTTTCTGCTTATAACTGGTCATAACCGGACAAGGCCGTTAACCCACTGTTCCTAGGCCGTCATTGTAAATAAGAATTTATTTGTAACTGACTTTCCTAGTTAAATAAAGGTTAAATAAAAAATATTAAAAAACAAGCAACTGTCTAAAAACATGTAGAAAATGATCCAATCTCCTGTTTTTAAATGGAAAAAAGTTCTGAAAAATCTAAGCATAGGCGCATTTCCACACGGATCTGCCCATGTAACTTGAAAGACTTTGACTTTTCACTTTGCATTTGATATAGTGTCTCTTTAGCAGCTAGGTGAGCCAGCCAGTTATGGGAAACTGCAAAAGAAAGACAGGACTCGCTCCTGGCTCTTAGAAGTCTAGTCAAAAGCCTTCTCTGCTTTGTCCCACCGATATTCATCTTGCCAGTTGAAAGTGAAGACGGCGAAACTTCCCGGCTTGAAAATAACTTTTCAACCACCAAAAGAAACCGTACAACATGATTGTAGTCTTGAAATGTAAACGGTCGGAACATATGGAACTGAGACTGTCAAGGATACTAAAGAACCAGACTTCACACACAAAAAGGGGGGTAGAAATGAATATGTTTTTGTCCCACACTGAAAGGATAACCAGACCCATCCATTGTATGCTGACTCTTCCACAATGTCCACGTCACTGAAATCTATTTTACATTTATATATACACACTTACACATAAGAGTCCTTCCTACAAGGTCATTTTGTTGTTGTTGTTGTTGTTGTGTGTTAGCGTGCTTCATCCGCTCTACAAACAGTGGAGCAGTATTTTAGTAGTATTTTCTCCTCAGTATTGCTGCCCTACAAATCAAAGTTCCACAAAAAAGTTTAAATAGCGCTTATCTTTCCTAAAAACCGTTCAAAGTTCCCCCTACCCCCAAAATATCAATTTTCAAATGGGCCACAGCTCTCAGCCTCGTCTCACCACACAGCTTGACAAAGAAAGCTGACTTCATCAAGGTGCCTCTGAATTTGACGGAAACTAAACACAAACTCTTGAATCCTTTTCTTTCCCTCAATGGCAGAGATGAATAAATGATATTTGTCTCTTTAATCGACGCGCTCAGCGATAACAAAGATACTTTGAGACACTTTGAGGACACCTAACGATCAGACGCCACATCGGGAGGTGCTGCTCATTTCTCCTTGACTGATGGGCGGCTCAAAACGCGAGGCCCTTAAACGCTCCTGTCTACTTGGGAACAATCTCACTTTTTTGTTTTTCAAGCAAAAAATTTTTTAATCGCTTAATCTCTTCCAATTGTTCTTTGGTTCCTGATAAAGCACTCCGTATTGACTACTTCGAAAGAGCTTCTTCTCTTGAAAAAGAAACTGACATGTCATCTAAATATAGCCTTTGAGAGTGTACTTCGATTTAACTTCTCCTCCTCCTTCTCTGCCATGTGTCGTGTGGTTGATGTGTCTGACAGCTGCCTGCTGAAAGACACCGTTCCCGAGCGAAGATTCAAATTAAGTTTGCGGTTTGACGACAGGAGCTTGATGTATGCTAATGAACCCGCAGAGGAGAATGTGCTCACTCTCAGAAACAGGAGAACGTAACAAAACCTTGTCAAGACACCTCTCCCTGGGATATCAAGAGGTCACATTGCTCCCAACGTTTGCGTCGCTGCAGAAGAGCACAAAAGAGCTCAATCACATGAGGAAAACGCAATGAAAAAAGGCGGGTTTGACTTCTAAAGTGTTCGATTTGAGGTAAAGGAAGGGAAATTAGGACTATCTCCATATGGAATGAAAGTAGGTGGGAATCTTTCCTGGCAAGGGAGGGGGAATTATTTTCTCTTCAATAAGTGTGTGCGACACCTAATGGTAAATTCCTGAGGAAGTGTCTCAAAGTATGTGTCTACAATCCCTATAATTTGATTCTATGGACACCTTTATTATCTGCAGTGGAGATGAGTGAACAAGAGACAATGCAAAGGTCAGGGACAGAAGTTTCACAACATTGTCCCACTATCTGCTATGCCCGCTGGATTGATTACTAAGGTCTTTTATGTGTCAAAAACAAACAGATTAGGATGCCTCCTTCAACTGAGTTAGCTTGAAAGAATAACAGCGGACGCAATAACCTAGATGACATAGATTTAAGGGTAACTGCCTTATTCAAGGATTCAGCTGTTTTGTCTACCATCTTCAAAGGTTATTTTGCTCTATGAGTAAAGCCTTAATTGCGCGAGGTTGTTCTAGCTACTGTGAAGATCTAATCATGGCCCGTACTAATAACGAAAATAGAGCAAGTTCATTGAGACAACACAAACAAGGTTGCTCCATAAAAATAGGCCCGCAGGAAAGACTGAATTCCATAAACACACTGATTTTTAACTCTCTGCCGCCACACACACGGGCAGCCACTTGCACGCGCGCACACAAACACACACACACACACACACACAGACGTTTGTTTTACTATCCATGTGGGGACCGAACAATTGATTCTCATTCAAAAAACTGTTTTCCTAACCCCAATCCTAATTCTAAAACTAAACTAGCCTTTTTCCTTGTGGGTACTGGCAAATTTCCCCACTTGTCCTAATTTTCCTTGTTTTACTACCCTTGTGAGGACTTCTGGTCCCCCAAGGATAGTAAAACAAAAAATACACACACACACACACACACACACACACATTTGTACTGTATTGCACATACATTGTACCATTAAAACAGTACATTTGAAGTTAGAACTCTGTACATTCTATCTAATATAAGCCTCAAACACACACTTTCCTCCTACACAGTATCAAGAGAGCTAACAGTAACATCAGTCAAGCTTCCCTTCAGATGAACTGGGACTATAATGACTTCAGACACACAATGCTCCTCTCTCTTTCATTATGACAGTAGGAGCGTGCCATACCAATGTCAGGGAGTAGAGAACAACGCGGCCCATTGACTCTTACAGTACACAGTGACATTGACTCTAACAGTACACAGTAGAACTGGAGGAGGCAGTGGACTCGTTGTGACAGATGATGTCACCTCCCTGACAACATCAGACACCACAGAGGTCATTAGGAGCAGGACAGGGCTGGGGGTGGAGGGGAATTGCGGAGAGGAAGATGGCAGAGGGGTAGGGGTAATGGAGGGGGGTAGGAGTTAAGGTACATGAGTGTGGTACATGACAGTGGTACATGATAGTGGAGACCGTGTGGAGACAGTGGTACATGCAAGTGGAGACAGTAATACAGGTTAGTGGAGACAGTGGTAGATGATAGTGGTAGATGATAGTGGAGACAGTGTGGAGACATTGGTACAGGTTAGTGGAAACAGTGTGGAGACAGTGGTACATTATAGTGGAGACAGTGTGGAAACAGTGTAACATGATAGTGGAGACAGTGTGGAGACAGTGTGTCCAAAGAGGAGTAGACATGTTTGTGCATACATGGACAAACAAAGATACACGTGCATGCATGCACGCACACACACACACAGACATGTTTCAGACATGGATCAGAGAGAGGCCCGGCTCCTGCCTTTGAACCGTAGCGTGGTGGTGTCCGATAAGCCAGCCGCGTGGGTTAGTCAGGAACTCTGCATAACTCAGCACATTCTTACAGCACACAGCGCTGGATGCCAGGCCACACTGCGGTCACCCTATCCACCACCCACCATGGAGAGGCCACAGCCCCAGAGGCGACACCCCAAGCAAGGCCAGGCAACACGAACACAGCTCCCCCTCCGCCCTCAAACTCAACCATGGTTCCTCCATCCAGTAGAGCAGGATTTCTTGGGACAATCACAGTTGGATTAAGGCCTGGAGTTTTTCCTGACTATATGACCTGACCAGGAAAAAGCTCAGGGCACCAAGTTATGACCTATAACTACAGATGTAGGATCTAAATTTGATCACCCTGTTGCATTTAAAACTTGTACTGTATTTGAGGTTTAAAAAGTCTTCTGAAGTTAGTAATTTCCACTTAAACATTTCAGACTTGATTTTCCCTTGTAAAAAATGTCCATTAAGGATAGCCCGCTTTTTTTCAATTTCTGCCTAAATGATATACGCAAATCTAACTGCCTGTAGCTCAGGCCCTGAAGCAAGGATATGCTTATTCATGGTAACATTTGAAAGGAAACACTTTGATGTTTGTGGAAATGTGAATTGAATGTAGGAGAATATAACACCATAGATCTGGTAGAAGAAAATACAAATAAAAAACCAACTGGTCTTTTTCTACCACCTTCTTTGAAATGCAAGAGAAAGATCATAGTTCTAGCCATCACTCTGGTTGTAATTCTGGTAGTGTCCACAAGATGGCAGCAGTGTATCTGCACAGTTTTAGATGGATAACTTGAAGAATGACTGACCCACAAGACTCTTAGTGTGAAGTCCCCAGGTACATTTGGGCAAAGCGTGAAGGAGACATTCACTTTCATATTCCATTTTTCTGCAAGAATATCGTCAAATCTGTATACTTGGACTTTGATTTATTGTTCCACCAAGTATTAGTAGTCATATAATAAGTTCAACATTTGCAAAACAACCAGTTTTCATAACTTCATAACTCTGAATATCCTTATAACTTTTGTCCAAAATGAAAAGGCATGCTGTCGTACATGGTTATTACCTACATTTTATGACATATACATGGTTTCCGGATACTCCCGTAAAGCCCAGCTCATTGCCTATCTAGCTAGCTTTGTTTGACCCCGACCCCAGTGCTTATTTGACAAAGATACAGTCGTTCAAGTAATGGCCGTGCCTTGAAGGCGTCACTCTCTGACCAAACATGGTGTCCTATAGGATATACTACACTCCGAATGAAATAGTGAAGTCTTGTTACCTTCTAGGATTTCTGGGGAATAGATACGAACGTGATTTGACTCGTTCAAACAACGTTTAGGGTGAGAATTTCACAGATTCCTTTCTTTGCGAATTGAACGAGTGGAAATACAAAATCGATTGTGCATGCTATATGGACCTTTTTAGGATATGAAAAATGATTTTATCTAACAAAACGACAATTCATGTTATCTCTGGGACTCTTTGGATGATACATCAGAGCAAGATTTCAGAATGTAAGTACACATTTCACCTTCAGAGGTGAATTTATCAAACCTATTGCGTTGAAAAAAGTGTTTCGTTGTTCGGAGCTCTCCTCAAACAATAGCATGGCATTTTTCCCCCGCAGTAATAGCTACTGTAAATTGGATAGTGCAGTTATATTAACAAGAAATTAAGATTTCAGCCGACATTTGTTGTTTCTCTAAAATCTGCGATCTTGACATAAAGCGCTGCATGATTTACAACGGAAAGCCAATCCTTTTATAATCCACATAATAATTCACTTTTCCTGTTGCTGCAAGATTATTGTCCTGCTGTAGCAAACTGGCTCAAATGAAGATCCTAAATCTGTAGGGCCCAGTGTTTTTCCTGGTCAGGTCAGTTGGTCAAGAAAAAATGGGCCTTGTGTAGGATTACAACACTAGCAATCTAAAAAGTCACTCAATGTTCAAGAAATGTACAATAGACCGCAACAATAGTATATTCCACACTTGCATCTATCTTGGTGGTACGGGAAAAGCTGGCTAGGTAGATGTTGTCTTGTAGCTTTTATGGAAGGATACAGCGCACCAGGACTCCCATGTAGGTCAGGCACAAATCCTGTGCCTCCAGCAGAGAACCCAGAACCTCTTTGAGCATCTGAAGGAGCCAAGGAGAAGAGAGGAGAGCAGAGTTTCTTCCAGGTGCTGCTTTCACAGTGGTAATCCTTCCTCAGCGTGACTGTGGGTTTTACAGAGAATCTCTCCAAACAGGTCCCAGATGGTGGGAGGTAGACAGTAACACAAATAAAACACATGCAGACACACACGTACTCCATAAGCTTGCAGTTACTTAGGGACACACACACACACTCATACACACTTGCAGTTGTTTAGGCACGCACACACGAGCTTGTACATACCCTAGGCCACACACGCGTACACACCCGACGACTGAAGGTGAGAACTGATTTGTCACTCCTGGGTGGTCCTTGTGTAAAGATAAGGTGAGCTCTGCTAAAGCCCTCTGTTAAGTAGAAGCACAAGTTGGGGCTGTTTTGTTAGGTTAGCAGCAGAGACCTCTTTACAACACGTGTGGAATGTCTGCGGCCTGTAGAGTTGTAGAGAGCTAGAAGAGTGCCTCTAAGTTTAACTCCCATCGCAGAGCTCGTTTAATGACAATGAGTCAGGAGCATGACTAGTTGAAACTAATATAAACCTCCTCCTAACAGGCCCTGTGGCCCTTTTTCTGCTCACATCATCTCCTCTGTTTGTGGAAGATTAGCACACAACATACAGGAGGCCTCTCGCTTTGTAGCAGAGCTGGTCAGGCGTTAGGATCAGAAAGGTGGATAGAAAGAAGAGGAAGATGTTTGAAATTAAGAGATAAAAGAGTCAATCTTTCCCCATTTCAAACCAAATCCTCCGTAGCTGCCTATTTCTGTCTGGAAGGAAAAAAAATCCCAGTCTCCTCACTCCTCTCTCCTTTTTTTATGTGGTTACTGGAACAACAATGTACATTTCGAAGTGTTTCGTCCTTTGATGTTTGCATTCACCAAACCGACTTAAAGCGGAGGAGAAAAGAGAGGGCGAGAAAGACGCGGGAGAGAGATTTTGTGGTGTGCTTTCGCTCTCTCTCATTGGCAAGGCATCTGACGTCTAGCCAGCAAAAGACAAAATTTGGTTTCGCCTGTTAAGCCGTCTGTCAAGAGGGTTTTCTCTTTTTTTTCTTGCCCGTTTCGTGGATGTGGCTGTGCCGTTGTGAAGGCCGCTTACACGCTTTTCAAACAATAACAGTTCAATGCTCCCCCTTCTGCTTCCTCTGCCAGGGCCCAGCACATGCCAACACATCCTTTTGAGAGCCTTGAAACGACAACAAACGCTAAGCGTTTTCACCACGGAGAGAAAAGAGGCCCATCCGCGAGTCTGTGTAATTAAAGTCGATCTAATACTGTTACATTTCTGCTCGGAAATACACAAAAAAAGGAGCGTTTCCAAGGCTCTTTCTCCGTGGCTAATCCGGCGCTTCTTTGTTGAGGTCGCCACAAAGACACCTTGCTCACAGAGAAACAGAGAAGACTCAAAATGGTGGAAATAAAATAGCCAGGTTTCGAAACTTCAGTTTGCTGGCTTGAATTAAGTGTAGGCCGCTACACTACGACAGCAGGCTCAAAGACCACATGGAATCTGAATTTCTATCTTTACCCCCTCTTTGATATGAGCTTCAAACCGACTATGTGTCATCTCTCAGTCAGCCAACATTCTCTATTTCTTCACCCAGGAAGGTGACCACACAGGGCATACTGTACGTTTGATCAGACGCTAGCATCATCGGGTTGTCTACATATATATCTATGTCACGGCGCTAATTGTACGTGACACATTCAGACTTCAGGCGTTTTTTCTCTCGCAACATTGTTACATATACAAAACCTTCAAAAACAACAAAAAACCAACATCCTCCAATGTGTCTGTCACCTTGGAAGAAATCCATCTCCATTTCGGTTGCTGTAATCCTTGGCCATTCATTCACCTCCACCCCTGCACGGCTGTGCTGTAGGAGGCATCAACGGCTTCGAACATTAAAGAGACAATCAAAGAGTGAGGCATCAGAGCTGGGCTAGTGCCTCAGGAATGCAAAGTGTTATCAGAAATACAGCTGAACTTGATCCTCTGTGCCAGTCCTTCCCACAGGCAAAGTTATCCTTTCGACCGGCTGCTGCCTTCAATAACCCCAAACAACAATAATGTCAGCGTCAAAAGCTTCACAAATGGTTTGGGTGCTGATGATGTGAATATGCAAACGTGTCTGAATGCAAAGTACACACTGATTATTGACTTTGTGTATTCAGGTCTGATGTGTTGGTTTGAATGGGGTTGAACACAAAGGCATACAGTTGTTAACAAACTATCTAAAGAAAATCTAAAGAAATCAGCCCCAAAAAATTGTAGACCTCTACAAGTCTCCCCAGTCTCTCTTTATTTCATCCTAACATTTTTTTTAAACATTTATTTATCTAGGCAAGAACAAATTCTTATTTTCAATGACGGCCTAGGAACAGTGGATTAATTTAAAACTGCCTTGTTCAGGGGCAGAACGTCAGATATTTACCTTGTCAGCTCTGGAATTTGACCTTGCAACCTTTCGGCTACTAGTCCAACGCTCTAACCACTAGGCTACCTGCCGCACCCATGTCTATGTTCTGGCTCTGAGCCCGCCTGCCTGACCACTCTGCCTGCCTGACCACTCTGTCTGCCTGACCACTCTGCCTGAGCCTGCTGCCTCTGGATTATCGACCCCTGCCTGCCTTGACCTGTCGTTCGCCTGCCTTGACCTGTTGTTGCTATAAACATTGTTACTTCAACACAGTCTGCACTTGGGTCTTACCTGAAACCTGGTAAACTTGTTTCTCTCTGCCTTCAAAAGGGGAGAGGGGCACCAAAATGTCTTGCTCCTGAGGTGGGGGAGACCCCCCAAAAGGCTAGGGCCGGCCCTACTTCTGACCTCTGTGCTCATGAAACAGTACCAAAATATAAGTGTGTAAATATCAATATATATTTTACTGTATCTTATCTTTTTTTTTTGTATCAGGATGTGGTATCTTGCGGCTAGAGACTGTATGAGTTAATAAAGGTCAGGTGGATTACTGCTTTCATGTGTAATGGTATATGTGAATGGTATATGTGAAAGGTATGTATGTATCATGTATAATGTTAAAAGTTGTCTTTTAAGCCTTAGGATATGATGTGGTTGAGCACCAATTGTATGCAGGTCAACAGGTTTCCCCTTTAAGGTTGAGTATTTTAAACAGATTATACACTGAACAAAAATATAAATGCAACATGTAAAGTCATGGTCTCATGTTTCATGATCTGAAATAAAATATTTTCCATACTTATTTCTCCAAAGCTCCAAAGCTTATTTCTCAAAAATGTTGTGCACAAATCTGTTTACATCCCTTATAGTGAGCATTTCTCTTTTGCCAAGATAATCTATCCATCTGACAGGTGTGGCATATCAAGAAGCTGATTAAACAGCATGATCATTACACAGGTCCACCTTGTGCTGGGGACAATAAAAGGCCACTCTAAAATATGCAGTTTTGTCACACACACAACGCCACAGATGTCTCAAGTTTTGAGGGAGCGTGCAATCGGTATGCTAATTGCAGGAATGTCTAACAGCTGTTGCCAGAGAATGCAATGTACCATAAACCTCCTCCGTAAGCCTCCTCCTCTACCATAAGCCTCCTCCAACATCGTTTTAGAGAATTTAGCAGTTTGTCCAACTGACCTCACAATCGCAGACCACGTGTATGGTGACGTGTGGGCGAGCGGTTTGCTGATGTCAATGTTGTGAACAAAGTGCCCCATGGTAGTGGTGGGATTATGGTATGGGCAGGCATAAGCTACGGACAACGAACACAATTGCATTTTATCGATGGCAATTTGAATACACAGAGATACCGTGAAGAGATCCTGAGGCCCATTGCCGTGCCATGCACAGCCCCATGTCACAAGGATCTGTACACAATTCCTTGAAGCTGAAAATGTCCCAGTTCTTCCATGGCCTGCATACTCACCAGCCATGTCACACATTGAGGATGTTTGGGATGCTCTGGATTGACGTGTACGACAGAGTGTTCAAGTTCCTACCAATATCCAGCGACTTCGCACAGCCATTGAAGAGGGGTAGGACAACATTCCACAGGCCACAATCAACAGCCTGATCAACTCAATGCGAAGGAGATGTGCTGTGCTGCATGAGGCAAATGGTGGTCACACCAGATACTGACTGGTTTTCTGATCGATGCTCCTACCTTTTTTTAAGGTATCTGTGGCCAACATATGCATATCTGTATTCCCAGTCAGGTGAAATCCATAGATTAGGGCCAAATGAATTTATTTCAATTGACTGATTTCTTTATATGAACTGTAACTCAGTAAAATCTTAGAAAATGTTGTAGGTTGGGTTCATATTTTTGTTCAGTATAGAAATAGAAATCCACTGAAGCAGCACACACATTTCGTTTTAGGAAATGTACCTTTTCTAGTTCTGTAATGCTATTTCTAAGACACTGATAACACGTAGCGCTAGCTTCAGAGTATAAACAGAGCACAGCAGTGCTGTTGTCACCAGAAGAAGAAAAAGAAGGAGGAGATGTGAATATGCATATGGAACCCGCAAGAGCCCTGCAACATCCCGACTTTGCTAGGATGAAAGGAACGGCAAAGCCAAATCGCTTTATCAACCCCAACAGCCAGTCTTATTGTGGATGTGCCTCAGATGCTAGCTAGGCCTAAAAAGTCACAGAGCTAATTGCAAGACACAACAAGGAGATTGTTTGGCCCGGCGCTAACCGTTGTGTACGTCTAACGGTAATCACCACAATAATTTGGCTCCCAGAACATCAAATGGTGGTTTGGAGCTGGAGGAATTTGCATTGAGCTCTTTGATCTGGGAAATTGAAACAAAGCATGACCCGCTATGCAAAAAGCATGAAGGTTATAGTCCCCCCCCCCTTTTACTCCCCTCCCATCCAGCTAAAAGCACTTCTACATTTGAGATTATTGTGGCTAATAAAGCAGCAAAGCGTGAAAGCAGACATCAGAGACTAACTTCATAATTTAGAGGTGAACTTTGAACCAAGGTAAGTATTGTGGTCAAATGCAGTGAACTGTGTGATAACAGTCATTTGCACACATTAGAGGCTGCAATATTTTTTATGCAGTGTTGGGTCTCATTCCCGTTTAAGAGAATCCCTTGAACGATATAGGAGGTAGGAGAGATTGACATCCACGTATATAAAATACAGTATTTATTTTATGCAGTATTGAAAGCGGTAGGGGAATTTTGAACCGTTCGTCTTCAGTCCGTGCATTAATATGTCTATGGAAAAAAGATCTACAGCAGTAAAAGGCTTTTATGTAAGTTTTGCATGAATATCACTCTCTCACATTTTCTACAAGTCCCTAAAGTCTTCTCTCTCTCTCTCTCGCTCTCCTTGAAGCCTGTTTCCTTGCTCACCAGTGCATATAGACTTTTAATCAACTGCACTTAACCCACCAAGTGTTCGTGCGATGCGTCCCCAGAGATAATGAAGACACTAGACTACAGCCAGGCCTTTTCTCACCCAGCCTTTGTTTTAAAGGTGACAGAACCGCCTTGTCAATGGGATGGAATAGACAGATCTATAGGCTGACTGGGTAACCTGTAAATACTCCTGTATTATTACCTAGACTGCTGTTGCGACTGACTGGGTTCAAACCCAGGAGTCCTGCTTGCCAGAAGACTGTGTTAGCCTGCTGAGCTAAACGCCTAGGCATGGTATGTGATAAATAGGCTGACTGGGGAACAGTCAGATACCCAAAAGGTTATTACTCCTGCGTTATTCTCCCAGGCTGCTATTGTGACTGACTGGGTTCGAACCGGGAACTTGTGTGTTGCAAGCCTGTGTATGTTGAAGGTTATATTGTGAGACCGCTTGTATGAGCACTTGTGTGTCAGTTGCACAGAAGGTTGGCGGCACCTTAAATGGGGAGGACGGGCTGGTGGTAATGGCTGGAGCGGAATAGGTGGAATGGTATCAAATACACCAAACACATGGTTTCCGTGTGTTTGATGCCATTCCATATGCTCTGTTCCAGCCATTATTATGAGCCGTCCTCCCCTCAGCAGCCTCAGTCAGTAGGTGTGGTTGTGTTGTGTCCACACCTTGTCTGTGCTGTTTGATTTTCCATCTTCCTCTGTCACCTGCTATAGTAGTGAAGGGAGCTGGAGGAGAGTTGGAGGGCGATGGCCCATGTGTTTTCTGCTTCTTGAGGTTCACCACATCTCTGCAGGACAGCATGGTAGCTCTAAGACAAAAGACACACATGTAATGCAATCAATTACATGTGCATGTAATTAGGATGATCACGTTTTGCATACAGAACTACAATGAGCAGCAGTTAGGTGGGAAACGGTTTGTAAAGAACGTCAGGCAGGTGGAGATCTTGTATTCGTAAAACTTCTTGAGACACAAACTGAAACACTACGGGATCAGTAAGGGAGGATGAGATGTGTCAGTCAATGTTTCTTTTGACAAACTTTTCAACAAACATCCTTTGACTCGCTGAAAAGCTTGATACAACAATAGCAGGAGCGAGAGAATACAATATTTTTCTACCCGCAACTGCACTCAAGACGAACTTTGACCCCGTGAAGAGATTCATAACAAATGCATAATATTATCTGTTCAAATGCCTGGCGGAAACCATATTTTAACAATGACACATCAGTCTATCGGTCCCGCATGGGGGAAGATGTTTATGTAAAAAGTGGCCATCAGAACAAACATCTAAAGAGGAAGATATCTCCATCTTTACCTCTAGCGTCTTTAGGGATATGACAGAAAAGGGAGTAAAAATGTACAATTCCACCTTTTTCTTCAGAACCCAGCATGAGTGTGTCGGCGAGCGAGCGAGCTCGTGGTATGTAACGGAGATGAAAAGTGGACGCCGTCCCTTTGAAATCCTCCTCAAGTACAAAATTACCATTTCATTTCAACTCCAGCCAGGAAACTGAGAGCCTGCTAACTGCTAACTGCTTTGGGCATATGATTATTTATTGTGTGTAAACTTTGGAGAGAACAGTGTTGCTGGGAATAATATGTTGTGTGGGAGGTGGGAGTGAACGGTTGGCGCGACCACAAAGGCAAAGATCAGGCTTATTTTCTCTGTAGGAGGACCACATAAAAGTGAAATAATAACCCATTATTATGGCTCAACAACACATGAGACTTCTCTTAGCATCATTTCCTAACAACTCAGAACTTTAACATGCAAGCTTAACAGTTCGACCCCCTTGTGTTAATAGCGTTAGCATTTCTCTTTGCTAATTAGCGATATTGTTATAATTGAGCCATTAGCTGAGTTGAACTAAACACTTTTTCCCATAGTGGTCACACTAAGTCTGTAACTTCCTTTTATTTGGTTGAATATATATTGCCTTACCCCAGCAGGAGTGAGTTTTACCTATGCACCCACTGCAAACACTATGTCAAAATGAACTTCCTCACAAAATGTGCCTCTTAAAACGTCAACCATGGAGAGGGGGAGGAGAGAGCAATAAGAAGAGAGAGAGGGGAAATTGATCCTCAATAACCATATGGGCAAAGACCCAAGGGCTTTGTCTCTCATTTTCTTATCTTCCATTTGTACGATTTAGCACCTGGTCATAAGGTCTTTTGCACCCAAGAGGGCTACCTATAAGCTTCTTGACCTGTCACATGTACTCTGAACCTTTTGATGTTAGCCATTCTGCCTATTACGTTACCTAATATGATCATGTTTTATCAAAGAAATAGGCTCAGATCACGAGACTGTTAATCATTATAACTTTATAGTGGTAGTGCTCTAGGCGTTCACTAAGCCAACAGGCCACATTTGTGCTAGCACAACGTTAGCATACAGAGAGATTCCTGCTAAAATGGAATGCTACACCTGTTGGTTAGTGTAGTTAATTGGATTAGCATAGTTAGCACGCTATCCAAAACAACACCTGCCTGAATGCATAGTTTTAAGCATAGCCTTTTAATGCTAGCAGCCATAGTTTACCTTTGGATTAACATTGCTACTGGATGCTAACACTTTTATTGCCTCACAATAAAACAACTACAGCCAATAATACTGTCTCGTGTATCGTTTTCAGAATAAAAGTGAGGACACCAAATCCAAGGCTACCTTTTCAAGTTTACTTTGCATCAGCACACCTGTTCCGTGCTATCATACTTTACCTTGGATGTACATACACTATGTAATGTGTGCTAGCTCAGCATTTAATGGGGACGGAACGACAACAAACCATAAGGAGAGGGCGTGGAGTGTGATTCACTATCAGCGGGGAAGAAGGACCATAACTCTGTTGACTGCTCTCTGCTCTGACATATAGTACATATAATGCTAAACATATGGCTGGAGCAGGGGATTCGCGGATGACTGCATGCAGCATGTGGGGGAAAAAAATACAGCTGGTGTCCTTTTTTTCTCCTCCTAAAATGGATGCCTAGTCCACAGTCTAAAGAGGAAAACGTTGAAATGATTTCAGACATTTTGACTTGATGCTTAGGAAGGGGGGGGGGGATAGAATTTATGATGCAGAACAGGAGTACACAGAGAGAACAAATGCACCGAGGAATCGGATCAGTGAACGAATCAAATCACATTTTATTGGTCGCGTACACATATTTTGCAGAGGATGTCGCAAGTGCAGTGAAACACTTACAGTATGTGTCTTGCTCCAACAGTGCAGTAATACCTAACAATACAAAATAATACACAAATACAAGAAAATTCAAAGAAGGACATTAAGAAATATCAGAACGAGCAACACGAACACGACGGTGGATGGCTGCCTTACAGGTCTCACGTTCATGAAACACCATGAGAAAGAAAGAGGATACAGGAAGTATTTCCCACAGATGGCATGATGAGCAACGAGGACCAGGGGACTCGTCATCAGATAGGGCCAAATATGCTCTGAACGTACTTCAAATACACCAAATGTATTACAGGTGAGAGTCACTTGCCAAGTATTTTGACCAATGTAGGGATGTAAAAAGTTGTGCGTGTGTTGAAATAGGAACCACGGTCTTGAACAATAAAATACACTGAGTGTACAAAACATTAAGAACACCTTCCTAATATTGAGTTGCACCCCTTTTTTCTCCGTCAGAACAACCTCTACAAGGTGTTTAAAGTGTTCCATGTTGACTCGCCCATGTTGACTCCCACAGTTGTGTCACATTGGCTGGATGTTCTTTGGGTAGTGGACCATTTTTGATACAGTACACACTGGAAACTGTTGAGCGTGAAAAACCCAGTAGAGTTTGTAGTTCTTGACACGAACCGGTGTGCCTGGCACCTACTACCATACCCCGTTCAAAAGGCACTTAAATCTTTTGCCTTGCCCATGTAACCGATGTGAAATGGCTAGCTAGTTAGCGGTGGTGCGCGCTAGCAGCGTTTCAATTGGTGATGTCACTCGCTCTGAGACCTTGAAGTAGTTGTTCCCCTTGGCTTTTGTGGAGCGATGGGTAATGATGTTTCAAGGGTGGTAGGCCCAAACTCCATCCCACCAAAACAGGATGAAATTTCAGCCGGTTTTCAAACAGCTCAAAACACTAAAAGGGCTTTGCACAATTTCACAGTATTATTCCAACCTCATAGTGTGGAAATATATATAAAACACAGAAAAACACGTTTTTGACTGCACTTAAATTGGAATGAGTATGTTTTAGAGTAAGTTAGCATAATCAAGACTTTATTTTCACCAAATGTTGGCCAACATGTATTACACACATGAATATTCTGTCAGTTATGTAGTAGTTGCTAGAATAGTAGTCTTTGATCAAGGCTATGGGAGTAATAGTCACTCTGCCTCCTTCCCATCCTCTTCTAACTACATTTCTGCAAACGTGTCAAATGCAAAGGGTTGAAAACTAACAGGGTTCTTGGATATGTTTGGGCTACGAGGGCTTGTTCATTTGTTTTACCTACCTCGCTTTGCTGTCTTCCCAACCTCAATTTATTTGTTCTAGCCTTACACACATCTGACTGGGGCTACAGCATATATATATATATATATATATATATATATTTATATATATTTGAACAAGGGCTGTTGAGGGGAGAGGGATTTGAAGTGTTCCACTGAACTCCAGTCAGTTCTCAAACATTTAAACAGGGGTTCTTCCATGGGGAAGAGATGTTTACCTATAGCTGCATGGGCCTCAGCTCAGTCTATGCTTCAGTCTGCACCTTCAACCTGCTGCCATTGATCTGGACTCCAGAGTACAAACAGAAGACAGAGAGAGAGAGAGAGAGACAGAGACACAGAGAGAGAGCAATAGAAAGAGTGATAGAGAGAGAGCGATGGAGAGGGATTAAGAGATAGAGATATAAAGATAGATAGAGAGAAAGAGAGAGAGAGAGAGAGAGAGAGAGAGAGAGAGTATAAGTAATGTGAAACCGGACTCAGCAACGACTCAGACACTTTTTTGCCATTGACCCTTGTGGCCCCCGCATGTCTGTCTGTCTGTCTGTCTGTCTGTCTGTCTGTCTGTCTGGCTGTCTGGCTGTCCTGTCTGGCTGTCTGTCCGTCTGACTATCCTGTCTGTCTGTCTGTCTGTCTGTCTGTCTGTCTGTCTGTCTGTCTGTCTGTCTGTCCTGTCTGTCTGTCTGTCTGTCCTGTCTGGTTGTCTGTCTGTCTGTCTGTCTGGCTGGCTGGCTGGCTGGCTGGCTGGCTGGCTGTCCTGTCTGGCTGTCTTGTGTGTCTGTCCTGTCCATGTAGCTGTACAGCACCTGGCCCCATGCCACCCCCCCAACACCCCTTTGTGGTGGCTAGAGTGGCGCAAGGGTCCGCCTCTGATCCCCGGCCAACTATTCATCTCTCCAAAGGAAGAGGAAAAGCAGAAAAGAGAGAGAGAGCGCGAGAGAGAGCGAGAGATAGAGAGAGCGAGAGAGAGAGAGAGAGAGAGAGAGAGAGAGAGAGAGAGAGAGAGAAAAAGCAACCTCTGCTGCCAATTATTGGAAAAACATCAAGGTCTGCTCTGTGTAAAGAGAAAGGAATAGGGAAGACAGAGAGGGGGGAAGAAAGGATAAAAAAAGGGTTTGATAGTTTGACTTGGTGTTAGTTGGGGGATTCTGGTGATAGAGGCCATGGGGAGGCTGACCTGCTGGAGGTAATTATGGACAGGTGTATATATCTTTGGGTCTGCTGTTGCTCTTTCTTTTTCTCTCTCACTGTCTCTCTGTCTGTTTATCTCTCTGTCTGTCTCTCTCTCTGTCTTTCAATTCAATTCAATTCAATTCAAGGGCTTTATTGGCATGGGAAACATGTGTTAACATTGCCAAAGCAAGTGAGGTAGATAATATATAAAGTGAATATATAAAGTGAAATAAACAATAAAAATGAACAGTAAACATTACACATACAGAAGTTTCAAAACAATAAAGACATTACAAATGTCATATTATATATATACAGTGTTTTAACAATGTACAAATGGTTAAAGGACACAAGATAAAATAAATAAGCATAAATATGGGTTGTATTTACAATGGTGTGTGTTCTTCACTGGTTGCCCTTTTCTCGTGGCAACAGGTCACAAATCTTGCTGCTGTGATGGGACACTGTGGAATTTCACCCAGTAGATATGGGAGTTTATCAAATTTTGATTTGTTTTCGAATTCTTTGTGGATCTGTGTAATCTGAGGGAAATATGTCTCTCTAATATGGCCATACATTGGGCAGGAGGTTAGGAAGTGCAGCTCAGTTTCCACCTCATTTCGTGGGCAGTGAGCACATCTCTTGAGAGCCATGTCTGCCTACGGCGGCCTTTCTCAATGGCAAGGCTGTGCTCACTGAGTCTGTACATAGTCAAAGCTTTCCAATGTGTCAAGTAGTTATCTTTTTGTTTTCTCATGATTTGGTTGGGTCTAATTGTGCTGCTGTTCTGGGGCTCTGTGGGGAATGTTTGTGTTTGTGTACAGAGCCCCATGACCAGCTTGCTTATGGGACTCATCTCCAGGTTCATCTCTCTGTAGGTGATGGCTTTGTTATGGAAGGTTTGGGAATCGCTTCCTTTTAGATGGTTGTAGAATTCAACGGCTCTTTTCTGTCTTTCTCTGTCTCTCTCGCTCTCTCTCTCTCTGCCTCTCTCTGTGTCTCTCTCTCTGTCCGTCTCTATCTCTCTCTCTCTCTGTCTGTCTCTGTTTGTCTCTCTCTGTCTCTCTCTGTCTTTCCCTGTCTTTCTCTGTCTTTCTCTCCCTCTCTCCGTCGCTCTCTCTCTCTGTTCATCTTTCTCTCTCTCTCTCTCCCTCTCTTTCTCTCTCTTTCTCTGTCTCTCCTTCTCTGTCTCGCTCTCTCTCTCTGTTCATCTTTCTCTCTCTCTCTCTCTCTCTCTCTCTCTCTCTCTCTCTCTCTTCTCCCTCTCTCTCTGTCTCTCTCCTTCTCTCTCTCTGTCTCTCTCCTTCTCGGTCTCTCTCTCTCTGTTGGTGTGCAGTCAGTAAAAGCATAAGGAAACATATACTGTACACACTCAAATTCATCTATATCAATGGATAGATATATCAATATCAACATATGTTACAATATCCATACTATACAATATATTACAATATCCATACTATACTATATATTACAATATCCATACTATACTATATATTACAATATCCATACTATACTATACATTACAATATCCATACTATACTATATATTACAAGATCCATACTATACTATACATTACAATATCCATACTATTCTATATATTACAATATCCATACTATACTATATATTACAAGATCCATACTATACTATACATTACAATATCCATACTATACTATATATTACAATATCCATACTATACTATACATCACAATATCCATACTATACATTACAATATCCATACTATACTATATATTACAATATCCATACTATATGTACACACTCACATTCATCAGATCCATACTATATGTACACACTCACATTCATCAGATCCATACTATATGTACACACTCACATTAATCAGATCCATACTATATGTACACACTCACATTCATCAGATCCATACTATATGTACACACTCACATTCATCAGATCCATACTATATGTACACACTCACATTCATCAGATCCATACTCAATATACACATAGTCACAAAGAGAAAAGCCAGCATCGAGACAACCGCTATACCTTGAAGCGTGTCAACTCTGCTAAGTTATGAGGGACATGCCCACCACAAACAGTGGAGAGGATTAGAACGTTTGCGGTAAAGACAAACAGATTTGTCAACCGATGAAGAACAGGTGAATATCACGTCGTAAATCATACGGGTGGTACGAGTTCAGCAGCCGTCACCTTGGTTTTAGCAACACTCCTGATTGTCATTCATGTACTGTACTTTTTGCATGGGAAGCTCCTGTAATGCTGTGCACACTAACAATCATTATATTCAAGTATGCCATTTTAGAAGACATCAATATATTCAAGTACGTCCTTTCAGAAGACATCAATGTATTCAAGTATGTCAATTCAGAAGACATAGATATATTCAAGTATGTCAATTCAGAAGACATCAATGTATTCAAGTATGTCAATTCAGAAGACATCAATATATTCAAGTATGCCAATTCAGAAGACATAGATATATTCAAGTATGTCAATTCAGAAGACATCAATACATTCAAGTATGTCAATTCAGAAGACATCAATATATTCAAGTATGTCAATTCAGAAGACATCAATGTATTCAAGTATGTCAATTCAGAAGACATCCATATATTAAAGTACGTCAATTCAGAAGACATAGATATATTCAAGTATGTCAATTCAGAAGACATCAATATATTCAAGTATATCAGTTCAGAAGACATCAATATATTCAAGTATGTCAATTCAGAAGACATCAATATATTCAAGTATGTCAATTCAGAAGACATCAATATATTCAATTATGTCAATTCAGAAGACATAGATATACAGTGCCTTGCGAAAGTATTCGGCCTCCTTGAACTTTACGACCTTTTGCCACATTTCAGGCTTCAAACATAAAGATATAAAACTGTATTTTTTTGTGAAGTATCAACAACAAGTGGGACACAATCATGAAGTGGAACGACATTTATTGGATATTTCAAACTTTTTTAACAAATCAAAAACTGAAAAATTGGGAAAATTATTCAGCCCCCTTAAGTTAATACTTTGTAGCGCCACCTTTTGCTGCGATTACAGCTGTAAGTCGCTTGGGGTATGTCTCTATCAGTTTTGCACATCGAGAGACTGACATTTTTTCCCATTCCTCCTTGCAAAACAGCTCGAGCTCAGTGAGGTTGGATGGAGAGCATTTGTGAACAGCAGTTTTCAGTTCTTTCCACAGATTCTCGATTGGATTCAGGTCTGGACTTTGACTTGGCCATTCTAACACCTGGATATGTTTATTTTTGAACCATTCCATTGTAGATTTTGCTTTATGTTTTGGATCATTGTCTTGTTGGAAGACAAATCTCCGTCCCAGTCTCAGGTCTTTTGCAGACTCCATCAGGTTTTCTTCCAGAATGGTCCTGTATTTGGCTCCATCCATCTTCCCATCAATTTTAACCATCTTCCCTGTCCCTGCTGAAGAAAAGCAGGCCCAAACCATGATGCTGCCACCACAATGTTTGACAGTGGGGATGGTGTGTTCAGGGTGATGAGCTGTGTTGCTTTTACGCCAAACATAACGTTTTGCATTGTTGCCAAAAAGTTCAATTTTGGTTTCATCTGACCAGAGCACCTTCTTCCACATGTTTGGTGTGTCTCCCAGGTGGCTTGTGGCAAACTTTAAACAACACTTTTTATGGATATCTTTAAGAAATGGCTTTCTTCTTGCCACTCTTCTTCTTCTTGCCACTCTTCCACTCACGTTTAGAGGGACGGCCAGGTCTTGGTAGATTTGCAATGGTCTGATACTCCTTCCATTTCAATATTATCGCTTGCACAGTGCTCCTTGGGATGTTTAAAGCTTGGGAAATCTTTTTGTATCCAAATCCGGCTTTAAACTTCTTCACAACAGTATCTCGGACCTGCCTGGTGTGTTCCTTGTTCTTCATGATGCTCTCTGCGCTTTTCTGCGAAAGTATTCGGCCCCCTTGAACTTTGCGACCTTTTGCCACATTTCAGGCTTCAAACATAAAGATATAAAACTGTATTTTTTTGTGAAGAATCAACAACAAGTGGGACACAATCATGAAGTGGAACGACATTTATTCGATATTTCAAACTTTTTTAACAAATCAAAAACTGAAAAAATGGGCGTGCAAAATTATTCAGCCCCTTTACTTTCAGTGCAGCAAACTCTCTCCAGAAGTTCAGTGAGGATCTCTGAATGATCCAATGTTGACCTAAATGACTAATGATGATAAATACAATCCACCTGTGTGTAATCAAGTCTCAGTATAAATGCACCTGCACTGTGATAGTTTCAGAGGTCCGTTAAAAGCGCAGAGAGCATCATGAAGAACAAGGAACACACCAGGCAGGTCCGAGATACTGTTGTGAAGAAGTTTAAAGCCGGATTTGGATACAAAAAGATTTCCCAAGCTTTAAACATCCCAAGGAGCACTGTGCAAGCGATAATATTGAAATGGAAGGAGTATCAGACCACTGCAAATCTACCAAGACCTGGCCGTCCCTCTAAACTTTCAGCTCATACAAGGAGAAGACTGATCAGAGATGCAGCCAAGAGGCCCATGATCACTCTGGATGAACTGCAGAGATCTACAGCTGAGGTGGGAGACTCTGTCCATAGGACAACAATCAGTCGTATATTGCACAAATCTGGCCTTTATGGAAGAGTGGCAAGAAGAAAGCCATTTCTTAAAGATATCCATAAAAAGTGTTGTTTAAAGTTTGCCACAAGCCACCTGGGAGACACACCAAACATGTGGAAGAAGGTGCTCTGGTCAGATGAAACCAAAATTGAACTTTTTGGCAACAATGCAAAACGTTATGTTTGGTGTAAAAGCAACACAGCTGAACACACCATCCCCACTGTCAAACATGGTGGTGGCAGCATCATGGTTTGGGCCTGCTTTTCTTCAGCAGGGACAGGGAAGATGGTTAAAATTGATGGGAAGATGGATGGAGCCAAATACAGGACCATTCTGGAAGAAAACCTGATGGAGTCTGCAAAAGACCTGAGACTGGGACGGAGATTTGTCTTCCAACAAGACAATGATCCAAAACATAAAGCAAAATCTACAATGGAATGGTTCAAAAATAAACATATCCAGGTGTTAGAATGGCCAAGTCAAAGTCCAGACCTGAATCCAATCGAGAATCTGTGGAAAGAACTGAAAACTGCTGTTCACAAATGCTCTCCATCCAACCTCACTGAGCTCGAGCTGTTTTGCAAGGAGGAATGGGAAAAAATTTCAGTCTCTCGATGTGCAAAACTGATAGAGACATACCCCAAGCGACTTACAGCTGTAATCGCAGCAAAAGGTGGCGCTACAAAGTATTAACTTAAGGGGGCTGAATAATTTTGCACGCCCAATTTTTCGGTTTTTGATTTGTTGAAAAAGTTTGAAATATCCAATAAATGTCGTTCCACTTCATGATTGTGTCCCACTTGTTGTTGATTCTTCACAAAAAAATACAGTTTTATATCTTTATGTTTGAAGCCTGAAATGTGGCAAACGGTCGCAAAGTTCAAGGGGGCCGAATACTTTCGCAAGGCACTGTATATATATATATATATATATATTTATTTATGTGTCTCTCTCTCTCTCTCTCTCTCTCTGTCTCTCTCTCTCTCTCTATATATATATATATATATTTATTTATGTGTCTCTCTCTCTCTCTCTGTGTGTCTGAGGGTTTTTTCTGTGGTTGTTGTTTATTCGTGTGTCTCCCGAGACCTTCTCAGCCGACGAGAGAGAGAAAACAAAACTGAACATTAAAAACCCCTCAAGCCCTTTAAACCCTTGTCATTCGTCCTTTATTCAATCACTGCTAGAGTTGCTATAGAGACCATTTCATTTGGCAGATTCTCTGTTTCATTAGCTTCTCTAGTGAGGGAGAGAGGGGAGTAAAAAACAACTTGAGTCAATTAGGGCGTAGGGAATGATCAAAAGGAAACCGTTTAAAAATCCAATTTGCCATGGGAGGTGCTAGATGAGATGTTGAGTGAAGGACAAACACTGAACACTGGACATCAACTGCAACATTGACCAATAGGTTCTGCTTTCTATACAGAGAGGGTGGAGCTTGGGGGGTGAAAACATAAAGCTTTGAAAGCACAGCTGTAAGAATGGAAATATACTCAAAAACAGTATGTGTGTGTATACGTCTGCCATTGTGTGTTATTGTTTGTGTTAGTGGCTGTGTCCACAGTTTGAGTATTTGTACATTGATCTTTGAGTAAGTGCACATATGTTCATATACATTAAGGCGTGTGTATGTGTGTATACATTATATCCGAGTACCTGCACTAGTCACAGGCATTTAGTTGTACAGGCAGACTGGGGCGCTGTCAGACACTACCATCACTAATATCAATGGAATGGAACATGGACACTGGTGAATGTGAAAGAACGCTGGTGTAGTATTTTGGAGGCAAGACCATGCATCGCTTACAAACCTTAATTAACAATCAGTCTATAGCTGGACTCTGGCCAGACACACAACAGTAGAGGTGCACTGGTATATATATATATATATATATATATATATATATATATATATATATATATATATATATATGTATTTACATATACAGTGCCTTGCGAAAGTATTCGGCCCCCTTGAACTTTGCGACCTTTTGCCACATTTCAGGCTTCAAACATAAAGACATAAAACTGTATTTTTTTGTGAAGAATCAATAACAAGTGGGACACAATCATGAAGTGGAACGACATTTATTGGATATTTCAAACTTTTTTAACAAATCAAAAACTGAAAAATTGGGCGTGCAAAATTATTCAGCCCCCTTAAGTTAATACTTTGTAGCGCCATTCAGAGATCACTGAACTTCTGGAGAGAGTTTGCTGCACTGAAAGTAAAGGGGCTGAATAATTTTGCACGCCCAATTTTTCAGTTTTTGATTTGTTAAAAAAGTTTGAAATATCCAATAAATGTCGTTCCACTTCATGATTGTGTCCCACTTGTTGTTGATTCTTCACAAAAAAATACAGTTTTATATCTTTATGTTTGAAGCCTGAAATGGGGCAAAAGGTCGCAAAGTTCAAGGGGGCCGAATACTTTCGCAAGGCACTGTATATATATATATAGAGAGAGAGAGAGAGAGAGAGAGAAAGAGCGAGAGAGAGAGCGAGAGAGAGAGAGAGAGAGAGAGAGAGAGAGAGAGAGAGAGAGAGAGAGAGAGAGAGAAAGAGAAAGAGAGAGAGAGAGAAAGAGAGAGAGAGAGAGAGAGAGAGAATGCAAAAATCTAAGAAAGAAATTGAGAAACCTGTCCAACCAAAAACATAGAGACCCGGAAAACCTGAGTCTACGCCTTCACTATGGTGAATCACTAAAACAATACAGAAATACACTACGGAAAAAGAAGGAACAGCACGTCAGAAATCAGCTCAATGTAATTGAAGAATCCATAGACTCTAACCACTTCTTGGAAAATTGGAAAACACTAAACAAACAACATCACGAAGAATTATCTATCCAAAATGGAGATGTATGGGTAAACCACTTCTCCAATCTTTTTGGCTCTATAACAAAGAATAAAGAGCAAAAACATATACATGATCAAATACAAATCTTAGAATCAACTATTAAAGACTACTAGAACCCACTGGATTCTCCAATTACCGTGAATGAGCTACAGGACAAAATAAAAAAGCCTCCAACCCAAAAAGGCCTGTGGTGTTGATGGTATCCTCAATGAACTGATCAAATATACAGACAACAAATTCAAATTGGCTATACTAAAACTCTTTAACATCATCCTTAGCTCTGGCATCTTCCCCAATATTTGGAACCAAGGTCTGATCACCCCAATCCACAAAAGTGGAGACAAATTTGACCCCAATAACTACCGTGGGATATGCGTCAACAGTAACCCGGCCTCACCCTACTAGAATCTGAAGTCAAATGTCTACTGTTTGCTGATGATCTGGTGCTTCTGTCACCAACCAAGGAGGGCCTACAGCAGCACCTAGATCTTCTGCACAGATTCTGCCAGACCTGGGCCCTGACAGTAAATCTCAGTAAGACCAAGATAATGGTGTTCCAAAAAAGGTCCAGTCACCAGGACCACAAATACAAATTCTGTCTAGACACCGTTGCCCTAGACCACACAAAAAACTATACATACCTTGGCCTAAACATCAGCGCCACAGGTAACTTCCACAAAGCTGTGAACGATCTGAGAGACAAGGCAAGAAGGGCATTCTATGCCATCAAAAGGAACATAAAATTCAACATACCAATACTTGAATCAGTCATAGAGCCCAATGCCCTTTATGGTTGTGAGGTCTGGGGTCCGCTCACCAACCAAGACTTCACAAAATGGGACAAACACCAAATTGAGACTCTGCATGCAGAATTCTGCAAAAATATCCTCTGTGTACAACGTAGAACACCAAATAATGCATGCAGTGCAGAATTAGGCCGATAACAACTAATTATCAAAACCCAGAAAAGAGCCGTTAAAAAGGTGGAAACTAAGCTGCACTTCCTAACCTCCTGCCCAATGTATGACCATATTAGAGCGACATATTTCCCTCAGATTACACAGATTCACAAAGAATTCAAAAACAAATCCAATTTTGATAAACTCCCATATCCGTTGGGTGAAATACCACAGTGTGCCACCACAGCAGCAAGATTTGTGACTTGTTGCCACAAGAAAAGGGCAACCAGTGAAGAACAAAAACCATGAAGAATACAACACATATTTATGCTTATTTATTTTCCCTTGTGTACCCTTAACCATTTGTACATCGTTGCAACACTGTATATATACGTAATATGACATTTGTAATGTCTTTATTGTTTTGAAACTTCTGTATGTGTAATGTTTACTGTTAATTTTTATTGTTTATTTCACTTTTGTATATTATCTACCTCACTTGCTTTGGCAATGTTAACGCATGTTTCCCATGCCCCTTGAATTGAATATAGAGAGAGAGAGAGAGAGAGAGAGAGAGAGAGAGAGAGAGAGAGAGAGAGAGAGAGAGAGAGAGAGAGAGAGAGAGACTGAAAGACAGAGACAGAGAAAGAGAGAGAGAGACAGAGAGAGACAGAGAGAGACAGAGAGAGACAGACAGAAAAAGACAGAGAGACAGACAGAGTGAGAGAGACTGACAGAGAGAGAGACAGAGAAAGACAGAGAGAGAGACAGAGAGAGACAGACAGAGAGTGAGACAGAGAGAGAGATGGACCGAGAGAGAGACAGAGCGAGAGTGAGAGAGAGAGAGAGAGAGAGAGAGAGAGAGAGAGAGAGAGAGAGAGCGAGAGAGAGAGAGAGAGATGAGGAGAAAATAAAACACTTTGGAGGTACAGAGCTGCGGGCAGGTTAGTGAAGCACGATAGCACACACACACTCGCACACGTGTAAATCTACACACACTCACACAACCCCGCGCACACATAGAAAATAATGGGGCTCTGAGTAAGACATCTCAGATCCCTCAGGGTCATATTGTTACTGAATTTGAGATATGGCCACAGACGAGGAAACAGGCCGTTTCTTTGGGATTGATGTTCCATTCACGCAACACGCTTTCATGTCCTACAGCAGCATTGTCCTAGAACCTTCACAACACTGCCAAGAGCTTAAGCACAGGATGGTGATGTAATCGCCTACACAATGAATCTAAGTGGGCATCGCCATTAGGCAAGAGCGACCTCACGAATCCCTCACTTCCTTCTCGAAAAACACGTAGGACGTGGAAAGCGGGGAAGAGGAGCAAGACCCTGGAATGCTCGTTGGCTGACCGAGTCTCAGGCATTCAAGGGCTTTGTTTCGTGCTTTTTTAACCTGGCGACAGAAGGTCCATTTCTGGATACAGAGTTTGTGTGGTTACAGACAATCCATTACGAGAGACTTGCTAAGTCAATGCACATTCAAAGCCCGGTTCCTCATTGTACACGCTGTTCTTTTGGCTACAGAATATGTGTGGCTACAGAAACTCAGTGTCTGGCTACAGAGTTTGTCAGGCTACAGAAGATTAGTTTCTAGCTACAGAGTTTGTCAGGCTACAGAAGATTAGTTTCTAGCTACAGAGTTTATCAGGCTACAGAAGATTAGTTTCTAGCTACAGAGTTTGTCTGGCTACAGACGATTAGTTTCTAGCTACAGAGTTTGTCTGGCTACAGAATATTAGTTTCTAGCTACAGAGTTTGTCAGGCTACAGAAGATTAGTGTCTAGCTACAGAGTTTGTCAGGCTACAGAAGATTAGTTTCTAGATACAGAGTTTGTCAGACTACAGAAGACTAGTTTCTAGCTACAGAGTTTGTCAGGCTACAGAAGATTAGTTTCTAGCTACAGAGTTTGTCTGGCTACTGAAGACTAGTTTCTAGCTACAGAGTTTGTCAGGCTACAGAAGATTAGTTTCTAGCTATAGAGTTTGTCTGGCTACGGAAGATCCATTACAGCACCGTCAACACTCTCTGAGCCCCGTCCTCCTCGACGAGGAAGTGATATCATGGCGTGTCAATGTCAGAGTGTGTCACGTCTAAGACCTAATACACACCACACACACACACACACCTCCTGTAAGAGGATAAGAACACACACCAAAGACTAGCCCATCAAAGGAAGGGATGTGAGAGATTCTTTCCTGAGATGAAAGCGAGGGATATTCTCTCATTTCAGAGGGATCGAGCTCAGCTCTTCTCCCTCCATCGCTACGAAAAGCCTTGAAGTAACACTAACACATTTTTTTTTTAAAGATGGAGGAAGAAAAAAAAGTGATTTACGTCCCACTCGGTGTTATTTGGTCTGTCACTTCCAATTTTCTACCACGGCTTTCCTCTTAGCTGGCTTCACTCACTCTGGTCCTCCCCCCCCCCCCCCCCTACGTCTCCCTCCCTATCCAAGCCTGTATTTGTTGAGGTAATTACAAAGTGACAGCTTCAAATCCTCTGCCACACACTCTTCATTATAGCCACCTCCGCTTCAGAGGCCCCGCTGATGACTGGTTTTGATGGGCTTTTGCTACTGTGACACTGTTGAGCATGGATCCGTCCTACAGTATATCCCTGAGCAGAGGGTGGACGCTCTTTTGGTGTTTCTATGTGCATCGGTGTGTATCGCGGAGCTGGGGTAAACTTCTGATGCTCGGAAAGGCAAAAAAAATGCCTTTCGACAGCAGATTTGGGGGGGGGGGGACTCCATCTTCTCTATTTTCCATCCCCCTTTTCTCCCCCTCTCTTCCTCTCTGAAGATGTAAGAGAGTGTGTATCCCCCCATCCCCATGTCTTAAGAAGCTGGGACCCCTGCAGGGTCAGCCTATTTGATGACCTCCAGAAGCATTTACTGGTGTGGTGAAACCTGGAACCTGGCCAAGGGTCTCGCCGAATCAATTATGTTTCTTTTGAAGTGAGAAACTCTGAAGTTGATAGGTGTAGAAGAGATCATATCTTAACAGTCTGACTATGACCAAGACTCCGGCCATATCAGCCATTTTTCATCTTTAAGCCGAGCTCAAACCTCTTTTCTCCCTTAACACAGGGTCTTCATCATTAAAACGAGTGACACACGCAAACACGTGTGCCACATAAACATTCACGTGCGCTCGCACACACACACACACACACACACACACACACACACACACACACACACACACACCCACCTTCACCACTAGTAGGTGATTGTGAAACATCTTTGATCTTTTTCTTCTCTTCTCTGATATGTATTGCCTCTACATAATCCATGACAAACATAATGTGATTTGGTGTATCTCTAAGTGACAGAAAAACAGCTGACAGAAATTAATAAGTTACCAGGGTGAGGAGAGAGAAAAAGGGGGAGGAGGTGGAGAAGGAGAAAGAAGAGGGATAACCTGGCAGCGAAATAGACAAATCATCAAATCATCTTTCAGGCATATCGGTATGGAGAAAGTCAACCTCAGACAGAACAACAGCCTTGCATTTCTCCTATTACCCAGGCCTATCTTCCAACCATTCTCAGAAAACAACGGGGGTTTCTGTAGCTATGAACAATTTTCTGGATTTCTCTCCCCTTCTCTATTTGGTCTGGTCCAAACTCATCTGAAGCTAGTCTTCCTAGTTACATCTGTGATAGGGAACGTGCAGTTCAGTAGACTGTGTGTGTGTGTGTGTGTGTGTGTGTGTGTGTGGGGGGGGGGGATAGGATAGTAAAACAAGGCAAATACGGACAAGTGGGGACATTTTTCCAATAAAAAGGTTATTTTAGTCTTAGGGGCTAGGTTTAGAGTTACAATTAGGGTCAGAATTAAGAGTAAGGTTTAGGGATATGAGTTAGGGTTAGGTTTAATTTTAGGTTTGGGGTTAGGTCAAGGTTAAGGTTAGGGTTAGGTTAAGGGTTAGGGTTAGGGTTCGGGGTTAGGGAAAATACAATTTTGGAAGGGAATACATGTTTTGGTCCCCACAAGGATATTAAAACAAAAGTGCTCGTGTGTGTGCATGCACCCAATAAAGTAAGTAAGTAGTGAAGTAAGCAAGAATACTATATACAGGAAGCAAAGTTGGGTCGGAGGCCATCCAGTCAGGTGCCATCTTACAGTAAGCCTGATTTATTTAGGAATTCACAGGTGGTGGTCAGTGCGAGGACAACCTTTGCCATTGCCTAACCTTTGAACTTGAGCCAGGGGGTGCCATGAGAACCTCTAAATCTAGTTTGGGACACACAATCATGGTATGGGAAAAGGAGATGATTGACACAAGCCAAGTCAAACTTAAATGAGCCTCGAGAAAAGCTTCCCTGATGTCTTTAGTGGACAGAGAGTGTGCGAGAGAGAGAGAGAGAGAGAGAGAGAGAGAGAGAGAGAGAGAGAGAGAGAGAGAGAGAAAGAAAGAAAGAAATATACACAGGCATTATGGATTTAGCTGTTTCACTCTATCCAAGGTCGTTTCCCATTCTGATATATTCTGATATGGTGTAGGTCCTGACTGTCAAGCCCTACCCTCTCCTCCTTTCCCTCCTCCACATATTCAGACGGTTCTAGGCAACAACCTTGGATACACACACCTTAATCTGCTCACACTTAGCCCCCCCCCTCCCCCCCCCTCTCTCTCTCTCTCTCTTCCTGCCTCTCCTCTCTTCCTCCCTTTGTCATCCCTGTTGTTCTTTCCATCCCTTTGAAACTTAAAAATATCCTGGCCCGATTGTGTTCTGTTCTGTGCATTCTGTTACCATGGTAATTGCCATGCAGAGCATAGGGATGATGTGTGTGTGTGCATGTGTGTATGGGTGTGTGTGTGCATGCGCTCGTGTGTGTGTGTGTTCATGTGCCAGTGCTGTCAGCCAAGCACAGAGGGTGTCCAAATCTGTTTTAAAAAGATCAACTATAAAATTGGAATACCCCACCACCCCTCCCTCCCTCCCTCTTTCCTTCTCTCTGCAGTTGCTGCACCAGCTCCCTCCTTCAAACAAACCGTCCCCCCTTTCCCTTTCTCTCTCTCTGCAGCAGCAGTTGAGAAGGATGGAAGAAACTCACAGGTCTAGTGGGAGTAGAACATGATGATAGTGAGGAAAGGAGTGAGAGGCTGGGGCTCATCTGGCTTACAGATTGCAGCAACAGCAACGTCTCAGTAATCATGGCATCTCGGTGTCAGCTTACATTACCCTCCGCTCTGACCATAAACCACAAGTGCAACTGGTTTTAATGGAACACCCTGACTGGGATGTGAGGGGTGTGGGGTGTGTGGAGGGGTTGTGTGTGTGTGTGTGTGTGGGGGGGGGGGTCGTTCCTGTTGATTGAGAGAGCAAGAAAGCTTTTTATCTCGTTTATCCAGGGGTGGTCCACAATCATCCAACCTGAGGAGAATCAACCAACCAAGAGAAGAGGAATGGGAAGGAGAAGTAGTGTGTGGTTCATGCTCATCTAAAAAGCTCCACACGTTCACCTCAATGAGCCTGACTGTGTTGTGGCACAAGTGCTTATTGAGGCATGGCGAAGACCAAATCAAGACCTTTTCATTGGTGTGTGGGTTCCATCTCAGTCATCCATAACATACAGTTGGGCTGTGGTCAAAATTAGTGCACTATAAAGAGAATAGGGTGCCATTTGGGACGCATACTGTGTTGGAACTGTGTGAACTGAACTATTTTAACTGTTCTTATTATTTCATCTGTCGGGTGCTATATAGTTTTGACTGGGTGACTAGTGTAAAAGAGAGAGAGAGAGAGAGATAAAGACAGACAGACAGACAGACAGACAGACAGACAGACAGACAGACAGACAGACAGACAGACAGACAGACATAACCTCAAATTGCGTCGACAGAGATGGTCGCCTTGCTTCGAGTCCTTAGGAAACTATGCAGTATTTAGTTTTTTATGTATTATTTCTTACATTGTTTCCCAGGAAATCTTAAGTCTTATTACATACTGCCAGGAAGAACTATTGGATATAAGAGCAACGTCAACTTACCAACATTACGACCAGGAATACGACTTACCCAAAGTGGATCCTCTGTTTAGACTACCACCCAGGATAGTGGATCTAATCCCAGAAGCCGACTCAGAACAACGGTGCAGACAGAGATGCCTCCTGGTCAGGCTCCGTAGACGTGCACATCGCTCACCGCTCCTGAGTATACTACTTGCCCATGTCCAGTCTCTTGACAAGAAGGCAGGTGAAATTCAAGCAAGGGTTGCCTTCCAGAAAGACACCAGAGATTGTAACATTCTCTGTTTCACGGAAACATGGCTCTCTCGGATATGTTGTCGGAATCGGTTCAGCCACCGGGCTTCTCCATGCATCGCGCTGACAGAGATGAACACCTCTCTGTGTATGCTTCATGATTAACGACTCATGGTGTAATCATAACAACATACAGGAACTCAAGTCCTTCTGCTCACCCAACCTAGAATTCCTTACAGCCAAATGCCGACCATATTACCTCCCAAGAGAATTCTCGTTGGTTATCATCACAGCTGTGTACATTCCCCCTCAAGCAGACACCACAACGGCCCTCAAGGAACTTCACTGGACTCTATGTAAACTGGAAACCATATATCCTGAGGCTGCATTTATTGTGGCTAGGGATTTTGACAAAGCAAATTTGAGAACAAGGCTACCTAAATTCTATCAGCATATTGATTACAGTACTCACGGGGGTAATACACTCGATCACTGCTACTCTAACTTCCGCAATGCATACAAAGCCCAGCACCTCTCGTCCGGTCCATAACCCTCCCAGTCAACCAGGTACTGGAAACCCCTGCCACGTGGTCGAACACTCAGGGGGCATCTCACTGTGTATGCCGGATGGCCATCGATGACACGGGGAGAAGGGGTGGGCCTGGAAACAGAAGACAAAGGGCTGTGAGACACGGGCTTAATCCTAGACACATGGAAAGTAGGGTGAATACAGAGGGTACAAAAAAGACAAAAGACAAACAGCAGTGGGGCTAATGACCCTAGAGATGGGGAATGGACTGATGAAATGGGGGAAAAGTTTACGGGACTCCACTCGAAGTGGCAGGTCCCGGGTGGAGAGCCATACCCTCTGCCCGAGCCGACAGCATGGAACAGGGGTCCAGTAACGACCCGCTTGTCGTCAATACCTGGAAGTGGTCTTCAACAGAAGGGCTCTCTTCCAGGTATGGGCTCTCTTCCAGGTATGGTGACAGATGAACATCTGGGCAGAGGGATTGCTGACCTCCTCCTCTTGCTCGGGGAAGAGCGGAGGCTGATATCCCAAGGAACACTCGATGGGCAAGAAACCCTTGGCAGGGCAAGGAAGGGTGTTACCAGTTGCTGACTCCAGGTGGTAGGGTTGGCGGAGACTAGGCAGCAAAGAGTCGTCTCTAAGTCCTGGTTGGCACGCTCTGACTGGCCTTTAGACTGCGGGTGAAATCCGGAGGACAGGCTGGCCGACGACCCAATGAGCGTGCAGAATGCCTTCCAAAACTGGGACGAGAACTGCGGAGACCATGTCCACCGGGAGAAGAATGAATTTGGCGGCTTTGGAAAACCGGTCGACCACAGTCAGGATGGCAGTGTTGCCCTCAGACGGAGGGAGATCCGTTATGAAATCCAGGGATATATGGGACCAGGGACAGTGAGGGACAGGCAGTGGTTGGAGAAGACCAGCCGGAGCTTGCCGAAGAGTCTTGTTCTGTGCGCAGACCGTGCAGGCGGTAACAAACGCGGCAACATCTGGAACCATACTATGTGCGTTGTCGCACAAAGATCAGGTTCCGATAAGAGACTGGCCTTGGGTGAAGCAGAAGAAGACGAGGATGTCATAAATGTAGACGAAGACGAACCAGTTCAGCATGTTGTGGAGAACATCATTCACCAGAGCCTTTAACACGGCAGGGGCATTGGTGATTGGCATTGGCATAAAAGTGCCAAAAGTCCCGCAACACAGACAGCTGTGTTGATCCTGTGTTGCCGTTCTGCTGGCGACAGCCCAGCTCTGCCTAGTTGCATAGGCTCGGGAAATAGTGCCTCAGCTGTCTTCAGGGACTCTCAGGGAAGGTCGGGAAACCTCGGGTGCTCTCGGCAATGGGACCGTCGGGGAATTCCAGGATTACTCAAGCCGAGGTGGAATCCCTGGACGTGCGAGCGAAGTCGAATTTCCTATCCATCCGTCGTTCCCGCAATCGCCCATCAATGTGGATGGTCAAAGCGATGATGGAGTCAAGATCCGTTGGTAACTCCCAAGCAGCAAGCTCGTCCTTAACCTCCTCCGAGACACCGTGCAGGAATAAGTCAAACAGTGCCTCCAGCACTCTACGCTGCCAACGTGCGGAAATCCACTGCATGGTCGGCCATCCCGCCTGAGCTGGATTAGCTTCCGGGCAGCTTCTCTCCCAGAGAACAGGGCATCAAAAACTTTCCTTACCTCTCCCACAAACCCCTCCAGACCCACGCACATGGCCAGCTGTTGTTTCCATACTGCAGTAACCCAGGTGAGAGTCCTCCCTGGCATCAGCATGATGAGGTAGGCTATCTTGGAGCCACCCGAGGGTAAGGAGGAGTGCTGAAGTGCGAAAATGAGGGCACACTGAGCTAAAAACGCCCGACAGGTGCTATGCTCTCCATTAAAACATTTCGGGGCTCCCGGGAAGGTGGAGTGGCTGGTGGTGCAGCGCTGCTAACCGCCGAGTTACTGAGGGGCAGTCTGCCCCCCAGACAACCTGCGGAATTGCTCCAGCAGCATGTCCAACACCCGGTCATGGCGCTCAGCCAATGTTTGGCCTCCAATAGACCACGAAGCAATTCCTTGTGCCTACCAATTGAGGCTCCTTGGGAGGAGATGGCGTTGTGCAGCTGGCCCGGGTCTGCTGGGTCAATCATGGCCAGTTCGCACTATCAATTATGAAGGTAAGACCCAGATGCAGACAACGTCAAACTAACAATGGTTTAATAATCCAGCAGGGGCAGGCAATAGACAGGTCAAGGCAGGCAGGGGTCAGTAAACCAGAGGTGGGGCAACGGAACTGGACGGCAGGCAGGCTCAGGGTCAGAGTAGGTGCAAGCAGGCTCAGGGTCAGGGTAGGCAGAGGTCAATAATCCAGAGGTGGGGCAAAGGTACTGGTCGGCAGACAGGCTCAGGGTCAGGGGCAGGCAGAGTGGTGAGGCAGGCGGGCTCAGAGTCAAGACAGGCAAGGGTCACAACCAGGAGGGCGAGGAAAAGAAGGACTGGGAAAAGCAGAAGCTGAGACACAAAACGCTGGTTGACTTGACAAACAAGACGAACTGGCAACAGACAAACAGAGAACACAGGTATAAATACAAAGGGGATAATGGGGAAGATGGGAGACAGCTGGAAAGGGGTGGAAACAATCACAAAGACAGGTGAAACAGATCAGGGTGTGACAACGGGAAGAGGGCCAGCCATGTCACGGACACCGACGTCACACTTCCGGACGGGCTGGGCTCCTTCTTTGCCCGCTTTGAGGATAATACAGTGCCACCATCGCGGCCCGCTAACAAGGACGTTCTCCGTGGCCAATGTGCGTGTAACATTTGGGCTTGTTGGCCCTCGCAGGGCTGCTGGCCCAGACGGCATCCTTAGCCGCGTCCTCAGAGCATGTGCAGACCAGCTGGCGGGTGTATTTGCAGACATGTTTGGTCCCTCCCTGTCCCGGTCTGCTGTACCCACATGCTTCGGGATGGCCACTGTTGTTCCTGTGCCCAAGAAGGCAAAGATAACGGAACTAAATGACTATCGCCCCCTAGCACTCACTTCTGTCATCATGAAGCGCTTTGAGAGACTAGTCAAGGATCATATCACCTCCACCTTACCAGCCACCCTAGACCCACTTTAGTTTGCATACCGCCCCAACAGGTCCACAGAAGATGCAGTTGCCATCACACTGCACACTGCCCTATCCCATCTGGACAAAAGTAATACCTATGTAAGAATGCTGGTCATTATCTACAGCTCAGCATTCAACACCACAGTACCATCCAAGCTCATCATCAAGCTGGAGGCCCTGGGTCTCAACCGCGCCCTGTGCAATTGGGTCCTGGACTTTCGTGTCGCCCCCCAGGTAGTGAAGGTAGGAAACATCTCCACTTCGCTGACCCTTTAACACTGGGGACCCACAAGGGTGCGTTCTAAGCCCCCTACTGTACTCCCTATTCACCCATGACTGAGTGGCCATGTACGCATCCAACTCAATCATCAAGTTAGCAGACGACACTATAGTAGTGGGCTTGATTACCAACAACGACGAGACAGTATACAGGGAGGAGGTGAGGGCAATCGGAGTGTGGTGACAGGAAAACAACCTCTCACTCAATATCAACAAAACAAAGGAGATGATTGTGGACTTCAGGAAACAGCAGAGGCAGCACCCCCCTATCCACATCGAAGGGATAGCAGTGGAGAAAGTGGAACGTTTTTAGTTCCTCGGCATACACATCACAGACAAACTGGAATGGTCCACCCACACAGACAGTATGGTGAAGAAAGTGCAACAGCGCCCATTTAACCTCAGGAGGCTGAAGAAATTTGGCTTGCCACCCAAAACCCTGACAAACTTTTACAGGTGCACAATCGAGAGTATCCTGTCGGGCTGTACCACAGCCTGGAATGGCAACTGCACCGCCCTCATCCACAAGGCTCTCTAGAGGGTGGTGCGGTCTACGCAACGCATGGCTGGTGGCAAACTACCTGCCCTCCATGACACCTACAGAAGGGCCAGGGTGATCATCGGGGATGGCAACCATCCAAGCCACTGCCTGTTCACACCGCTGCCATCCGGAGAGCGAGGTCAGTACAGGTGCATCAAGGCTGGGACCGAGAGACTGAAAAACCGCTTCTACCTCAAGGCCATCACACTGCTAAACAGCAATCATTAGCTCAGAGAGGCTGCTGCCTACATTGAGACCCAATCACTGGCCACTAATAAATGGATCACTAGTCACTATAAACAATGCCACTGTAAATAATGCAACTTTAATAATGTTCACATATTTTACATTACATATCAGATGTGCAGTTGAAGTCGGAAGTTTACATACACCTTAGCCAAATACATTGAAACTCAGTTTTCACAATTCCTGACATTTAATCCTAGTAAAAATTCCATGTCTTAGGTCAGTTAGTATCACCACTTTATTTTAAGAATGTAAAATGTCAGAATAATAGTAGAGAGAATGATTTATTTCAGCTTTTATTTATTTCATCATATTCCCAGCGGGTCAGAAGTTTACATACACTCAATTAGTATTTGGTAGCATTGTCTTTAAATTGCTTAACTTGGGTCAAACGTTTCGGGTAGCCTTCCACAAGCTTACCACAATAAGTTGGGTGAATTGTGGCCCATTCCTCCTGACAGAGCTGGTGTAACTGAGTCAGGTTTGTAGGCCTCCTTGCCCGCACACACTTTTTCAGTTCTGCCCACAAATGTTCTATAGCTGTGAGGTCAGGGCTTTGTGATGGTCACTCCAATACCTTGACTTTGTTGTCCTTAAGCCATTTTGCCACAACTTTGGAAGTATGCTTGGGGGTTATTGTCCATTTGGAAGACCCATTTGCGACCAATCTTTAACTTCCTGACTGATGTCTTGACATGTTGCTTCAATATATCTACATAATTGTCTTTCCTCATGATGCCATCTATTTTGTGAAGTGCACCAGTCCCTCCTTCAGCAAAGCACCCCCACAACATGATTCTGCCACCCCCGTGCTTCACGGTTGCAATGGGGTTCTTCGGCTTTCAAGCGTTCCCCCTTTTTCCTCCAAACATAACGATGGTCATTATGGCCAAACAGTTCTATTTTTGTTTCATCAGACCAGAGGACATTTCTCCAAAAAGTACGATCTTTGTCCCCATGTGCAGTTGCAAACAATCCCCTGGCATTTTTATGGCGGTTTTGGAACAGTGGCTTCTTCCTTGCTGAGCGGCCTTTCAGGTTGTCGATATAGGACTCGTTTTACTGTGGATATAGATACTTTGGTACCTGTTCCTCCAGCATCTTCACAAGGTCCTTTGCTGTTGTTTTGGAATTGATTTACACTTTTCGCTCCAAAGTACGTTCATCTCTAGGAGACAGAGCGCGTCTCCTTCCTGAGCGGTATGGCGGCTGCTCGGTCCCAGGGTGTTTATACTTGCATACTATTGTTTGTACAGACGAACGTGGTACCTTCAGGCGTTTGAAAATTGCTTCCAAGGATGAACCAGACCTGTGGAGGTCTACAATTTTTTTCTGATGTCTTGGCTGATTCATTTTGATTTTCCCATGATGTCAAGCAAAGAGGCACTGAGTTTGAAGGTAGGCCTTGAAATACATCCACAGGTACACCTCCAATGTATTAAAATGATGTCAATTGGCCTATCAGAAGCTTCTAAAGCCATGACATCATTTTATGGAATTTTAGTGTATGTTAACTTCTGACCCACTGGAATTGTGATACAGTGAATCATAAGTGAAATAATCTGTCTATAAACAATTGTTGGAAACATTACTTGTGTCAAGCACAACGTAGATGTCCTAACCGACTTGCGAAAACTGTAGTTTGTTAACAAGAAATGTGTGGAGTGGTTGAAAAACGAGTTTTAGTGACTCCAACCTAAGTGTATGCAAACTTGCGACTTCAACTGTATATACTGTATTTTATTCCATCTATTGCACCTTGCCTATGCCGCTCGGCCATCGCTCATCCATATATAACATCTGCTAACCATGTGTATGTGACCAATTAGATTAGATTTGATTTGATTTGATTTGAGACAAACAGACAGACAGACAGACAGACAGACAGACAGACAGACAAACAGACAGACAGACAGACAGACAGACAGACAGACAGACAGACAGACAGACAGACAGACAGACAGATAAACAGATAAACAGACAGACAGACAGATAAACAGACAGACAGAGAACAATACATTTAAAAAACAGCTAGAGTTACACACAGTGGACAGGGAGAGGGAAGGTTCCATGTCTTCCTTGCCAGACACATTCTAGGATGGGGGCAGCAGTAGTGTGATAAAGACCTGCCTCTCCTTGGATTGCAATTACCTCTTGAGGAAAGGGAGACAAAGGGGAAATAAAGAGGAGACATGTAGGGACTGAGTAATAGGACAGTTAGACAGGCAGTGGCTTTATCTGGCGGTACAAGAGTTCACACGCATGCACACACACAACATGCACACACACATGCACGCACGCACACATACATACACACAACCAACACGTTAAATATATATATATTTTTTTACAGTTCTAACACCTTGTTAGCAACCAGGCAGCCAATTAAATGTGTCTTGGTCAGGTCATTTCTCTCCTCTCTCACCCTCCTCTCTCTAACATTACTTCTCCGACTACAGTACGTAGCAATCAGCCATTCAATCTGATCTCTGCTGATGTTCGCTCTCCCTCGACCACACAATCCCTTCAAACAAACGCCTTTTAATGAAAATGCATTCCAGAGTTGTGTGGATGTAACCGGATTTTCTCCACTCTTTTTCTAGGCTTCGGGGAAAGTGCTGAGGCTCCGGCAGCCCACTTTAAGAAGTGCTGACACCAGAGGATAGGAATGAGGACTACAGATCAGCTTAGGAGAACTCCCGTCTACACAGTCAGCCACGCGTTATGGAGCAGCAGCACAACCCACCAGAAAAATAGGGCCTTCTGTTGTGCATACCAAATGGCACCCTATTCCCTATAAAGTGAACTACTTTTGACCAGAAACGTATGGGCCCAGGTCAAAAGTAGCGCACTACATAGGAAATAGGGTGCCATTTGAGACACATCCTTACTGAAATACCAGGATAAATTGTGCACCTATTTCGGGGCGCTGGAATTGTGAGAGCTTTAACCTGGCACATTTGTCATGCTCAAGTGTAGATTCAGCTCTAAGTATTACAAGCCTCACAGGCAGTTGTAACACTGTGGTGTCGTCAGTATCGCCTCGTTTCCGTGCCCTTGTCGAAACTTTTCCCTTTGAAATGAACCAGTAAGAAAACATTTGATCATTTGAGACGGTGTTCAAACAAACATTAGGACTTAATGTGCTTGAAATAGTGAAACTATGAAATATCACTCTGTGCATTTTATGCATTAGGTTATGTACATATAATATCCATTACAGACATTCAGGATGGGAGGGGTCGGCTGTACGAGACATTCCCAGACGACAATAATACCGTGCAGATGTATTGAGAGGACTTGGCGACACAGGCACATTAGTTCCACTGAAAAGACAATGGTTTTTATGGGAACCAATCAAGACCATGAGTCCTGATGCCACACAAATCAATTTCCTTTTTATTCACAAAGCTGCAAGGTAATCATGACTGTTATGGACTGTTTATAAAGGGTAAACAAAGCCTCTATAAATAGACATGTCATAGCATAGGTACATGGTGCCGGTAGTTATAGCTAACAATACTGAAGCAGTAAGGCACGATGGGGTGTGGTATATTAAAGTAGTAAGGCCCGAGGAGGTGTTGAATATGGCCAATATACCACTGCTAAGGACTGTTCTTATGCACGACGCAACAAGGAGTGCCTGGATAGAGCCCTTAGCTGTGGTATATTCGCCATATATCACAAACCCCCAAGGCGCTTTATTGATATTTTAAACTGATTACCAATGTAGTTAGAGCAGCAATTTCTTTACCTCTTAATAACCCCTTTATAACCAGATGTGTCATTGTAACAGTACATTGATTAGGAAGTGATGGGTTATGTCACATCGGTGGCCAACAGATCTCAACATTCCCCATGGTCTGCTGATATGAAGAGTGACAGGGGTTAAGGCAGCAGCGACACATCGGTCCAAACCACAGTCCCCCCCACGGCAGCCAAACGAAACCCAGTCCAACCCTACCGCCGTCCCTGTCTCGCCCCTGCCAAATCCTCAGAGGCTCAGGCCTAGTTTGCAGTGTGGAGACGTCAGAATGTCGACCTCCTACACAGCTGAGAGGGGATGTTCAACCCTGGAGGACTGTAGACTTTGCACACAGGGCCCGGGGTCTACCAATGACAGAGAATTAAACCAACTTCGAAGAATAGCCCGCACAAAGTAACATTCACTGACAACATTGGTTAGAAGGATGGAAATGAAATGAAAATAAAGGTTCGCATGAAGAACAAAACTGAAAAAGACTCAACTTTACAAGCCAATAATGAGCTGAATATGAACAACAACACTCACGACACATCAACACGTTGACAATATACATTACAACATTCCAAGTCATGCTCTCGATAATGAGTCCTGGAGCAGGGCCTAAAGGGTGATTGGACAGTGAAATAATAAACTAAATGGAGGACACTGAAGGCAGAACATCACATCTTCATGCCTCTCACTTTTAAGATGGCTGGTGTTGGTCTGGACAGAAAAAGTCAGTATTCGACTGGTCCAGATGTCCCCTTGTCCCATTGCCATCCAGACGCAAGTCTGGTTCCTTGACAAGCCTCTCCAGACAGAACCCATTCCCATTGGCCCACACTAGACCGCTTCCAATCTTCTCACAGCTCCTTTCCATTGGTCGACATTAGAGTGGTCCTTTGTGCCATAGCCTGAAAGACAAAGGAAGAGAGCACATCCCCCTTGAGGTTAGTATAATTAAAGAACCTTTGGACACATCTTCGCTCCACAGGGATCATTGGGGACATATATCCAGGTAGATAATAATCTAGATAGTTTATTATTCAGACCCTGCTGGGGCGTTTGTCAGATCTCCCTCATGATCGCTACAGTGGTCGAGGGTGAAAGGTCACATCAAATAGACAAGGCCTAGGATGACAGCAGAAGACGCCACCGCGCAATTCCCCAGAGTCCGCCATGAGCCAGGACTCCCCCATTCAAGGGTTTTCGGCAAGGGATTGGAAAGGTCGCCCGGCAACACAGGTCAACGCTTTGATCGGATCAGAGGAAATCTCAAGGCCCTTTTATGCATGAGAAGAAGTGGGCTGCCATTTTGAATTTCAGAGGTGAAAAGCTGGGCCAAAGGGTCCCAAAGGGAGCTGGCAGCTCCTCATTATTCAATCAGCGAGCGTCGCTTAGATGCTGACGGACTAAAACAAGATGGGTGGAAACAAAAAAGAACCCATGATAACAGTTATTAAACTGCATATTTTATCAGGCCCCCCCCATTAGAAAGTCAATTGGCGGTTATGTATTCATGCAGGCGGCGAAAGGCTCCGAGAGAGACTGACCCCTATGCTTGACCTCTCTACGGCTTTGAACTTTCTTTTTTGTTGTTGTTGTGGTGTCGACTCCCTCGCAGAATGAATGCTTTGATTCGGCGTCCAGTTGCAGACGTGAACCACATGACATTTTAGCAATGTAAATAACAGAAAGTGCTTTTGTGAAAGATTCACTGGACACTCCGGCGTTGCCACATAATTATTCAGAGAGCATATGTAAATACCTCTTACGATTATGGAGGAATGCATGCCATTTCCTCTTCAAAGCCATAACCATTCATTTGGTTAGCGGAGATAGGAGTTCCATAAAGGAAAAATTGCCGGACAACTATAGAAATTGGTTGCTTCATGGTTGTGAACTGCGGTGAGAGAACATTGTGTTCCGAGTGCTCTTTAGCCCTAGTATAAAGACCTATTTATCTTTCTATTAAGCATTGTTTAAGTCCATTTGTCTGAGAGCTTCAATTAAAACAGTTATTGAGTTCTCAAATGAAAACGGTTTATTGAACCCAAACTTTCACAGGCTACTGTCTGGCCATAGCCCACACCAAAACAAACCCTTAAAGGAACAGCAACGAGTTATACAAGAAAAGAGCGAGAACAAAGAAAAAGCCTGGTCTTATAACTTGCAGTGACCAACCCCCTGCCCAGCCCCTCCCCCCTCCCCTTGTTCCACCAACCACAAGGACTCCTGGCACTAACACATTCCAGGCATTCACGTGATTGGCAGACAGCAGGGGAACTGGCATGCTGGACCCCGTGGAACCCAGAGCAAATTGATAAATGGGTCCTGATTACCACAGAACAGCAGCACATCCGAACACAGGCACATAAACTGTCCAAGCGGGTTGCTGCTATATAAAACAAACTGAAATGGGAATATTCTATCAAGAATATTTCTCGCAGATATTCACGTGGTCTTTAAGTCTGTCAGCTGTGTATGTTTTGACTCGGATATTCACGTGGTCTTTAAGACTGTCAGCTGTGTATGTTTAGACTTAGACCCTGTACGTCCTCGGACAGACACAATGGCAGAGTGACTTTCTTCCCGTCTCTGGGGAAGGGGACGTGTTAGAGGAAGGACTTGACTAGCGGGCAGCCCCCCTACCGCTTCTTCAAACTGTGTGTGCAGCGTGATTGCGCTGGTGCACATATAGTTAATTGTCATCAAGGATCAAAGGATATACGATGAACACTCTGCGCTAAAATCTACATCGAATAATTTGTCCAACCAATGGAGATGGTGTTATCGATTCCCATGTGACCAAGTGAACCGACGTTGACAAAAACATTTATAGAAAAATACTGTTTTTTACAAGGCACCATCATCATGTAAATGAATATGGTTTGATATAAACTCTGTCAAACATCAGTAGCTAGACTAAGACTACCGCAAAACAAGATAAAAATGCAAATAACGACAGTATTTTTGTTGAAGTTACTGAGGAAAATAATTAGCTAAGCACACAATAGGACAAAGATATACTACAAAGACACCCCAACTATCCCCTGGGAGAGACACACGGCTTCAATTAACTGACAGACAGGGACAGCATTAGGAATTCTATCATGTGTTGGCTGTAGCCTCCACTGCTTTCAACCTCAACCATACAGCAGCTAGCTAGCGTGGCTTCCCATCAATCATGTCCTCTGGGTGTTTTGATCTGCTGGGTGGTATGTGTCCTTGGAGATACACGTCTCTCTCCTCCTCCAACCTCTTTGTTGCCAACACCTGATTTTTCTTCCTGCATTGAAGCCAGCTAGCTGATCTGCTCTCTGCTGCAGCGGCTTCCTGCTTACGGCTTCCTGCTGATTGTGCAGTAAAGGTCATGTGACTGTGGTGCTTTAAACATGCATAATGCTGAGTCCGCCCCTAACAGTTTTACAGACACGTGGAAGGTTATGCACGCACGCACGCACACACACACTACCTCTTTGGAACCTGGTCTAACCTAGCCATGTAAGCTCAGAGCCTCCTCCTCTGGCCTCCCAGAGCCAAGTCATTCCGACAGGCCGACAGAACCCCCTGACTGCCTACGTCAGCCGTTTACACGGTTCCCCTTGAACATGGAGGGTCGTTTCCTGTAAGCCAGACAATATGCATGAATGCCCCTTCGTACTCCTGCTCCCCCTGTGAAGTAGTGTTCAGGTTACATTCCTCCAGGCTTAGCCCCAGCCTTCCCCCAACCTGCCAGACCCAGACACACACACACACACATAGATCTGTAAACTGTTTACACCCCAGTTCTCCCACCTGGAGGAGGGCCAAGCCAAACCTCCCTCTAACCCAAACCCAGAGCTCCACCGAGCATCAAGGCACCTCGGATTTCACCGTCGGGGATCCAGGAATACTTGTGTTTGGAGACACTCTCCATGATAGGGGAAGAGAGGAAGAGGACATGGAAGTTATCTTCCTAAAAGAGGAAGAGAAAGCAGGAAGTTTTGTCTTCACAGTTTGAGCTTGTTTTCTCAGTAAGAGCTGGAAAGGAATTCCAACATGTATTCTCAGGTTTGGAGGGTATCTGCCTTCCCAATGCTTGCATTTTGATGGAAGCTGCTGGGAATGGAGAGAGGCAACATACCCTCCAATAGACTGAGGTGTTCCCTTAGACATCACTGTCTTCAAAGTCCCATAAGAGCCTCATATGCTGCATTTACCACCACTTTAAACATTCCGCTATGTCAAACCCTATTCGCTCCACCACATGGTAATGCATGTTGAATTCTTGACATATTGTGCAAGTGTGATGTAAATCTACGACGGAGAAGTCTCCCTCCCATACTCCCTGCATAGAGTTGCTTAGAACGAGCTAAACATACACTATTATTACTAAAAGAGGGAGAGAGAGAGAGGGGGAGGGAGAGAGGGATATGTCACGAAAGCACGGGAGTGAAAGAGGCAGAGAAAGAGGTATGTCGAGAGAGGGAGGGACGGGGAAAGAGAAAGATAGATTTACTGAGAAAGGGCGGGTGAGAAGAAGAGAGAGTTGGAGAAAGAGAGGGGGAGTGTGGAATCAGAGAGGGAGTAAGAGCCTTGCATACACGAGGAATGAAAATGACTTTTCTTAACACGTTTGCAAGGCTGCCACTCCCTTAATTCTGGTTCCAATTTGCTGCATCTTTGTAATAACGAGGAACTGTGGCAAAGAAAGACATTTTTATGGCTAGGGAGTGGAATGAAGAGAAGAAAAGGGCAAAGAAAAGAAGAGAGAGAGAGAGAGAGAGAGAGAGAGAGAGAGAGAGAGAGAGAAAGAGAGAGAAAAAGAGAGAGAAAAAGAGAGAGAAAAAGAGAGAGAGAAAAAGAGAGAGAGGGAGAGAGAGAACAACAGTTTTCAGCTGTGCTAACATAATTGCAAAAGGGTTTTCTAATGATCAATTTGCCTTTTAAAATGATAAACTTGGATTCGCTAACACAATGTGCCGTTGGAACACAGGAGTGATGGTTGCTGATAATGGGCCTCTGTACGCCTGTGTAGATATTCCATTTTAAAAAATCAGCTGTTTCCAGCTACAATAGTCATTTACAACAATAAACATCTACACTGTATTTCTGATCAATTTGATGTTATTTTAACGGACAACAAATGTGCTTCTCTTTCAAAAACAAGGAAATTTCTAAGTGACCCCAAACTTTTGAACGGCAGTGTATATTGAATACAAATCAGAGGCATTGCCTGCTTTACTAGCTAGCTGTGGCGCTGCAACTCATTTGCAATGCATCAACTGGAGCTCAATCAGACGGGCCCTGGTGCATAAAAAGGCGAGCTGCTCTCTGAATATTAGCTAATGCTACATTTGCAAGTCTTGCGAGACAGAGAGAGAAAGAGAGAGAGAGGGAGAGGGAAAGGGAGAGAGAGAGAGGTGGGGGGGAGATTTCTTGTGAAACCTCTCTATGAATCACTTTGTAGTGCTGGATTGATGGAAGTGATGCCTGGGTAGGGATTACTCTTTTCATTACAAACCCCCATCTGGTACCAAGACCACGTCTGTCCAGCCTTTTGCCTTTAAAGTGCCGGCTTGGGTTTCACATCAATCTATTCCTATTGCAGCTGTGCTGGGGAAATAAGACAGACCCACACACGCATATACACATGTACTTACACACACGCACAGATACACACACTCACACACGTGTATGGTGCACAAAAACCCATCCGCCCCTTCCTTACACAAGCATCTGCACTCATACACACGTGCACAGCATTTATAAACACACACCAAAACACAGACATATGTCCCCATCCCCCTCCCCACCCAGTCACAAAGACACAAAGGGAAAACACAAGAAAAGGACAGCACTGATTTTTGAACCGTGCCTATTTCCAACTTGAAAGAGGCAGCCATAATTAAAACCAATGGGCACCATCGCAAAATAAATGAAAAGAAATCCATCCGCCATGCAGCCCCCTATCCCTTCTTTTAACTGAAGCATTGGTCCAGAGCCCCACAGATGTTCTCTCCCCCTCCCTCTCTCAGATGTGTGAGGCAAGACAGAGAGACAGACAGGAAGCTGTCATTAGGTCAGACCTCAGGGAATGGCCTCCCTATAGACCACTGTTTCTTTTTCTTCTCCACCCTGTCTTCGGTCATTCAAAATGGCCGCCACTCTTTGTGTATCACGTCACCTGGACAGCTCGACACTTCATTAAAACCCCACTTGTCATTAGAGAAAGTGTTATAATGGCTGAACCCTGCAACCCTAAAGCTACGCTGCGTGCCAAACTACACTCAATTCACTCAATTCCCTGAATGGCTCTGGTCAGAAGCAGTGCACTATGTAGGGAATAGGATGCAGCTATAGTCTATGTTGTAAATGATGGTATGACAACTGGAACATGACTATGGGGTAGTATACCAGGTGCCATCATCATTCACCACCAACTCTGCTTTCTTATTTCAAACAATAAACTAAACTCATCCGTCCATGACGGATGAAAGGCAGAGGTTCCCTATACATGGAACCATGTAGTATTCTCCTAGTTGAGCCCGTTTTGAATTATTCACGATTCATATGAAGTGGGTGGGAGAGACGTCTGATGCTGCTCAAGAATGGCCCTTATTGGTGGGAGTTACATGCCAATGTTTCAACATATGTTGGTTTAGAGATAGAGATGCACCTGTTCTATAACTAACTTATAGTCATTACACAGCTATGGGCCGCCAGTTAGCCTAATAACATGGTAGTAATTGAAGCAGGAATGTAAGTATTCTAATAGTTATTTTTACAATAAAGAGATTGAAACTGTTGTGGAGCATTAAAGGAATATTGGCGAGCAAGAGGGATGGGGAATTAAAATAACATTAATCAACTAAAATATGTGTTACACTGACTGACTGGGGCAGCAGGGTAGCCTAGTGGTTAGAGCGTTGGACTAGTAACTGAAAGGTTGCAAGTTCAAACCCCCGAGCTGACAAAGTACAAATCTGTCATTCTGCCCCTGAACAGGCAGTTAACCCACTGTTCCTGTCATTGAAAATAAGAATGTGTTCTTAACTGACTTGCCTAGTTAAATAAAGGTAAATAAAAAACTTGCAAGTACTCAAAAAATAAACATTCAGATCCCTCTAGTCTGCTCTGGCAACAAAAATTATTCACGAAGTAGAAGTAGTGTATTAGGCAAGACATCTACCATTTGTCACAATTGGTATTGGATTTCACACGTCACATTGGCGAGGCACAATTCCCTTTGTAATTCTACTGTCTAAGTTGGCTGCTAGGGACAGGAGCTCTTTATCTTGAACCGTGTCATCCTAGATCTATAGTCTCAAAATAAATGAGAATGGATCCATTATCTCATCATCTGCCTGTCCTGAGCAGTCCCAGAACAACTGGATATGAACAAAGAGCATGAACATTCTGACTAGATGAAGGAAAGCCAATTTACATTACAAAATAATAATAATTCACTACAATTAACTCTGCCTTTTGATTTAGTTTTCTATACATGCAGAAAATATTTTTTAAAATTCTTATTTATAAAGGTGTAGGTGAATTTGAGCGCTCAGTTTTAAACAAAGTACAATTCTCTAGACTTTCCCTGAAATAATGATTGGTGTTACAAGCAGGTACACCACTGGTCAATTGCAGCTACTAGCGTCTAGTAGCTCCTGTCTTTGTGGTGTCCGTGTTTGTCTCTTCACTGAACTGGACACCACAAATGGACACCCCAGCGCTTTTGGCAACCATTAGTTGACAGGAGAAACATGCCTTAAAGAGGCAACCATCACCATCACCTCCTCCCCTGTCAGGAGAGTCTGGACAGCCCCTTGGTGTTCAAACCTGTTTGCAATCTTGTTCTTTCTCTTTATGTCTGCATGTTAACAACGTGGACACATTGCACATAGTTTCTCTAACGTTTCTCTTCGTCTGTGGACTCTCTCTATTAAATTAAATGCAAGAAAGAAATATTGTATGCATTCAACTGATGAACAACTAGCCAGACAGAAGAACCCCTGCAATCTCCTCGTGCAAGATGCATCAGGCATATGTCAAGCCAGGGGCTCTGAAACCAACCAACTCCTTCAAGGTGTCCTGGTATCACTGGGATCATCTGAAGTGTTCTTGATATGGTTCGTTCCAGGGAGGAATGTACACTAACTGTATGGAACACGATGTTCCCATTGCTTCCCATTGCTCTGGGGACCCTAGGTCTTTCTGATCATGTTTGGGTTCCTTTAAACACAGTAATTTACGGGGACCCCAGCCCTAGATCAGAGGTCTTTATGTGGGTTAGCTGGGGGGAACCGTGGGGTGGGTGGGGGAAACATGGTCGGGCTACAGCGCTGGAAGTTCTGAATGAAAACAGCATGGCCTTTAATGGGCTGACCTCTGGGTGGTCCAATCAACTTCAAGATGACATTTACTGACACATGGCGTCCATGGCGATTGACGACAGACTGGGAAATGGCTGCTTATTATCCGTCCTCTTCAGATGGTTCAAATGTTGATTTATCCAGATGACAACATCGCTTGATTACATGATGCACATTAAGGAATTCCAAACAGGTTGAGCTGGTTTTCTCTGAGTTTTGTGGCTTTTTGACAGCTTCATCTAGGCTTGGATTCATAAGCTTTATGGTCTATGGCTTAGGGAGTAAAACGGGTACAAATATCTCACACTCCCCAAACCAAAGACATTTGCCTTATGAGGTTTGTGGTGAATAACTGAAATGCATATTGACTCCATATTTTCCATAAGATCTTGGTTCTGGCCGGGACATACCATTCTTTATTGCTAAAGGGGGACACTGGTGCATAAATCAGAAAATGTCTAAAAACAACTCACTTGCTCCTCAGACCCAAAGTCATGAGGTACATGCCGTGGAGTGCTGCTCACCACATCTGACCTCAAATCTCACAAACCTAGTGTTACTAATCTGCATCATAAGACACCTCGGGTCTTTCCCCCTATATGGGTTTCCTGGTAAAACCCCTCAGCGTGTTGCGATTGACCTGCTGCCCAGAGTTAGAGGCCTTTAAGACCATTACGAAACGTCCATCGTTAGAGACTACTGTCAGTGCTTGTTAACGTTGAGGGACCAAACCTATCACACGTAGCACACAGCATCAAAGCAATTGAAAACCCATTTCCTGAAACAGGAATAACACCGAGTAAGCAATTCTTCAATGGAATAGCAACCATTCTGGACCTGAGTTTCAACTACTGCCCAGCATGCTTTCGTTTGCAAAATGACATCTACAACTTGTTCTGTTGTATCTCCCCGCTACTGTTCAATGTTATGTGTCAATCACTGGTGGATGGAACTATTTTTAAACTGTTAATAGGTTGAATGGAGGTTGAATGGAACCTGAATGGAGGTTGAATGGAACCTGAATGGAGGTTGAATCAAGGTTGAAGCATGTTTTTCTGTCTTTGCCCTTGGCGACAGTGATTGCCATCTAAAACGACACAATAATCCAGCAATCAGCTCAGAGTGATAGCTATGGTTTGGGGCTATTTCTCCCAAACCAACTTCCCATTATTGCAGTTATCTCCCCTGTCCAAATGGCCTCAGTATCTCCAACCGGAGGTTCAACTGACCAGCTTAGACTTAGCCTCATGCTGTGTTTTGTTGCGAGGCTGAAGAGAATAGGTTTGGGAGATAAGCTTAAAGTGATTTAGACTTAAAACACACTGTTTGAGAAATGCTGAATTGGAGAAAAAAAAAGTTATAACCTTGCTCTATCTTACCAGTAATGTGGCCTTCTTCAAACTCTAAAAACGTATAGGGAACATGTGCTCTACAATCATTTCAGTCACAATATGTTATTGCTAGTCAATCTATCAATAATTTGAAGCATTTAAGAGACATTTTGAAGAACTTAATGAACGGGGTTACGTGGTCCAAAATGTTCAACATAATCCCAACTTCAAATAGAGTCTTCGGCTATCAATAGAAAGTACCAGGATTTAAAATGTGCGTAATTAGCAAAACTGTCCAACAACACAACATAAAAAAATATATATCGGGCCTCCCGGGTGGCACAGTGGTCTAAGGCACTGTATTGCAGTGCTAACTGTGCCACTAGATATTGTGGGTTCAAGTCCAGGCTCTGTCGCAGCCGGACACGACCGGGAGAACCATGGAGCCCCGCACATTTGGCCCAGCGTCGTCCGGGTTAGGGGAGGGTTTGGCCGGCAGGCATGTCCTTGTCCCAACGCTCACTAGCAACTCCTGTGGTGGGCTGGGCGCAGTGCACGCTGACACGGTTGCCAGGTGCACGGTGATTCCTCCAACACATTGGTGCATCTGGCTTCCAGAGTGGGTATTGTGTCAAGAAGCAGTGCAGCTTGGTTGGGTGGTCTTCGGAGGATGCACGGCTCTCGACCTTTGCCTCTCCCGAGTCCGTACGGGAGTTGCAGCGATGAGACAAGACTGTAACTACCAATTGGATACCACAAAAGTGGGGAGAAAAATGGATAAAAGTAAAAGAATATATAAAAAAATTATATAAAATAAAACAGATATCCAGCCAGGATCCAATAAAGATGGTTTCTCCATGCTGACAATATCCATTTCATTTGGAGGTCTGAAGAGTCAGTCTGACAAATGGCCACATGGAGGGATTGGGGATGGAAGGGGGGAAGAGGAGGAGGGGGAGGTCAGGTAGTATGGTGCTAAACAGACCTGCTTATGGAGAGAGTAGCTGTTATCATCTTATGACCAAGTCCGTATTCCGAACCCATTTCAAAACCTCCAAGGCGGCCGATATTTCATTGTGGGCAGCTGTGATTTAATAAGAAGAATACGAGGCGTGTTTTAAAAGGATGATGACCGCAATGGCTACCTGCAGTGCTCAGAGAAAAACAGAGGGCCCCCCCCCACTGGCTCGGCCAGTTTTGAAGACAGCCCAAAGACGAAAAATAATAGGAAAATGTAGCCCAGGATTCTGAATAAAAGGTCTGAATCGCCCTTCTCTGGGGTAGTTTTTTGCTCACTTGGCTACCTGTGGTTTCTGCATATTAGCCTATTATACTATAGCTTTTACAACCCACCTTGAAACCAACACATACAGAATTGTGTAAAGTTTTTACCCAGTTTTATAAAAAACATTTGTTTTCTTTTCCCATTCGCATCCGTAAAACCACCTGCAGGAGTGGTTTATGAATTTGGGAAAAGTACACCTGAAAAACCCCCACCAGAAACAATACTTCCACAAAAGCATTCCCGCCAATACTCATAGCGATACACAGTGACCGCCCAGTATCTGTGTTTTTACACAAGTCGACCATGAATAGAATTGTAAACAACGCTTTGACCATCGTATTGATAGCAAGGATGAATTGTGACGTGAACAGCATCAGACACGATATTGGACCCCCTACCTGGCAGCCCTTCATCCTCGTCCCCCGCTGGGTTGTGTTTTGTTGAACCATGGCGGCTCCGTTGACTGCCTCCCCCAAATCGTCCATTCCGTCCGTAGGTGGTCCAGGATCAGGCTGTCCTTCTCGGCATTGTGCAACTGGAATAGGTGCGTCCTCTCCTGTTTCATACTGCAGTTTTAGACTCCACGATCTGATTGGACAACGAGGAGCGAGACTTCATCAGCAGAACATCCCTGTCGTCATGACAACGTGCCAATATCCCCAACAGGGGTGGAGGAGTGAAAAAAAACATGGCTGCCTTCTTGACTCAGAATGGAGGACCTCAACGGTAGTTTCTTTTCTACATCATCGTTACCTCATTTCTTGTTTTTTCTTTCCCAACCTCGTTGCTAATTTCTTCGTCGGTCTGCTCTTTGAGAGTTACTAGGCCAATGTGCTACTGGGTCTGAGGCCAGCAGATGTCCCATCGGGGTTCCTTAGTCCTATTCCTCGCTCCCCAGGATGCCCAATCGGCTTAAAATGATGCCTATAATCATTAATATACGCTTCAATCACTCGGGGGAGAAAAGAAGGAGCCAAAACTCCACAACCAGCTCCTTTCACCTGTAACCCAGTTCTCTCTATGAGATTTCATCATTGAATTTGGTTATAATACAGGGGATTATTCAATAGCGCTTATAATATCCATGGAACCATTACAGTGGCTGTATGTTGTGTTAGAAAGAAACTTGAAAAAAGTCCCTCTTCTTCAGTCTCTAAACCCCCCCCCCCCCCCCCCACAAATTGGTGTTCCCATGCTGGGATCCTCCCTAACCTTTCACTCTCCCCCCAAATCTCTCTTTAAAAACTTGGGACTGATTTCCAGTCAAGTGCAAAGCATTTGGTCAGAATGCATTAATCTGTAAGTAAGCATACATTTGGGGTTTCGGTAGAAACAACCAAAAAGAAAAGATGAGAAAGAAAGAAAACCCCAAGGAAACCAAGACAAATAAAGCAAAAGAGCTAAACAAAAAAAAAGAAGAAAGAATGAGAAAAGGAGAGTAGAGAAAGAAGAGAGAAAGGAAAAAGTAAAGCCATGGGGCATTATCTCGTTGTCAGCCACGCTATCCGCGGTCCAAACAGATGTACATTTAGCGGGCGAGACACCTGCTGTGCTGCTAGCCTGGCTAGCTCTCTGATTAGCAGGGGGAGACGGCTGGTTCCCAGGGTTCCTTTCCCAGTCTCCCTCCACGGTGACCTTGGCTGCTCCCCACAGCGCTTCTCAGCTATGGCTCCCATGCTAGGGCTGAATGGCGGCCCGGGACGCGGGGCCTCGCCCGAGCTACTTTGATACTAATCCCCCTACATTGTGCTAGCACGGCACCCTACCTGGTCCGCTAGCCTAGAGGCGGCGCGGCGGCCATTGAAAGCAAGGTGATGAATGAAGGCGTAGCTGCAGGAAGCCTGGCTCCCCGTGAAGCCAATGCGACAGTGCAGGCCACAAAGCTGCTTAAAACAGTCACTAGCGTTTTTCCTCAGTTTTGGTGGATTTCGAGGTATAAGGAAAAAAGATGCCCCAAGTATTCCTTGCGGTCCTGGGCTTTTGGCGAAAGCATATCATTCTCTGAATATGACGAGCGGGAACGGTAGTCAGGCTTTCGAAAAACGTAAACAACGAGTCACCAGCCGTGCTTAGATGCAAAGTATATCTGGAGACGCTGGGGAACACATCATTGCATACACACCAAGGCAAAACTGACACAGTTTGCAGACAGACACACACTAACCTGCGCACTCAAGACAACTGGGAAAAAAATGCATAATGCTGCTAACAGTAGGAGCCGGCAAAAAATGTATCGAGTGTGGCAAGGGACAGATGATGGACCTCTTAAAGCGGTAGCATCCTTTTTTTTAAAGACCACTGCCCCACTGTTTTTAGGGACGCAAAAAGGGACCGACCTGTGTCCAGCTAAGCCACAGAACCAACCTTAACCATGACCCTGATGTCACAGAATGGTATGGAATGTCTCATCCTTTATCGTCTACATGCATTCATATAAAGTCAAGGAAAATGCTAGAACGGTTCCAAGTACGACCCTAACTCGCTAATGTTTACGGAAATTCCACATGACACCATGAGAACCTCCTGAGATCCATAAAGTCTATTCATTACTGTTCCTCAGTCCTAGCCGACAAAAGAGGGGTTTGATCGTGTTTGGAATTCACCATAGTGCGAATATAAAAGCCCACTCATTCCATCATTCACACATCTAGAAGAAACGGGGCTGGCAGCAATGCTCGATTCTGCCAATTCTGATTTCGCCCGGTGACACGGAATCGTAAATCTGTCTCCAAATACACTTAGACAGCGGTAAAAAACAAAAAACACAACCATTTCATTGTAACGTCACCACGCTGTAGAGAGAAGAGAGGACTGCTGGGTGCCAGACTCTTAAGGGGCCCGAAGCCGAATTGAATGCCTCTTGTCAGGGGGCCCTGATGTGATTACCGCCCCCTGCTAGGGCAGTGAAGTTGTCTGGAGCTGGCAAGGAGACTCAAATGGCACCACGGGATGCCCTCTCGCCTGGAAGCCTGCTCTGGACGCAGCAGGGGAGGGGGGCCAGGGTATCCACCATCCACACCAGGGAGTCTCTACCTCTCTGTTGTGTGTGTGCGTGTGTGCGTGTGTGTGTGTGTGTGTGTGTGTGTGGGGGGGGGGGGGGGAATTCAGCTTTTATTGTTATAGTGACGAGAGCATCAATTGGTCACTGTCAGGTCTGCCTGGTTGCAACAGAGGCTCCTGGATGTGTTTGTGTGTGTGTCTCCTACCCCCATTTCATGACCTTTGAATGTCAAGTCAATGTCGTATGTTGTTGCGACAAAGGCTTGTTGTTCTTGAGAATCACTGGAGATGCTACTGATCATTTAATGATATTGACATCATTGTATGCCTCCTTCCAAAAACAATTGCCGCCCTAACCTGAAACACAATATACCATATACTATGTGTTTTTTTTAAAAGTAGTTGAAAATACAACAACCTGGTAGACTCATAGATGAGACAACACCCACTAGCTCTTCTAGGCCTAAACCTTTCTCTATTTTTTAAGAATGCACCAATGTTTTCCAGCAACACCGAGACGTGTTTATTCTCATCATTATTATATTTACCCTTGAACGTCTCTCTCTGGCCTGCAGACTTTGAGAACAACATCTCATGAATAATTCATGCTTGAAAATGATTCCGATCACAATGGGATGTTTGCATTTAGTTCACTTGCCTGCATGCAAGTGAATAACGCAGCAAGTAAGACATCTCTCATCATCACCTTCTTTGAATTACTCCCTAGGTAGACATCAGGCTGGTGTAATAAGATTAATAATAAGACGAAACACCATATGAAATCAAGTGAACCAGTGGCATACAGTAAGTGACAAATGATCTTAAAACCCCTGTGTTACTTCTCCCTGCTTCTCTCTAGCCCTCTGACCACCTACGTGGTGTATGGATCAGACGGATAAAGTATTTTGGGTTCCGGGGCATTTCCCGATGTTTTAGCTGATACCCCTACCTCTCTGTGCTGCAGTCCCCCCCGAGGCGGTGTAAAATAAGACTTCAAAGCTCTCTCCGAAATAGTCCTGACACAATCTCGTTTCCTCGTGTTACAAGGAGGGCTGCTCAGACTGGAATGTCTCCCTCAGACTCTGTCCTAAGTAGCACCCTATTCCATATATAATGCACTACTTTTGACCAGAGTCCTAGTGTCCCTGGTCAAAAGTAGTGCACTATAGAGGGAATAAGGTGCCATTTAGGATGTAGACCGGGGTCTGCTCTACCTCAGAGCGACTGACTGCTGCATGATGACGGGAGGCCATTTTGACAGAGGCGATTAAATATGGACACTTGGACATCTGCTTAAGGCAAAGCCAGATGGGAGCAGAATTTACAAGGGCCTGGCTGGGTCACGTTGGGTCTGGGATGAAAAGGAAATGGGAGAGGCTCATTTGGTAAGTGGCTATAATGAGTGACGGCCCACAAATGACTGGGAAGTATGACATTGTACAGATGACGTATTAGTGGTTACGTTTCGGTCTGTGGGATTGGGAGATGTGATGATATTTATTAGTCACTGGCAGTTGATTTGCAGTTGATTCATTGTATCTAGCGCATGCCTTTCTTGATTAATCGTGTATTTGTATGTGCTGATTTGAATAAATAGGCCTTGTGGGTAAGATGAAGCTCAACCTCACATCTACAAAAACATGAGATTTCTAAGTATTTCCTAGAATGCTGTTTGCATAGTGTGTGTTTGAATAATGAAATGATTCTGTTTGGGTTTATACTAGCAAACTGGCTTAAACATGTCTGACACTCTCCTTGACTGGAATTCAGTCACGACTTTGAAACACTTATTACGCAGGAATTCGACCAGAAATGACAGCTGCCACAGATCTGACGCTCATTCAGTCTCTCTATCCTTGATGGACCCTTCCCATCGAAGGCAGTCCCTCATTTTCTTCTTTTCGAAAATGTGTTGTTTCACTTATTTCTGTATGGCTAAAATGACAGCCACAACTTAAATGGCAATCTCTCTCTCTGCTTCTCTCTCTCTCTCTGTAGTCAGTGGTAGAAGCTGGTAACCTTGAAGGAATCTATAATATTCTAGGGAAATTGCTACATTTGATTGAGAATGTGTAGTTCAAAATGGATGCCATCAGCCAAATTGGCTTGCAGGTATTGAGTTGTTGCCAGGGCAACCTTGCCCTGAAGCGAATTGAAGTGAACGGTTAATGGAATTAATCTAATAGGATTGGAGCAGTGTATTTCTCAAAAATAGCGCAGACATTGAGATAATGTCCAGGTAAGGACTTTAATTGCAATTGTACCACCATCAAAGAAACATTTGGCCAAACAAAATAATGTTTTTTTCCACCAATTACACATCATTATCAACATGATACGTTTCAATCATACAATGAAATGAGTTGAGATTACCAATCCAGATAAAGTGATTGATAAGTCGGGATGTAATGCATCTCATATATTTTGAAACTTGGGTGAATTATATGTACTGTATGATAATTATTGGACTAAGCCTTCGCAGTCTCCAGAAATCCTATTTCCCTCATCTTTAAGTCAGCCTGCACCAAATCTGAGGCTTTACATGTTTAAGTAAAAACCCAGTGGAAAAGATTATTAGTTGAGTTTTGATTCATTATCCAGAGATACTGCAATAATGAATGGAGAATAAGTGAGACATGCAATTCTCAGCCATCTCCTAAGACATGCCAAACTCTCGACTTTAACTCGTCCAAAGGAATGCGGATTTTTCAGAGATTTTCATAACTGCTTTTGAGGTTTAGACGGAGATCTCACCACTTGATCTATTTGACACTGCGCCATAAACATATTCTCAACAGGAACGTATTCTGTAGCAGCTGGCGTTGTGAGCTGATGCGTAGATAGACAAATACTAAACCTTTTCCGAGCTCGTTTGTGAGAACCAGTTATAGCCTTCAGTCTTAGTTTTGATTCACCTGCCTGTTTGCCTACCTGCGTGTGACCATTGCCCGCCTGTGACCATGATTCCTGCCTTCTGCGAAGGCGGAATAAACACCTGCCGTGCTCAGCGCTTGAATCTACACCTTTTTTCTCCCGGAGTATTCATTACAAATACATTGCTCAGCTGTCTCTCTGTCAGACAAGCTGAGTGACAGTTGCGGGCAAGACGTAAAATAACTGATACGTGTAACACTTTATCAGTAGACGCTCTACAAACTCTCAGTCAACATCAGAATATCTCCTCATTTTCAACAAGGTAGTCGGTCTACAAACCATCTGTAGACCATCAGCATCGTTTCAACAGCATATCTGCAGCCTGTCAGTAGCATCTACAGATGGACTTTCCAGTTTCAGTGTTACCGTTACATTGCCACGTGACACCGTTGGGACAAGTTCATTGTATAAGTAAATAAGGCCAAATAGTATGAACAAACAGCTTGCCTGACGACTCACCCTAATTTGAATTCCCCTGCTCTATCGATTGCTATATGCATTCAGTCTGAAACTTCCTTTGAAGTAGTTTTCGTGAGTTCAAAATGAGGGGCGCTGTACAAAACAAATGAATCAGCGATTGGATCGCGTCCAACATCATGATGGCCAGCTCTAGCCCAACCCTTTGGATTCTGGGACCAATCAGAACAATCCGAATGTGTTCCCATTCCAGAAGTCATCACAGGGAGGGAGTCAAATCCAGACTCATTGTGGAGAAGAAACGTCATTTGGCCGGAGCGGTGTGCATGGGTAGCCATGATGTCATGACTTTACCAATGTAACAACAGTGTGATGACATTTTATCAGCGGGGAAGTTCCAAAAAGGAGTAACAAGCAGCTATGATGTCGGAGCACCACTGACCTATTGAACAAGTCACTCTTCTCAGCTCTCCCAGTTGCAGTTTACACTTGTTTCTCACGGGGCACTGTTTGATCTCTCTACGTCTGCATCCGCTTCTTCCATCTACAAAGTCCATGAAAGAGAATGAGTAGTTCATCTCTCATTTCTTCTTCTTTGTTGTTTGTTGTTGACCTATTTCAGTTGCAGCGACATGGTGTTTGTCGTGTCTCTGTCACTGTGGAGGAAGAGACTGTGGAACACCTGGAGAGCCAGGAGAACGTGTGAATTTGGAATTAGTCTTGGTGCCTATGGAATGAACACCATAGGGCCCAAGATTATGTGGCAGAACTCTGAATACTATGTTGATATGTGGAGACAGTTAAAAACAGTTACATGTAATTAAATGTAATCGAAAATGTAATCTACATCATCCCCAAAAGTAATTATGTATAATGAGAGGGCCTTTAACAATAACTAGAAATGGTTATCTTCAAAGAAAGGTTAAAATCTCACATTTCTGGTAAAAAAAATGTTATAAATTGCTATGGTGTAGTCACTTTTGAGGACACAAGCTCAAGTATACAGTACAAATATGATGAAAATATGAAATATTTTATATCATATATTTCCTATTCAACAAAACTGTATAAGGCTTGAAATGACTCATATGCTTTCTAAATATAGTATAATCAAATTTAAAAAATGACTAACTATAAGATTTCACCTTCCTTAAAAGTGCAAAATACATATTTGTATGTTTAGTTTTCGAGAAAAGGTCTCTCTTGATCCAAACGTCTGCCCCATCACTGTGAACATCCCACAGTGCTCTAGCGTGGCTTCCTGGACTCGTTAGAAACATACCTTTCCTGTCAATATTGTCTGTCTATGATAAACAGAAAGTGTTTTTTTGTTCAAAATCTATGAATCTATGAATAAATCTATGAATAAATCGATCTCTGAATGTGCTACAGTGATGAAACCACTCTATCCCCATGTGCTATGATGTAAGTATGGCAGGCATGTGCTTTGTCAGTGGCTGTGATGTAGGGTTCAGCTAGGAGTCGATGGACAGTCAGAAGAGCGAATGAAATGGTAGAAGGGACATCCCAGCTTCAAGTGGTTTCAGATTTCACATTCTAAGTCACACAGGCTCAAAAAAATATACGACTCAGTCAGATCGATTTATAAGCAGAAATGTTGGTAGGAACGGGCCCCAGAACCACGCAGGTCCTCTAAACTGAGAACTTTACATCCTAAGAGGATTTATTCAATTCAAAGTGCAATAGTAATAATACAGTTACCGGTGTGCTGTATTTGGTGTTTGATTAATAACCTTTTCTATCATTAAATGTTATTACATGTTACTTTGTGAGGTGCTGTAGCAGCTGGGGAGAGCTTCGGTGTCCTGAAAAGTAAAATGGCCACTGTAAAAAAGTGTTACAAATAACATGCTACTACTGTCTGAAGGTAGCCCCTTTCCTGCTGTCAAATGACCTAGTGGCCTCCTGGGTGGAATGTTATACATATTTTCATAATTAATAAACGTTATTAAAAAAAAAATATGCAGGGGAATTTGTTCTAAACTGACTTGCCTAGTTAAATAAAGGTTGACATGGTACAGTTGTCTTCTTTTCTTTTTATCCCATAACCATGAGTGTGAGGTGTATACTTTTGTTTCAAAGTAGATTTGTTCAAGGTTAAAGAAGGACATGTTCTTCTACTACTTGTAACGGTTTTCCTCTTCTTCTGACGAGGAGTAAGAGAGGTCGGACCAATGTGCAGCGTGGTAAGTGTCCATTTTAGTTTATTAAACTGAACACTAAAGAATACAAAATAACAAAGTGAATGATACCAACGAAAACCGAAACAGTCCTGAAATGTGAAACAAACATTACAACAGGAAGCAATCACCCACAACTCAAAAGTGAAACTAGGCTACCTAAGTATGGTTCTCAATCAGGGACAACGATTGACAGCTGCCTCTGATTGAGAACCATACCAGGCCAAACACAGAAATCCCAAATTATAGAAAAAGGAACATAGACTGCCCACCCCAACGCCCTGACCATACTAAAAAAAAGACAAAACAAAGGAACTACGGTCAGAACGTGACACTACTCATATCCTTGCTAATTTCAATCTCTTCAACACACACACACAATTATTAAGCTGGTGCTAGCCAGCTGAACTCTGAGAAAAGAAGGTGCTAAGTAGAACCACACAGGACTCTTTGGATTGTCCACATAGTGGAACCCTTTTTGGTGCTGGATAGAACCCTTTGCAGAGGGTTCTATCTAAAAACCCACTAGGTAGGGTTCTTCAAACAAATCCCCTACATATGGTTCTACCTAGAACCCTCTATGAAGGGTTCTACCGAGAAACCTTTGGTCTTTGGACAGTTCCACCAGTCTTATTAGCTTCTAAAATGTAATTACTTATGACAATACATTGCATGTATCATAAGGCATTCTTTGAGGGCGTAGTTATACCCTAACAGAGTGGTGTTAGGAATCTCCTGATTTACAGGCCACGCCAGGCCTGCAAGTCACATTATGCTGGCAAGTAAAGTGATTTGTAATTCCTATTGGAATGCAGCCAGAGTTAGGATATCCAACAAGTGGAATTAATAATTACCCACAACCTGCATTCAGAATGACTGCCAGGTTAGGGAAGATTGACTACCTCAATCATCTAAACTGAAACAACCATCTCAGTAATGGGTGCAATAAATCAAATTACTAATAGATTGGATTCATTTAGATGTAATTTATATTTGTGTAGCACACAAGTAATCAACCAATCAATGTACATGCACAAACACAGATATGACAGTAAAACAACTATTCTGAGACTCTCCCTGCAATAGAGCATGCTGGGAAATAGTATATATGGTTCTAATGTATGTAGAACCCTTCTTGCCTTCCAAAGAATCATCAACGAACCCTTTCTTCCAAAAGAAAAACGGTTCTTAGGATGTTAAAGGTTCTAGGTAGAACCCCTGTCTTCCTAAAAGTGTTCTTCTGATCAAAATGGTTCTTGGTAGAACACTATCCCTCTGCAAAGAACCCTTTTGGAACCCTTTTTCCTAAGAGTGTAGCTTCATGGACCATCTCATAATACCCCCAGTGTTATATGATTGAAACCATGTTGAGTTACTATAAGGACCACTTTAATAGTGAAGACTGTGCCTTACCAAGGGGCTGTTGTTGTTTACGAGAGTGTGCCATTTCTTTCATAACCAACATTATTCAAAACAGGATGCTTTTTTTGAAATAATTACTGGGGCATTCTGGGGGGATGTTTGTAATTTCATACGCTCATACAAAACAATTCCGTTCTTCTCGGCACCATATGGAACATATCATTTCAAAATGCTTCAAGATAGGACATTTCATTATTCGCATTCTTGTCTAGTGATCACTGTACTAACGGAATGGATCACTACTGTACACAACAGAATCTCAAAAGAATCTCAACAGAATCTCAATAGAATCTCAATAGAATCCCAACAGAATCTCAATAGAATCTCAATAGAATCCCAATAGAATCTCAATAGAATCTCAATAGAATCTCAATAGAATCCCAACAGAATCTCAATAGAATCTCAATAGAATCCCAACAGAATCTCAATAGAATCTCAATAGAATCCCAATAGAAACTCAATAGAATTTCAATAGAATCTCAATAGAAACTCCCACTGACTCTCAGATGCTACAACGGCTGTGGGCTGTACTTCCCATTAAAATATCGTAGTTTCACCCTAGTTATTATCAAATAGCCTTGGGAGGTGGTGGAGGGTGTGAACAGGGATTCCTGCATGGAGCCCTCATCAAGTGCATTCACAGGAGGGACTAGTTTGGATTCACAGCCATTCTGTAACCTCTGATCTGGGTGCATCTGAAAAAGACCTCGTGATAGAAACAGTATGCGGGAGGAAATTGAATGCAGCTGTCCCACGTTGTTTGTTTCTGTGCTGTTCATCCCTCTCCCCCCCCCCCCCTTTTCTTCCAACTTTCCTTCTATTGTTCTCTAAGTTAGGATTCGGAAGAGGTACCTTCAACTAACAGAGCTGAAGGTTGAACTTGAGGATAAAGTCAAGCAGCAAGACAGGTGTCTGGCATGTGCTTTGTGTCGATCTGATTGGGTGGCACAAAACCACCAAACCCCACTGCATGGTCCCAGGGGGTGTAGGCTTCACATCTCAGACAGCTATGATGGCGAAGGAAGGCATTTCTTCGCAACCGTGAGGCGTCTGTGAGATCATAACTCACTTCGTCACAAGAAAAAGTCGATCTCCCAGTCATCTGACTTGTCTCAGTTTGATCTGTGGGAGGGCTTCAGTGAGTAACAACACTGACAAATTTCCACATTACCCCCGAATCCAAAACACAGCTAGTGGAAACAAACAACTTGACTTGTTTACGCCAACTTTCGCAATTGTCAAGGTTCCCCCACCGCCTCCCTTTCCCCCTCCCACTTTCCCTAACACTAGGTTGTTCCTTGAGCATTTCTGGTAAACAAGTAACACATCCACTCAACAGTAGGAGGAGAGCTTATGACGGAGTTGACTTGTTTTCATTGTCAATCATGTTAACTCTTGTAACATAATGACTTTTGGCTACAGCATGGAAATGGCTGGCACATCAGTCCTAATACGGCATCACTTTTCGATGAACCCCTAGTGGGACACACATGGTAAACTTATTCCAGAGCGAGAGTTAGCGGCGTAGGATGACGTCTCTGAAAAGTTCTCGAACCTTGCCCTCATAGTAGGGTTTTGAGCCTTTCGTATCCGCCAGCTGTTACATGTCAACTGCCTCAGAGCGTCTCCCCACCTGTTCCGGACAGTTTCACCACACTTCCTGTTGTACCTGCTGAGGACACAGCGGCCACATTTCCATTAGCCGTCCCATATAATCAACTCTGTTACTTCCCGTCCACTCTTTACCTCTGTCAACTGTTATCAGCAATCACTAGCGTTGAATACAGATGAACTCCTGTATTTCACAGCAGCTCCGCTACCTTCAGAAACCTTATTTCCATTCCATTAGCACCAATGACAGTAGAATGGTGGTGGCACAAATATGAAGAACTGAATCGGGAAAAGGAACATGAGGATTCTAATTCCAATGATGGCATCAGGATGTTTCACTGAATTCCATTTGAAGTTTTGTTTTTTCCACCTTAACAGAACACACATAAGTAAACAGAGGAGGCATCAGCTGTCATGGTCTCGGCAGATGACCCTTGTGTTTTGAACACAAGACACTGCGGTGACACACGCAACACCCGACTGAGCGAAGCGCGCTGTCATCATTTTCCTCCGTTACGGTTTCTCTCAGGCGGCACTCGTCGTCGACGCAGCAGCTCCTTTTTTTGTCACCGTTCAAACAGGCACGGTGTGACACCCCCGTAGCTTTTTTAGAAGAGGAACACAGTCTTCGCCCTGACTGACACTAGTCAAATGCGCTGTTGCATCTCCAGAAGGTCTGCCGTTGAGAAACAATCGCTACAAAGCAGTTGTCATGCCACTGATGTTTTGCCTGGCTTCTCCCTCCTACCTGCATGGGCGGCAGATTGAATCCTACTGCATTGGGAAGATATTCCGCGAAGGAGAAAAAAAGTTGTTCTTATCCTCAGATCAAAATCACTAACTCTTTATTCGTTCAGTGTAGTCTAACACTCTGATCAGCATAATGACACAACCGTCCAACCGGCCTTGAGTAATATGAACTAAAGATCTGACATGTTGTTTTCTAAACGTAGGGGATTAAAACACACATCACCAATAACACCAATGTTCACTCCAATGATGCATGCTTCTAAAGTTATTTACATGTTAAAGCGCAGTAGAGAGCACTCACAGCCGCTCAGTTACAGAGCATAATCATTACTGTGGACCACAACACTGTGGAGTCAGTTAGTCCTACATCTGGCCTTGAATCCTGTCTATATCATAGATACATAACAGGGGATGGGGAGAAGGGGGAGAGGGGGAGGGAGTGATGAGGCTGATGTACTCACACATGTAAACATCTAGATCAAAAACCTTAACAACATGAAATACAACTCTCTCTTCATCTTGCTGACATTTGTCACAAATATGGCTGCCGCGCCCCTCTCAAATGTGCCCTCCCTCCCCAAGGGGACTCCCCCCCCCCTTTATAGTTCTCTTTATGTTTGTAATACACTGCCAAACAGTAGACAGCAACAATAACAGGAAATACTGCCAAGAGCGAGAGAAAGAAAGACCTAAACTTCAGACCTTTCCTCTTCAGACCTTTATCTTTGTAATTTTGATGTCTCATGTTTGACATCAAATATCCTGAGTTTTTTTCCCCTCCATGCTGTGTACTCTGTAATTATTAATCTGACTTGCAAGATGACTGCCTTCAGGGCAAAGTCAGACACAAAAGGCCCTTCTCTGATGTGGAGCAACACAGAAGAACACAAAAGAAGACAGTGAAAGAGAGAGAGAGAGAGAGAGAGAGAGAGAGAGAGAGAGAGAGAGAGAGAGACAGAGAGAGAGAGAGAGAGAGAGAGAGAGAGAGAGAGAGAGAGAGAGAGAGAGAGAGAGAGAGAGAGAGAGAGAGAGAGAGAGAGAGTGAGTGAGAGAGAGAGAGAGAGAGAGAGATAGAGAGAGAGAGAGAGAGAGAGAGAGAGACAGAGAGAGAGAGAGAGAGACAGAGAGAGAGAGAGAGAGAGACAGAGAGAGAGAGAGAGAGACAGAGAGAGAGAGAGAGACAGAGAGAGAGAGAGAGAGAGAGAGAGAGAGAGAGACGCACAGAGAGAGAGACAGAGAGAGAGAGGACAAGAAGAAAAGCAGAACTCTGCCTCCAAACTCATGTGTGAACTTTTTGACAACAGTTGTAAAACTTTAGAAAATAGAGAGAAGAGAAGCAAAGAAAAACTGAAAAGCAGAGAGAGAGCGAGAGAAAGAGAGAGAGAGAAGGTGGAAGAGAGTGAGAGAGAGAGAGAGACAGAAAGAGAGAAAGAGTGAGAGAGAAAGAGAGTGAGAAACCGATTTGGAAACAAAGCTCCAAAAGCTGTGTTGTTGTGACAGTGGCACGGCGAAAGCAACAGTGACTGGATGCAGTAACGAGCTCCTTTTACTTCTTCCAGACACACTCATCTCCCACATATTTCTTCTTATCACCTTGAAAAGATTAGTCACCATTCACTGCTCTGCTGCTTCCCATCGCTGTGGATTTCATGCCTGTGTACTGTGGCAGAGTTACACCAGAATTACTTAATGTTACTCTGAATGACTTCACCATGTCACACTGCAGTAGTTGGCTTTAGACAAGCCAGACACCATTCTCCCCTTAGGCTGAATCCCAAATTGCACCCTATTCCCTCTATATAGCAGGGTTGGGGTCAACTCAGAATTGACCGCAACCCTGCTATACTGTATAGTGCACTACTTTTGGCCAGGGCCTATAGGGCTCTGGTCCAAAGAAGTGCACTATGTAGAGAATAGGATGCTATTAGGGAAGCAGTCATAGATCCTTGTCTCTATGACTCAGGTGGATGGTGACTCCTGCCCTATAGCTGTTAAATGTGTATATTGGATGATAGGTTGGTTTTATGGTCTACCTACCCTAACAGCTAGTTCGACTGATAGAGTTTCTCCTTGGTTTCGGCGGGGACCCTGTTGTGCTTTAGCTATGTTGAAACAGTGTTATGCTCCTACATTAATGTACAAATGCAATTAATGTACATTTAAATTGCAATGCATTTATTTAAGTTAACCAGGTCTTTCCTGAGCAGTCTTCACCATTAAGAAATGAGCTCTTCTGCCTTGCCGGTCTTGGCAATGCGCTATGTAGGTGGCAGAGAGGCAGAGATGACCCTGCAGCCCCCATTAAGTGTTACTCCCACCAAGCCATGTTCACAATTGGAAACAGGAACAAGAACAGGTGGAAAGTCTGTCAGTCACTCTCACTGGCAGGAGGAGGAGGAACCTGCTGGGGAGAAAGCAGAGAGAGAACATGGGTTGAACTGTGATTATGGTAACACTGTTTTGCGGCAGTAAAAATGACAAGGTAAAAATGTGTCTTTCTGCCCCTGAACAAGGCAGTTAACCCACTGATCCCCGGTAGGCCGTCATTGTAAATAAGAATTTGTTCTTAACTGTCTTGCCTAGTTAAATAAAGGTCAAATGTTAAAATAAAATAAAAAATGTTGGTGTTTTGTATGTGGGATGTGTCTTAACATTGACCATCATTACAGTCTAGAGGATGAGTGCTGAAGTAACACAAAACAAATGATTTAATGTATCTGAAGATATAGATATAAAAGAAGAGAAAGACAGTGAGAAGAAAATAATGAGATAAAGAGAGACAGAGAAAGAAAACAGAGAGAGCAAGAAAAAGACAGACAGAGAGCGAGAGAGTGAGAGACAGAGACAGAGAGAGAGAGAGAGAGAGAGAGAGAGAGAGAGAGAGAGAGAGAGAGAGAGAGAGAGAGATGGAGCCACGGAAGTGAACAGGGAGGGAAAGTTAAAGAGGAATGCCAGCTCCCATGTGGCCGCCTGCTGACTTAAAATGGTTTCTGGTCAGGGGAAGTGGCAGAAGTAGATGCCCAAATTAGAGAGGAACCCGTCAGATCCCTGGAAACCCTGTCATCCTCGGAGCACTGGCGTTCCAGGCCCAACGACATGGGAGTGGGTGCCGCCTGACGCTGTTTGGTTCAGATGAGATGGGAGGGGCCCCGGCTTTGTGGCGGATTTTCTGAACCTCCGAAACCACAATGCACTTTAGAAGACAGGGCCCGTAGGGTCGGACAGTCAGAGTCTATCGATCACAGGGTTGATTTCTGTTTCTTGTCTCTCTGTAACAAGTCATTTGGTTGGAGAGACAGGCCCCCACAGCGTTTAGATGTAAGTTGTTGTTATTTGCCAGGCTAAGAGGGTTTCATAAGTAGAGCTACACTGAAAAAATAGTTATTGGGATAAACATAAATAAATTACTTCAAGTGGTAACACGTTAATGAGTATTTTCAGGTCAAATAAATACTTTAGATAACATGGTATTATTAGGTCAAGGATACTTGTATCATTTGATTACAATCAAATCCATAATTCACCTCAGTTAAACCTAATTCAACTGCAACTCAAACGTTTCATATTTGTCAAACTTGATTATTTGCTTTACTGAAAACTAAAATATTATGCAATTACAGCCTCATAATTAGGCTTAAAGAAAGTTATTGGATTGGAGTAACTTAACAAATGTAATGAATTTCCTGCAAATCAAAATATTAGGTTTGTTCAAAAAGTCCTCAAGATGCACTGTAAGAAATTACTCTTTGGTTGATCTAAAACAAGATATTCATATTAAAAGTAAATAAATCATGTTCTCAATTTAATAAACAGCCAAATACAGTATGATTCAATATCAAGAGTTATATTTGATTATTAACAAACCTATATTTGAAGTTGCAACCTATTTCTTTCAACACTCAACTTGCTTTCCCCCTTTGGTTAAACCTAATAAATAACATAAATACAAACTCATATTTAATGTAATCACAAACGATATATATTTATGCAAATATCATTGCAGATGCAGTGCTGGCAGTGTACAACCAAAACGTTACATGGTGAATACAACAGGAACAGATGAACTTAAATGACATTCACCCCGAAAGGTGGCTAAAAAGAGCAAACTGAAAGCCACGCCCCAAATAAGCCACCCCTCCACTTCTGATACGCTGCCATTACACCGCCACCACCACCAGCACACAAAAAAATAAACATTCATCTGACAAATACATAGTTTGATGCCAGACAAATTGAATAGGTTGAACGAACCTTGACAAAGTGGACAACAATCAGTAAAAGCGCTTAAGGTGAACAACAGTTTTGACAGTCTAACGCATACATCAATGCAAAGATGATTACAGATGCTGGCAATAGACAACATTAACTGGAATGATATTCACTCTGACGGGTGGGCAGAAAGAACAAGCTGAATATAATTTACCCAATAATTTACCCAATAGCTATGCCTCCAACTCCTCTGTTAGGCTGCCCACATTCCCCCCACCGCTATTCAATGCGCATATGCATGTGGTGTTGAAAGCAATTTAGAAGCTTTCATTCAATTAAAACAAACCAAAACGGAAAACGTGGACTTTGGTTTGAGTCCTCTCACAAAATATACATATTTTTTAATACTCATTGAGCTACAGTTTGATTTCAAATGTACAATGCTGTCTATCTTTAAAAACATACTTGTGTCAACATTTTTTGTGTATGCTTCCTCGCTGCACCGGTTGTACGATATAAAGCCCTTAGACTTTGCCACTAATTCATATCTATACTGTACTACAACTCAATTAGGCAAGTCTGTGTCTCGGAATCTTTCATCTCTTTGTATTTCCAGCTGGGCTCCATAGGCATGCAGCTAATTAGAGGCAATACGACGACTGCACAGTATATTCACAATGTACGGAGCCTGATCTCCATGACATCAAACATTCCTTCATGTGTGCTCCTTTATTACAGAGGATCATCAACTTCCTGGTTAGACTCAGACCAACCACATCACCTCATGTACTGTGGCTGTGGATGATCAACGCGATCCACAGCTGGTGCGTTGCACGCCATTCCAACTGGGGTGTTGAATGCCGTTCCAAAATGTCTATGTTAGACACAGAACTTTGTGATTCACCCATTCCGTAGTGTGCAAGTGGGAGGAGGAAAGAGGAAATATGGAGAATGATGTGTAAGAACATACTGAATCTGTGGAATTGTTTTGGGAGGGAGCAAGACTCATCCTGAGTGAACTCATCCAAATGGAATGACATCCAAACCAAAGCCAGATCAAAGGAAGTATGGAGAGGGGCAGTGACAGAGAAAGAGAGCAAGCAACCGAGAGAAATGCAAAAATACTATTCATCGCCATCAAAACAGCCCTCTTCCTCCTCTGAGACTACAGAGAGACAGTACTGTCAGCTCTGTGCTGCTTTGCTCTACACCCATGTGTATATACACGCATACATTAGGAAAATGACAATCACGACAATACAAACGAGAGATGGGAACAAAAGAATTCCCGCCATCTCATTGTCCCACACACCAAAGGAGGTCAAGGGAGCGCAGACACAAAAAGAGGAGACAACTCGCCACACATCAGCTGAGGGAAGGGAGGAGGGAGAAAAAACAGACCTTGCTGTAATGAACCAATCTTCTGCTTGTTGTTTACAATCAACAAGAGTATTGATTTGAATAGGGGATGGGGAGTGGAGAGGAGGGATGGAGAGGAGGGGTGAAGGAGCTTATGTTATCTGTTAGGCTCTGCCTGTCCAGGGCATTACGAGTCCTGCATCGCTCATTTCATGGCAAGTGCACTGGAACAGATTATTGCTGGCTATAGAGAGAGAGAGCGGGAGAGAGATGTAGAGAGAGAGGAAGGGGAGTATGAGAGGCCTGGTTTTGTAGTCAGAGACGAGGAGGAGAGTGAGCTCACTCCAAATCCCTGATTATGCACACCCCACAATTGCCTCACATTAGCCATCGATTTATTTACTTTATTTATTTACTCTGGCATTCAGCAGGTTTCTTTCTCTCCCTCCCTTCCCTCTCCAAAATCATTTTCTGGCTGTGCCGCCGCTCTACCAAAAGCTCTCTAGCCAGTTGAGTAGGCAATTGGACTCTCCATAATGTTTTCTACAGATGCTGTCAAATCCTCTGTGACTAGCACTGATTGCCTCGCTCGCATCCGGAGTTGCACCGTTAGCTCGTCTCATGCAGAGTTCATATATACACACCAAGCCTCCAACTCCAACACCCTCCCCTTCCATTTTGTTGCATACATTTTCTGAAAATGCATCCCGAAACCCCCAAAAAGTAATTTTTGGGACACAGAGACATCCTCCATCCTTTGACAGTTCAAGTTCCTGTTTTGTAGCTTTTGGGGCGGTCTTCACTTGAAGGTTTACTGTCCAAGATGCCATAGCAGGTCCAGCACAGGAGGAGGCATTTTGTGGGTTCCCCTGGCATGTGTTGATCCCCCGACACTTCCTGCTGCCCCCTGTGCTCAGTGAAAGACGATATGACAATGGACCACCGGGAGAGGGATGTCTTCACCCAGCGGGGGCCGTCAACTGCAGTCATTTGGAGGCCTAAACTTGGCTCAAGGGCTGAGAGATGGAGCTGGAGGGCTGGAGGGGGTAATACAGTTATTGGAGGGAAGCGACAAGGTTGACCTCTTTCACCCTTGGCCTTTCTCAATCAGTTTCAATGGCAATGCCAGCAATGTGTCGTTTCTCTCTTCAGGGCTGGAGCTATATCAGGTTCAGTAGGGATTAACTGTCCTGGGAACACTTCACATGCATGACAAGACCAGGGAAATGAACTGTCCCCACATTGTTGCACTAATGCAATTCCACAAAATACACAACATGCGCAGCAGCAGATTAGCAAAAAATAAAATAACACATTATCTAATTTACTTCACACAATGTTGCCATAAATTCAATGCAGTTAATAAACCCTACAGGAAACCTCTAGAGTATAGCCTATAAAATAACATGTGACTGAGTTGTCATTTTGACTTTTCAAACAGTCAAAAATGTTATAGGCCTATGCACAATTCACTACATAGGCATCTCTGTCACAGACAGGAAGTCTTAACAATTCAGAGAGGTATGAAGGAAAATCTTCTCCTGTCCTAGAGCCTAGTCTAGCCAAAATCCTGACTCTCGCATGAAAATCAAAGCACGTCTATTGCCTATGCATGTGAAAATACTGCTACAACACCTGCTTCTCTGCGCTGTCTCCTACTTACTACCCATATGAGAGCTTCTGTTGAGCTCTGTGTTGAGATAGCCTACTGCTGAAATGCGCTGAATTAATTGAGGAACTATTCCCTAACGCTAGCAATTTATGACAATGTCATTGGCGATCAAAGATAGTTACTCTAGCATTGCTAAATATCAGTTACAGAGTCACACTACCAGCCAAGGTGGAGCAGCACCCGTCTTATTAAGGGAGAACCCTGGCATAGTGACCATATCTTGGTTTTAAAAGCTTTAAAATGGGCACTTACAATTTTTGCTGTATTTCCCAGGACAAAAGGGATAAATATGAATTATTCCCACTATTGAAACTTGGTAGATTTTCAGGAAAATATTGTTCCCTAGAGTTCAGGTAGTGGGTTATTAAAGTATTCCAAGGCATTCCAAGGTTAATTTCACTTAACTAATGAACTAACGAGACTGCATCAATTAAGCCCCTTATTGTACCTTATTGTACATATACTTTATTACTCTCAACATTCCACGTTCAGGATGTTAGCATGCCCACATACTTCCCCAGTGAAGTCCATCTCCCAGGTTAAGACCATCCACCATTGTTCGCTGCCCCTCTCTCTTCTGTATGAGCAACCACCACAGGGGTGTGCAAGTAAGGGAGCTACACACAACTACCGCCTCATTTCCCCTTCTTCTTCTTCTTCTTCTTCTTCTTCCTCCCCGTCGAGGCGGTACACAAAGCATTCAAAGATGAGGTCTTATCTGAAGCCGGTGGAAAGGTTTCAACCCCGGAGCCTGGCCTAGGAATCTCGGAGGGCTATTCTGCCTCTCCCTCGCCTTCTTTATGGAAGGATCCTGAAGGGAGCGCACAGTGGGCTGCATATTTGTGTTGCTGTGTGCCCACTTTATACTGTGCCCCCTGCTTAGAGCGACTACGCAGCACAGAGCAAGGGGCCTGCTGGAATGCCTATAATGCACTGTGGAAACTGTGACTGCTTTTGATTTAAATGGTTTCAGATGCGCCTTTGGAGGCGCACAGCGAGGAACAGCTGGCTGCTCCGGCTATTGATATGCACAAATGAAAAGAGCGAAGGGTCTCCCCGGGTTCAAAAACTGGCAGGACCTCGAAAAGTCACTGCCCTCTTCTCCGTCTTATCAGCTTATCATGTAATTATGTGTTATTGATGTGTTGCAGATGCGTTTCCTGTATGTTAACTGCATGGGTCCATCAATTAGTCCACCAACTGCAGTACTTATTAGTAGGAAACAGTGCTGCTAAGGCTGTCAGCTCACAGTGTGAAACTTGAAACCCAAAATGAAAGCTTTAAGGAGCTATAACAATGAGCATTAATTCTATCCTCCACTGAATTTGCCACAATAATTAAATGTGCCTCCTTGAAAACACCTTGAAAAATACTTTCAATTACTTTTGATTAGAGGTGTTTGTACAGTAGTGTCTCCTTGGGTCATATTAGAACACAGACACAGCCCGTACCCCTAAAATCACTATGGTTGCATTATTCTCATTGAGTGATTCATTTTAACCAAAAAAATGTTTAAGGGACTCAATAATGTTTCCCACTTCAAAACTCTGTCTTCTTTTGCATGCACTCGGGGGGAGGTGAGAGATATATTCTTTGAGTTCCAATGAAGTTACATTTCCTTCTGGGTCGTTTGGCTTGGCCCTCTGCTTGGACTGACCCACAGTGGGAGCAGAGAGGGGGGGGGGGGGGGGATTTGGGAGCAGAGAGGGGGGGGGGGGATCTGAGAATCACCAGCCAGCAGGAGTAATACTGTGAGACAGTGAACCCTCCTAACCTAGAGAGAACAGCCAATCAGGGCTCAGTTCTAGTCTGTTCACCTATGACCCCTCACTACAGTGCCTGGGGTTGACGCCGCTAAACTCCCAACACTAATCAAACCACGCCTACTGAAGACAAAGGAAAGGCTAGCCGATAGTTCTAGCTTATTATCACCTGCAGACTGTGTCACATAGAAGGTGATAGTGTAGCTATAAGCTAACACACTCCAGCGATACAGACATATTCAAAATGTTCTCTGAGCCACTCATTTTCAGACCACATTCGCTTTGGTCAGTAGAACTGGCTTTAGGATGGATGTTGTTATTAGGGCAGTTCCCCTCAATGTGAGATATTCTATTACTACTCAGTGAAAAGTCACCAACCCCCACTCCCCCTCTCTCTCTCTCTCTCTCTCACACACACACACACACACACACACACACACACACACACACACACACACACACACACACACACAAACACACACCTCCTTCCCCGTCTACACCTGCCGACAGTGTGGAGAGGAGATAAGGCTGAATCAAATTCGTGTCTCAATATTGATTTCATGCCAACCAATTTCACCCAATCAAAAAAGGAGACAATTGCATGCTGGGTAGCCGTCAAGTTGACATATCCCGTGAGTGAGACAGTTTTGAAATCCATGGCTAACCTGCCTCTTCAGCAGAGGAAATTGGAAAACAATATTGATATCTGATCACTTGAATACCTCAGATAGCAGTTTGTGAAAAGCAGGACTTTTTTATTGCTATTTTCTGCACTCTGGGGACGCGTGTATAGACGCTTATAGGCACGCTTGTGTTTCGTTTATTTCTACAGTATACGGGCGAAAGGAGACACTTTATACTATTGTGGTTTCTCCATTCAACACAACACAAAACCTAAATCTCTGTGCTTTGTCTTGTTTTGAAGCTCAGAAAAATATGATCGACAGGAGGAAAACAGAAGACAGAGACTTTGACACAAATGGCACTTTATTCCCTACATAGTGCACTACTTCTGATCAGGGCCCTATGGGGGCTCTGGTCAAAAGTAGTGCACTACATAGGGAATATGGGGCCATTTGGGAGGCATGAGAATCTGTGGGCTCGTGGGCAGATTTCAGAGCAGTCCTCTCCTCTCCTCTCCTCTCTCTGGCTGTGTGATGATGGTCAAGATAGATGTCGGCTCTGGAGGGGGTTTGTGATGTGTCTGCCTGCTTCCCAAATGGCACCCCATTCCCTACATAGGACACTACATTTGACAAAAACAAAAGTAGTGCACTACGTAGGGCTTAGGCTGCCATTTGGGATGTAGTTTCTGTCTGTTATGTGATCCTGCTCTGTTGTTTAGCTTTGACCCGGGTCACTCCTACATGCATTAATGAGCTGATGTTTGATGTTGCCCCTCAAATCTCCTCTGTTGCTTTGGCCCTCAGTGTCCACCTCCATCCCCCAATACACACACCCCCGTCTAGGCATCCGGGCATCCACCCACTGGTCCTGCCCTGCACCACCGTACCGGTCTGCTGCCCGGTTCAGTAGTGGACTTGGGGCATCACTGCTCCTTGAGACACAGCATGGTTTTGAGAAAGAGAGGTGTGTGTGTGTGTGTGTGTGTGTGTGTGTGTGTGTGTGTGTGTGTGTGTGTGTGTGTGTGTGTGTGTGTGTGTGGAGGATGTTTTCTCTCTTTTTCTATTTTTTTTGTTCTCCTCATGATTTTTTCCCTTTTTTTTTTATTGCCAAGCCCAAACTCCCCATTTTTATTTAGGCAGCCAGCACGGACAGCCTTCCAAATGCACAATTGCTTTGCTCTGTGAGGCTCGCTCTCTCTTTTCCCGGTATGCTAATTTCCTATGATGATCAGAGGGACGCAGGGATAAAAGTACTGTGCTTTAAGCACTTTGTAGTTTTTATGTTGTTGCCATAGTTACATGAAACTGGAAACCAAATCAATGTTCCGGCTCTCATTTGCATGGAAAAATGGAGAACCGAAACAGAACCAGAGAGAGAAAGGAGAAAGCAGATGAGAGAGAGAGAGAACAAACCATTGCCATCCGTCTCTGCAGTGCACCGTCTCCAGAGGACAAACCAGTTTAAAACAACAAGAGTAACTACCCATATTTACATATAGAGAGAACACATTCTCCACACTGTCCACCATACTACATGTTATTTATTGAACTGCATTGTTGGTTAAGGGCTTGTAAGTAAGCATTTCACTTTGTTTTCGGCGCATGTGACAAATAACATTTGATTTGATGTTTCCTGTTAAAGGGAACTAATAGACAACGTAGGATCTACGTAGCTTCACTGTTCCCTCTATAGGACAGCTCCTCTGCTTTAGTCGACACCAAAACACTCCCAACCTCATTTCCATCCTATTCAGGCAATGCTCACTTGATATGTGCCCTGCATGCGATCGCTGGACTTTGAAGTTGTGCACAGGGCTGTATGGCTATGATTAACACAACCCTCCTCTCACTCCAGAACTTCGCTAGGCTGGGTGAGCTATGAGCTATGAGTTATACTGGTATTTGCAGCACAAGCCATCCCAAACACCGAAGCGCTTCTTCTAATATTTCTGCCTCGGAATCTCCACTTGAGTCCCCAAATGGCACCCTATTCCCTATATAGTGCACTACTTTTGACCAAGGCCCAATGGCACTATAAAGGGTATAGGGTGACATTTGGGAAGCTGCCTCCGTCTCCCGGTCTTATTAGCCTACTGAGTGCTTAATGAGTTGGTAATTAGCTCGGTGCCTAAATGTGACACTCGCTGTATCTCGCCACATCAGAATTCCAGATTGAGTCTCCTCACGCCCCTTAATGAACTGGCTAATTTATTCACCCCAATCTGTTTGTCGTTTGAGGTAGCAGCTAGGCTCCTGCTCTGGTAAAGACTGCGTGTACCCATGCATCAGACGATTTGTCGAATGCGTCTCACTACAGTACATGATAGCCTGGGATATAGGCTAGTAATCAGGGGAAAAAGATAACATTGCCTTCAGCCTAGACGCTGATCTAAGGTTAGTTTTGTGTTTCTCTCACCTACATGTTAAGGTTCATTGGGGGGAGGGTGGGTTGATCCTAGATCTGTGCCTATGGGCAACTTTTACCCGGAGCGATCTTCTTCCCAGAGGAGAGAGGAGGAGTGCAGTATGGAGAGAAGGGAAGAGGACAAAGAGGGGGCTCAGGGGCTCTATGTATCAACTTCTCAGAGTAGGAGTGCTGATCTAGGATCAGTTTTGCCTTTTGGATCATAATTAATCAGATTACATGAACAGGAGAAACCTGATCCTTGATCAGTACAGCTAATTTGAGAAGATTGACACATACAGAAGTAGAACAACTAGATGGGACCCCACCTACAGTACACAAATGAGCAGGCATACATCTTTATTAGTTCTGGCCTGTGATTTAAAACTACAGTCTGTGATTTAAGAGAAAGACAAGGAACTCATTAAATCGCATGCTAATCCCTTAGATATTAAAAACAATCCAGTGATATGACATTTCTAAAAATGTGTCCCAAATGGCATCCTATTCCCTTTATAGTGCACTCCTTTTGACCAGAGCCCATTAAACGTAGGGCACTATATATGGAATAGGGTGCCGTTTGGGACAGAACCAAGGATTTGCACCCGGCATCCCCTTAGGTATAACAGCAAGGGGTTAACCCAGTACAGCACAGTATATAAGGGCTGCATACCAAATGGCACACTATTATAGTGTACTACTTTTGACCAGGACCCATACGTCTCTGGTAAAAGGTAGTGAACTATATAGGTAACAGGGGTGCCATTTTGGATGTACCCTAGGAGAATGGAACGAACCCAGGTTGGCTGCAGCCCAAGGCAACATGGTGTTTGTTAAAGGCTGGCGTGTAATTACCCAGAACACCCTCTGATTCCGCTTAGCACTCCTAATCTTTACAGGGCTCTGAGATGTATGGGAGCCATTACAGTAGTGACATCAATAGTTTTTTTGTCATCATGTAGCCACATAGGGCCCTTGAGTATCAAATGGCTTCCCAGCTAGCACATAATGTTCCAAGAACCATATGTTTCTTAGAAGTTGGTGAGAGCATGGTTGTCCTATGGTTATTTTGCATACCACCTTCCTACAATGTTCTGGGAATGGTGCAGGATACCTTGAATGGTGCAGGATACAATAATGTGGTGAGAACCATAGGTTTCTTAGCTGGGAATTTAAGTAGTTCAGCATCACATTTTCTGCAGGATTCCAGATGGTTCTATTTAAGGTCGTGTTCTCAAAACATTAAGAACATTTTCATAAAAACCACCAGAAAACATTGGTAACGTTCAAAGAACATAATTTAAAAACATCTACAATCCATTCTCAGCATCATCAAAACTCTCTCGATCCTCTATCTTGTTAAGTGTGTTCAGGTGAGTTTGTCGCGCCCACTAACACCTGATCTTAATGAGTGCTTGTTTCCTTTGAAACGGGGTCTGTTTGAGTAACCTAAAATGAACAGCTTTAATGCTAGCACCATCATGATGGCACAGTGGACTCATTTTATGTACAGAGAACAGAAGATCATATGTATAAATGTCACTGATGCCGTGCCACAATAAAAAAAGAAATGTGTTTGTATGACTAATGCCTAAGGAAATTAATTTCCATGTGTCCTATCTGCGCTTGGAGTTCTAAACAATTAACCCAAGCTAAGCTAGCAGTGTTATTAAAATACTTACTGAAACATGTTCTCAGAACCTTATTTAATTACCTTCAAATGACCTATAATTTCCGTTCTCGTAACGTTAATAAAAACCTCCCAGGAAAACTTTCAGGGAACCATAGTAAAACGTTCTTAGAACCTCCCTGCAACCTAAAAATGTAGGTTTTCAGAACAGGAAAAAACATAAATTCCATTCTCAGAAAGTAAAAAAAATAAATCCTGTTTTACCTGTCAGGAAACATATGGCTTTGTTCCCAGAACCAATGGGAAACCAAACACACATTACCACAACTTCCAAGGGGGGAGGTGATGGGTGAGATTGGCAAACCCAAATTACAGAATTCTACTCATCCCAAGAGGGAATATCCCAGAATAGGTGGATGGAGTCAGTGGGAAGTAGTGGGAAGAATGTTTGCTCCCCAAATGGCACCCTATTCCCTACAAAGTGCATTACGTTTGACCAGAGCCCTTTCCCAGACAATGGGAAAGAATGCCCAGATGAAGTCCAGGTCCCATTCCTGACATATAGGCAGCAACATTTTCGGCTGACGTCAGCTTTGTTTTCCCCAGCCAAACAGCTTTGCAAACTAAATGAGCCTGTTTAGCTGATGACTACAGAGTACACTCATTAGCCTGGTTGAGAGAGACCACGTGCTTGCCGGGTGTGATATGTCTCAAGCCACAGCCAAGTCAACAAGCGTAAACACAGATGACATCATACATGGGAGCTCATCAAGCATGACAACAGTGGGTACGTTTGGAGATGGGAGGATAGACAGAGCAAAGCTAGTAGTGTTTTGGGCTAACCAGCACCCTATGCTGGAGACCATCTCAGAAAATATACAGAATGTAAGATTTCAATTCAATTCATTGTTCTTTCTTCCATCAATTAGGTATGTCCTTATAACGCATCTGACTAGTTAAAGGCTCAATCCTTATAAATGAATAAGAAAAACAACAAAACAGAAGCCGCACGACTTGGCATTTGAAAGTGATATTCTTCAAGAATCAATGTGTATAGCAATAATTTAAACGATCACAAACTGCTGTTAATATCACAGACTGGCCCTTTAAACTTCTACAAGTTGAATAAATTCCTATTGCTGTTATATTGTAGGACTGCTGTGTCAATTCATTCATTCAGGCCCATTCAGATTTCAGCTAACAAGGCAGGTGCCTCAGGTGCTGGATAAGACACACACACACACACACACACACACACACACACACACACACACACACACACACACACACACACACACACACACACACACACACACACACACACACACACACACACTTCCTCCTCTCTCCTTTTACAACTTAATTGACACACTGCTCAGTCATCCGCCCATGCTTTGACACCCTGCGTTGCACACATACCTGTCCCCCCTCACCACCTGACTCGCTGGATAGAGGGCCCTAATTAATTTGGGCTTTGGTTCCTCTCTTCCCTCTTTTAAAACAGCTCTGTGTTTGCTTTGATCCGTCAGTAGTGCATTTGATCTTTAGTGAGGCTGTTAACAGCACTACTGTATTAGACCATAGGGCTCTGGACGCTGATCCGTTCCCAATTACCCTCCCCTCTACTTAACCCCAGCCCCCAGGGGTAACGGCAACCCAGCACACCCTCGCACCATCAATAACGACAGAGAAGAGAGTGACACTTAAGAGAGGAAGTGGCTCAGCCCCGAATTATTTTTGTGGCACCTGTGTCTTGCATTCCCCAAATGGCCCGCTATTCCCTATACAGTGCACTACTTTTGACAAAGGTCAGTCTCTCTCTCTCTCTCTCTCTCTCTCTCTCTCTCTCTCTCTCTCTCTCTCTCTCTCTCTCAATTCAAGGGGCTTTATTGGCATGGGAAACATATGTTTACATTGCCAAAGCAAGTGAAATAGATAATAAACAAAAGTGAAATAAACTATAAAATAAAGAATAAAGACAGACTCTCTCTAAGATCTACATTGTATGAATGTAGTTCAACTTCACAGGCCTTTGCACTGAATCCCTGTACAGATCAAGGAAACATTCCCAATTGTCACTTTGTTCCCAAATAGTATAAAGGGAATAGAAGCGCCATTTGGGAAGTAGTTCTAATCTGATCTGGTCTCTACTATTCGCTCCCTTTGATGTCTCTGCGAACCTTTTTCCATGTAAAATACGTCAACGTGTCATGTTGAAGCAGATGATTTCTCTCAGCAGATGATTTCTCATGCGGGTACTTTAAAAGGAGAAACAGTGTCAAATGGTCTTCTCCAAGTCAAATCGCTCACATTGCTTTGTCTCTTTTTCATTTTGGGCTCTGAGATAAAGGTTTAGCTATAACCAACCCACGTTTCCATTTTAATGGGAGTCATACCGTATAAAAACAACGAATTGTGACAGCTGTGATGGAAACAGGTAGTTTCGGTACAATTTTATAAATGGCGACAGATCATTTGTCCATTTGACATGGTGGGATCTTTTTGTGTCTAAAATTAATTATGCGAGAAATGGTGGTGGAAAAGCCTTTTTGCACAAATGTTGATATTATAACCATCATATTGAAGTAAACTTGGAGTCACATGATGATATGGTGTGTGGTCCTTCCACTAAGACATGGGAAACCATGCAGTTTGTTAGGCTATAGATGATATAATTCATGATGAACGTCACAGGGTGGTGAAAGTGCACGGTGATCTTGATGCTCCTTTCCAATAAATATCGAGGGTCTTATTCTGGTGACATGATGATCGATGCTTGACTGCCGTTTGACAAATCAAAATAGGCTCGCTCTCGTCCATAATAATCTCATCATGTCGACTAGCCTACTGTATCTGCGAGCTGTAGGCTAGAGTGCACGTGCCGAGACCAGGGGAGGCACTATTTAACGCAGTAGTTTAGAAACACAATGAACTTTTCATTCAGATTTCTTTTTATTCCGATTTTTATTCGGTACATGAAAAGTACATTTTGTGTGCACTACGTCATCACGCACTTTCTTTTATCTTCAACAAGTACATTTGGTTGAAACACACCACCGGTGGGAAAATTCACATATTTTCTATATGCAGATTTGAGAAAATTCGTATAAAAATCTGTCGCGAATTGGATGGAAACCTAGCTACTGAGGCCCTTTAGGGAAAACCATGTGAAGTTGTGAAGTCAGAATGGTCCCCAACTGTACAATGATCCCAATAACCTTCATCATATCAAATATAGTAGCCTGCCTTCAATATGTTCACTCATAGGTTATACTTACTGTACATCTGAAATGTGTTGGTTGGTTGGGGCCTCAAGGCCAATACTCAAATACCAATGGGGATAAGCACAACTTTCAGAGCCTTCAAACCTTGAAGTTAGTTTTTCAAAGCATCTAAAGCCATGAGAGAGTTTATATATAGATTTACAATTCCACATAATATTCCTTTCAGTTGGGGCTTTTGCTTTGCTGCTCTGCTGCCTGGGAACTCACTCAGCCCAAATACACCCTGGAGCCTTTTCTAATGAAAAGACACGATAAGGGGTTAAATGTCCTCAACACACACAAGCATGCACAGACACACACACACACACACACATGGATTCTAAACATCAGAGGCGACTCACTGTCCATCTTTGAGTCAGGACCAACAGAGGTTCTCCAATAAAAGCCTGCAATATTGATGGACGATTTGAACAATGGACAGCGATGATACAGTTTTCTGTGTTCGATGATGGACTGGGACAAAAGCCCCCTTCTTATGAATGCCTAACTACTTTTATTGCAAAAATAAGTGCCTGACTGTCATACATGTCTCCCATATCCTAAGGGTTAATTACTATTACATACTAATACAGAGCCAACATATAAACAAACTGGCTGTACATGTGTCAGTGTGTCTCTCTCCCTCTAAGCGTTCTACCCACATCCACTACACTTGACTGGTGCAGCAGCTGAGATGTCTGTGCTGCTAAGAATAGCATCACTGGGACCAGAAGACCGAGGGACGACACTGCCTGTGCTGGGCCCAGCAACACCCTAGGGTAACACTTTATTTGAATCCATAATAAACCATTTATAAGGCATTTACTAACCATATGCTTCCCATTTATGAATCATTGCTCCCACATTTGTAAATGTTAGTAATTTAGTTATTCACAGATGTATATACATTTTCTTAAACATCTCGTGTTTTTGTGCTTGTTCTTTTACCAGGTACTGCAGGAATGTCTACCAATGGCATGACCATCTTTTTGTGAGAAATTACACTTGTCACCCCAAAAAACTATTTCAAAAGTATAAACAGCACTCACTTTAGATTTGACACTGCAAATATACTTTACTAATGATTAGTACATGGTTTATTCATGTGGGAGTATTGATTAATAAATGGTGAACTCACAATTTATAAATGCTTTATACATTGGACCCTTAAAATAAAGTGTTACTATCCTAGTTGTGAACGAATAAACACATATACTGAACAAAAATATAAATGCAACATGCAACAATTTAAAAGATTTTACTGAGTTACAGTTTATAAAGGAAATCAGTCAATTGAAATAAATGTATTAGTTGTCCGGACCTCTGGCAGTCTCTATGGGGGTGCCACAGGGTTCAATTCTCGGGCTGACTCTTTTCTCTGTATATATCAATGATGTCGCACTTGCTGCTGGTGATTCTCTGATCCACCTCTACTCAGACAACACCATTCTGTATACATGTGGCCCTTCTTTGGACACTGTGATAACAAACCTCCAATGAGCTTCACCGCCATGCAACACTCCTTCCGTGGCCTCCAACTGCTCTTAAATTATAGTAAAATGAATACCACCCTGCATACCACTGCTGGCTTGCTTCTGAAGCTAAGCAGGGTTGGTCCTGGTCAGTCCTTGGATGGGAGACCAGATACTGCAGGAAGTGGTGTTGGAGGGCCAGTAGGAGGCACTCTTTCCTCTGGTCAAATAAAAATATCCCTATACCCCAGGGCAGTGACACTGCAGGGTGCCTTCTTTTGGATGGGACGTTAAACCGGTGTCCTGACTTTCTGAGGTCATTAAAGATCCCAATCTGGCTCTCAAACCATCATGGTCACCTAATAATCCCCAGTTTACAATTGGCTCATTCATCTCCCCTGTAACTATTCCCCAGGTCGTTGCTGCAAATGAGAACGTGTTCTCAGTCAATTTAACTGGTAAAATAACGAAGAAATAAATCCAGAATTGGCTTCCTACTTTGCAACAAAGTCTCCTTCACTTTAGCTGCCAAACATACCCTCGTACAACACCGATCCTTGACTTCGGCGTTTACATTTACAAAATAGCCTCAAACACTCTACTCAGCAAATTGGATGCAGTCTATCACAGTGCCAAACGTTTTGTCACCAAAGCCCCACATACTACCCACCACTGCGATCTGAATGCTCTCATTGGCTGGTCCTCGCTACATTTTTGTCGACAAACCCACTGGCTCCAGGTCATCTATAAGTCTTTGCTAGGTAAAGCTCCACCTTATCACAGCTCACTGGTCACCATAGCAACACCCACCCATAGCATGCTCTCCAGCAGGCATATTTCACTGGACATCCCCGAAGCCAACACCTCCTTTGGCCCCCTTTCCTTCCAGTTCACTGCTTACTTTGCCACTATTGGCCTATGTATTGCCTTACCTCCTTACTTCATTTGCACACACTGTATGGAGATTTTTCTATTGTGTTATTGACTGTATGTTTCTTTATCCCATGTGTAACTCTGTGTTGTTTTTGTCGCACTGCTTTCCTTTATCTAGGCCAGGTCGCAGTTGTAAATTAAAACTTGTTCTCAACTGGCCTACCAGGTTAAATAAAGGTGAAATAAAAAAATTTAAAATAAAGAAAATTGTCCCTAATCTAGAGATTTCACATGACTGGGGCACAGCTCCCCAGTGGGTGGGCCTAAGCCCTCCAAGGCCCACCCACTAGGGAGCCAGGCCCAGCCAATAATAATTAGTTTTTCCCTACAAAAGGGCTTTATTACAGACAGAAATACTCCTCAGTTTCATAAACTGTCCGGGAGGCTGGTCTCAGACGATCCCGCAGGTGAAGAAACTGGATTTGGAGGTCCTGGGCTGGCGTGGTTGCATGTGGTCTGCGGTTGTGAGGCTGGTTGGATGTACAGCCAAATTCTCTAAAACGAATTTGGATGTGGCTTTTGGTAGATAAATTAACATTCAACTGGCAACAGCTCTGATGGACATTCCTGCAGTCAGCATGCCAATTGCACACTTCATCAAAACTTGAGACATTTGTGGCATTGTGTTGTGTGACAAAACTGCACATTTTAGACTGCCTTTTATTGTTGTTAGCACAAGGTGCACCTGTGTAGTGATCATGCTGTTTAATCAGCTTCTTGATATGCCACACCTGTCAGGTGGATGGATTATCTTGGCAAAGGAGAAATTGTCAGTAAACAGGGATGCAAAAAATGTGTGCACAAAATTTGAGAGAAATAAGCTTTTTGAGCGTTTGGAAAAATATGAACTTTTTTTTTTCACCTCACGAAACATGCGACCAACACATTACATGCTGCGTTTATATTTTTGTTCAGTATATATTAGACAAAGAAGAAAATCACTGAATAAATACCTTATAGATGAACATTGGCTTATGTAATACCTTATAACAGCCTAACTACATATTACAAATTAGTGCATTTCAAGGGTTCCCCTAGACCACTTAGCTAAGTGTTGGGCTACATATAATTCAATAAAAGAAGAGAGAGAGAGTCTACCAACCTCTTAAGGAACCGCCTCTTTTTTTTCCATTTTCACCTACAACGACCTGTGGCTCAGGACCTGAAGCAAGGACATGCATATTATTGATACCATTTGAAAGGAAACACTTGGAAGTTTGTGGAAATGTTAAATGCATGTCGGAGAATATAACAATTTAGATCTGGTAAAAGATAATACAAAGAAAAAAAAACGTTTTTTGTATTTTTGAAATGCAAGAGCAGGCCATAATGTATTTGTCACGTTCTGACCTCTATTTCCTTTGTTTTTGTATTTATTTAGTATGGTCAGGGCGTGAGTTGGGTGGGCAGTCTATGTTCGTTTTTTCTATGTTTTGGGTCAGTTCTATGTTTTCGGCCTAGTATGGTTCTCAATCAGAGGCAGGTGTCATTAGTTGTCTCTGATTGAGAATCATACTTAGGTAGCCTGGGTTTCACTGTTTGTTTGTGGGTGATTGTTCCTGTCACTGTGTTTGTTGTCACAGGATAGGCTGTATAGGTTTTCACGTTCCGTTTGTTGTTTTGTAGAGTTAAGTTATTTCATGTATCGTTCAGTTTCCATTAATTAAAGAACATGAGTAACCACCACGCTGCGCTTTGGTCCGCTTCTTCTCCTCCTATAGACGAACACCGTTACAGAATCACCCACCGCAACAGGACCAAGCGGCGTGGTAACGGGCAACAGCGGCACAAGGAGGAATGGACTTGGGATGATGTGTTGGACGGCAAGGGTTGCTACACATGGGAGGAGATCCTGGCGGGAAAGGATCGCCTTCCATGGGAACAGGTGGAGGCAGCGAGGAGAGCAGAGGCAGCCGGAGAGAGGAGCCGGCGATATGAGGGAACACGGTTGGCAAGGAAGCCCGGGAGTCAGCCCCAAAAATTTCTTGGGGGGGGGCTAACAGGGAGTATGGCTACGCCAGGTAGGAGACCTGAGCCAACTTCCTGTGGTTACCGGGGGGCTAGAGAGACCGGGCAGGCACCGTGTTATGCTGTGGAGCGCACGGTGTCCCCAGTGCGGGTGCACAGCCCGGTGCGGTACATTCCAGCTCCGCGTATCGGCCGGGCTAGAGTGGGCATCGAGCCAAGTGCCATGAAGCCGGCTCTACGCATCTGGTCTCCAGTGCGTCTCCTTGGGCCGGCTTACATGGCACCAGCCTTGCGCACGGTGTCCCCGGTTCGCCTGCATAGCCCAGTGCGGGCTATTCCACCTCGCCGCACTGGCAGGGCGACCGGGACCATTCAACCGGGTAAGGTTGGGCAGGCTCGGTGCTCAAGAGCTCCAGTGCGCCTGCACGGCCCGGTCTATCCGTCACCACCTCCACACCCCAGCCCTCCGGTGGCAGCTCCCCGTACCAGGCTGTCTCTCCGGCCCATCCGTCCAGAGCCTTCCTCCTCTCCAGCGCTGCTGGAGTCTCCCGCCTCTCCGGCGCTACCAGAGCCTTCCTCCTCTCCAGCGCTGCCGGAGTCTCCCGTCTGTCCGGCGCCTCTGCCGGAGCCTCCCGCCTGTCCGGCGCCTCTGCCGGAGCCTCCCGCCTGTCCGGCGCCTCTGCCGGAGCCTCCCGCCTGTCCGGCGCCGCTGCCGGAGCCTCCCGCCTGTCCGGCGCCGCTGCCGGAGCCTCCCGCCTGTCCGGCGCCTCTGCCGGAGCCTCCCGCCTGTCCGGCGCCTCGGCCGGAGCCTCCCGCCTGTCCGGCGCCTCTGCCGGAGCCTCCCGCCTGTCCGGCGCCTCTGCCGGAGCCTCCCGCCTGTCCGGCGCCTCTGCCGGAGCCTCCCGCCTGTCCGGCGCCTCTGCCGGAGCCTCCCGCCTGTCCGGCGCCTCTGCCGGCGCCGCCCGTCTGCCCAACGCCGCCAGCGCCGCCCGTCTGCCCAGCGCCGCCAGCGCCGCCCGTCTGCCCAGCGCCGCCAGCGCCGCCCGTCTGCCCAGCGCCGCCAGCGCCGCCCGTCTGCCCAGCGCCGCCAGCGCCGCCCGTCTGCCCAGCGCCGCCAGTGCCGCCCGTCTGCCAGGAGCCGCCAGTGCCGCCCGTCAGCCAGGGGCCGCCAGTGCCGCCCGTCAGCCAGGGGCCGCCAGTGCCGCCCGTCAGCCAGGGGCCGCCAGTGCCGCCAGTCAGCCAGGGGCCGCCAGTGCCGCCCGTCAGCCAGGGGCCGCCAGTGCCGCCCGTCAGCCAGGGGCCGCCAGTGCCGCCCGTCAGCCAGGGGCCGCCAGTGCCGCCCGTCAGCCAGGGGCCGCCAGTGCCGCCAGTCAACCAGGGGCCGCCAGTGCCGCCAGTCAGCCAGGGGCCGCTAGAGCCCCTCCGCCCGGAGCAGCTGCCCCTCCGTCCCGAGCAGCTGTCCCTCTGTCCCGAGCAGCTGCCCCTCTGTCCCGAGCAGCTGCCCCTCTGTCCCGAGCAGCTGCCCCTCTGTCCCGAGCAGCTGCCCCTCTGTCCCGAGCAGCTGCCCCTCTGTCCCGAGCAGCTGCCCCTCTGTCCCGAGCAGCTGCCCCTCTGTCCCGAGCAGCTGCTTCACCTCTGTCCCGAGCTGCCCCTCTGTCCCAAGCAGCCCCTCTGTCCAGTGGGGTCATTGAGAGGGGTGGGCATGGGGAGTAAGCCACGGAGGCGGACAATACGGCGGACTAAGACAATGGCGAAGTGGGGTCCGCGTCCCGCGCCAGAGCCGCCACCGCGGACAGACGCCCACCCAGACCCTCCCCTATAGGTCAAGGTTTTGCGGCCGGAGTCCGCACCTTTGGGGGGGGGTACTGTCACGTTCTGACCTCTATTTCCTTTGTTTTTGTATTTATTTAGTATGGTCAGGGCGTGAGTTGGGTGGGCAGTCTATGTTCGTTTTTCTATGTTTTGGGTCAGTTCTATGTTTTCGGCCTAGTATGGTTCTCAATCAGAGGCAGGTGTCATTAGTTGTCTCTGATTGAGAATCATACTTAGGTAGCCTGGGTTTCACTGTTTGTTTGTGGGTGATTGTTCCTGTCACTGTGTTTGTTGTCACAGGATAGGCTGTATAGGTTTTCACGTTCCGTTTGTTGTTTTGTAGAGTTAAGTTATTTCATGTATCGTTCAGTTTCCATTAATTAAAGAACATGAGTAACCACCACGCTGCGCTTTGGTCCGCTTCTTCTCCTCCTATAGACGAACACCGTTACAGTATTATGCCAGACCATGTTCAGTTTCGATTTTGGCCACTCAATGGCAGCAGTGTACGTGCAAAGTTTTAGACTGATCCAATGAACCATTGCATGTCTGTTCAAACTTTTGTATCAAGACTGCCCAAATGTGCATAATTGGTTTATTAATACATTTTCAAATTCATAACTGTGCATTCTCCTCAAACAATAGCATTGTTGTTCTTTCACTGGAATAGCTACTGTAAATTGGACAGTGCAGTTAGATTTAACAATAATTTAAGCTTTCTGTATATATCAGATGTCTGTATCCTGGGAAATGTTGTTGTTACTTACAACCTCATGCTAATCACATTAGCCTACGTTAGCTCAACCGTCCCGCGGGGGGTTAATAGTTTTGCCTGTATGATACAGTCAATGGCTGTATTAGGGAACTGGCAGTCTCTCTCCCTCCCTCTCTATCAAATTCAATATACTGTACTGTAGGTATAATATATATTTCATACAATACACAGCCAAAATATTATTTCTCACAGACACAGCACTCTGACCAATAGAACCACAACTTTTAGCAAATAAGTCGATTAATTTCATACATTTAGCAGTGTCGGCCACAAGAGCCCGTTTTTGGTCTCTCTAACTTTTTCAGCATCGCCCTTTCCGTTTTTCTGCCTTTGACTGAGTGACTGACAGAGTCAGAGCGGGTCTCAGTCTCTTTGATGATGCGCGTTTGACTGAATGTGAATTTGTGCCACTTCAGCTCAGCCAATCAGAAAACTGTCCGGCCGTTACCCACTGGTCATATAGATCAGTAGAGCAAAAGAGAAATAGCGCAAAAGTAATTAAAAAAAACAGGCCCTTGGACCTCAGGTCGTGTCTATTGTTGGTGGTACGGGACGGGGACGGGGGCAATTTCAATAACAGATGGTCTGACCTTTCTGGCAACACATCTGCCAGTATCACAAGTATCACAAAATGTGCTAGCAACTAGTGTAACATCATTGGTTAGGGGGACATCAATATGATTTCCATGTATCACTGGACATATACCCACAGCAGTACATGGTATTTATTCAGTGATTCTTCTGGGCGTAAGTACAATGGCCATGTAAGTATAAGACTAGGGTTTTGTTATGTTCTTGCTAACACTAACTACTGGGGTTTGCATCCCAAATGGCAATGTAGTGCACTACTATGGGCCCTAGTCAACAGGGCTCTGGTAAAAAGTAGTGCACTATATAGGCAATAGGGTGCCATTTGGCACGAAGCCAGCGTCTACGTGCCCTTTCAGTCAAACAAGCACTTCCAGTGAGCTATGACATCATCCACATTGTTGCATTGTATACCTTTGAGGCCTTTTTACCTTTCATTCTCTGCGTGGAAGATAAGACCAGCCCGTAGCATGCCAATAAGGGAGAAGAAAAGAACAGCCCCCAAAAGAAAATAAAGAAAAATAAACCGATTTTCAAAACACTTTCATATCAAGACATCAAATGCTCGTGGACGATGACGCAACATACAGCAGCCTCACTTGAATTGACATATTGACAACCAACTTACGATAAGAAGGAGGAGAGGGGATGAGGAGGAGGTGGAGCAAGGAGGGCTGTGAATGAAGAAGATCAGCCTGAGCTAACAACAATAACGAGATGACAGAGCGGCTTATTTTCCCTGACAGACGGCTCTTTCATCCGTATGTGCCTTGAACTACACCTTGGTTAATTATTAAACGGGGGTGTTGCTCTGCGGTTTTGGCCCCCTTTTGATGGTGCTCAAAATGGGCTTCTGCTGACAGATAGTGGCCATTGGCGTCCGTTTACCACACACCCTACAACAGCAGATGAATACTAAATATTCACAGCGTGATACTTCTTAATGATAAGCTTAAAACATTCAAAGGCAATTTGCATCCCGTTTCAAAGACTTGTTCACTTTTGGAGGCCTTTCACTTTTTTCATCCCCTGAGTTATTCCCTGGCTTTACATGGCTTGCTCCTGTAAAGGGTTGGTCTGAAAGCAACTCCCAAACTAACTGTACATAGGGCCTTTAGAAGGTGGATGGATGATTCTCTATGTAAACAAACACTGGATGGATACTGATTACTTCATGCTTCTTCTTCTTCTAATTATTATTATTTTCTATGCTATCATGGCAGTCAGCAAACAAACGTTTAAGGCGCATGGCCTCACCTACTGTTCTGGAGTATGTGATCAGTCATGGTCTGCCTAATTCTGTGTTCCTAAGAAATACAAAAATAAGAACAAGAAGAATTAAAAAGTATAATAATAAATCCCTACTAACTCCACCCCTCATTTACATTTTTTTGAATCAACATAAACCCTCCCATGCCCCCCTCCCCCTCCCCCCAACCCATTACACTTAACCTATATCATGCTGAAACAATTAAGATTATCTTGCATGTTTTTACAACAATTTCAACAATAACATCTGTTACCTCCAATAACTCTTTACCATATCCACACTAACATTCAACCTGGCATTCCTGCTTTCTAGAAAACGAGTCATGTTGATAACGTCATAGATTTCATTGGTAAGGTTAACTTTATTCGCCATCAAAGTGTCCTTTGACACAGCAGATTCACGAGCGCAAGGTTTCTGTACAGGTCTCGATACCATGCCAGGACCACCAGAAACACCAGCCCCGACATTACGTCCACTTAGTAAAGGAGCAGCAATGGAAGGCCCATCATTCCACACTGTAGTTCCACCAATCTGTCTTACAGCCTCTGCATATGATACATAATGACTGATTCTATATCTCTGAACCTCTCTAGCCTCTCTCTGCTCTTGGCATCCACCAAAATGCTTCACCATGTTCCCTCCCACAGTAACCATGTTCCCTCCCACAGTAACCATGTTCCCTCCCACAGTAACCATGTTCCCTCCCACAGTAACCATGTTCCCTCCCACAGTAACCATGTTCCCTCCCACAGTAACCATGTTCCCTCCCACAGTAACCATGTTCCCTCCCACAGTAACCATGTTCCCTCCCACAGTAACCATGTTCCCTCCCACAGTAACCATGTTCCCTCCCACAGTAACCATGTTCCCTCCCACAGTAACCATGTTCCCTCCCACAGTAACCATGTTCCCTCCCACAGTAACCATGTTCCCTCCCACAGTAACCATGTTCCCTCCCACACTTGGCACATCTTTTCTTTCCTTTACACCGAACAGCTACTTCTTTGTCATCTAAAACACCGCAACGGGGATGGGACAAATTCTCTGGCATTGAAAACGAAGGAATCCTATCTGTACTTTTCCAGGCAAAACCTACTCAAACCTCAGCATCACTGATAAGCTTTCACTTCTTTGACCTTCTTTCCTACTGATCAACCTTTTGGCCTCCATCACTCCCTTCACATTCTCTTTAATATCATCTGTGGACATGGATTTTGGGGCCCCAGTGATGACTCCCCTCAACCTAGCATAAGCACCAGGGGCATGGCTTTTAATATTCTTCCCATTAAGCTTTTCTATTTGCAGAATCTTCTCTTGCTGAGCCTGGCTAGCACGAAATATTAACAATCTACCATTTCCAATGAACCGGGATAATTTGACTTCACCTCTCTTTCTGTGGAGCATTGGTTCGTCGGATAGGGTGTAAATGAGGCCCTTAAGGTCTCATTAAACACCATCACCACTTTCCACTCCCACACATTATTATTCTTGCTTCCTTCCTTGGCCCTCTTTATGATTTCTTTACTAGACGCTCCACTGTTTTGAGTCTCATTTCACCTTTATTTAACCAGGTAGGCCATTTGAGAACAAGTTCTCATTTACAACGGCGACCTGGCCTAGATAAAGGAAAGCAGTGCAACAAAAACAACACAGAGTTACACATGGGATAAACAAACATACAGTCAATAACACAATAGAAAAATCAGTATTCAGTGTGTGCAAATGAAGTAAGGAGGTAAGGCAATAAATAGGCCAATAGTGGCAAAGTAATTATAATTTAGCAATTGACACTGGAGTGATATATGTGCAGATGAGGATGTGCAAGTAGAAATACTGGTGTGCAAAAGAGCAGAAAAACAAAAACAAATATGGGGATGAGGTAGGTAGTTGGTTGGATGGGCTATTTACAGACGGGCTGTGTACAGCTGCAGCGATCGGTAAGCTGCTCTGACAGGTGACGCTTAAAGTTAGTGAGGGAGATATAAGTCTCCAAATTCAGTGATTTTTGCAATTCGTTCCAGTCATTGGCAGCAGAGAACTGGAAGGAAAGGCAGCCAAAGAAGGTGTTGGCTTCGGGGATGACCAGTGAAATATACCTGCTGGATTCTACGGGTGGGTGTTGCTATGGTGACCAGTGAGTTGAGATAAGGCGGAGCTTTACCTAGCAATGACTTATAGATGACGTGGAGCCAGTGGGTTTGGCAACGAATACCTAGCGAGGACCAGCCAACAAGAGCATACAGGTCGCAGTGGTGGGTAGTATATGGGGCTTTGGTGACAAAACGGATGGCACTGTGATAGACTGCATCCAATTTGCTGAGTAGAGTGTTGGAGGCTATTTTGTAAATGACATCGCTGAAGTCAAGGATCGGTAGGATAGTCAGTTTTACGAGGGTATGTTTGGCAGTTAGAGTGAAGGAGGCTTTGTTGCGAAATAGGAAACCAATTCTAGATTTAACTTTGGATTGGAGATGCTTAATGTGAGTCTGAAAGGAGAGTTTACAGTCTAGCCAGACACCTAGGTATTTATAATTGTCAGACACCTAGGTATTCTAAGTCAGAACCGTCCAGAGTAGTGATGCTATTCGGGCAGGCGGGTGCGGGCAGCGATCGGTTGAAGAGCATGTATTTCGTTGGAGGCCACGGAAGGAGTGTTGTATGGCATTGAAGCTTCTTTGGAGGTTTGTTAACACAGTGTCCAAAGAAGGGCCAGAAGCATACAGAATGGTGTCATCTGTGTAGAGGTGGATCAAAGAATCACCCGCAGCAAGAGCGACATCATTGATATATACAGAGAAAAGAGTCGGCCCGAGAATTTAACCCTGTGGCACCCCCATAGAGACTGCCAGAGGTCCGGACAGCAGGCCCTCCGATTTGACACACTGAACTCTATCTGAGAAGTAGTCAGTGAACCAGGCGAGGCAGTCATTAGAGAAACCAAAGCAGTTGAGTCTGCCGATAAGAATAAGGTGATTGACAGATTCGAAAGCCTTGGCCAGGTCGATGAAGACGGCTGCACAGTACTGTCTTTTATTGATGGCGGTTATGATATAGTTTAGGACCTTGAGCGTGGCTGAGGTGATCTCTCTTCTTCCTATATCTTTCCACTTCAGACCATTCTGGTCCTTGACCCACATCTTCCTGCTCCATATCATCAGAACTGAATGTTTGCATTCCAGCACAGCTGTTGCTTCTCCAACCTTTTCTCTATTTCATCTGTAATACTCACCACCATTTCGCCTGTCAGACTTCCAAACTTCTCACTCATCAACAACTCATTCACCAAGTCTCACTGCAAAAAACTGGCGCCAAACCAAAGATTATGGATATACTGACAAGATACATGTCTCTCCCACAGCCATGCATCAACTCAACTACTCCTATTCTCTTCCAATAATTAACAAACATCAGGGGTGTGTTCATTTGTCGGATTCCGTTGCAAAACGTTTTGTCTGTTTTGCTCATGGAAACCGTTTAATGTTTACTCGACGAACCAAACTGAAGCAAACAGAGAAAATGGAACAAAAGAGGGAGGGATCAACCTGCATTTGTCCAATAGAAACTCTTGTTTTCAATGCTAAATGTTTTCTGTTTGGAGTAAACGTTTTTGCAAAGCAATCCAACTAATGAATACACCCCTGACCAATCAGAATAGAGCAAGGTAGTTGCAAGGTGTATAATCAATTACCAATACAATTCCAAATAACTGAATCACTATATTTTAAAACTACACAACACTGACTTAGAAAATAAAAATATCTCTCATGAATTAATTCTCCTATACACTTATGTGAAGATTCAGCTGCATGTGAGACATATCCACATCTGAATGACAACACATCTGGGTAGCATTCATTAGTGCACATTTTGCAATGGAAAACGAAAGCAAGCATTTGGACAAGCCTGTCAGGTAATCCCTCCCTGTTTCAGTCCGTTTTCTTCCGTTTAGTGCCTCGTGAACCTGTGTGGTTCTCACTCACTGGGACCAGCAGAGGGTGCTAAAGGGCTCCTCTCACAGTGTGCTGATGTGCATTGGTATTAGTGGCTCTATATCTATGGTATGTACACCTGCTTAATACCCTCAACCATGGTCCTCCACATGTGACCTCTCGCTTATATAACATTATGATGGGAATGCATCACTGCTTAGATCTGCTTAAGATGTAAAGAGTTTGAAGCAGTAGAAGATTTACAGTAATGTGCATGTGTGTTCGATTAACAGTTAAAAAAGGAGTGGCATTTCATGTTTGGACATGTTTGATTTCAGAATGCCTGTCCAAATCACTCGGGCATGGGAATCGAAATGTACCCATTTTTTTATTTAACCATTGTTTAACTTGGCAAGTCAGTTAAGAACAAATTCTTATTTACAATGACGGCCTACCCCAGCCAAACCCGGACAACGCTGGGCCAATTGTGTGCCATCTACCCAATCGCAGCCTGAAGTGATTCAGCCTGGATTCGAACCAGGGACTGTAGTGACACCTCTTGCACTGAGATGCAGTGCCTTAGACCACTGCACCACTCAGTGGTTAAATAATGATCCCTCTGGGGGATTGGCGACCACTTTTCCTTTTCCTCCCACCTTTCCTTTAAAGTCGGAGCCCGCAGCACATGGTCGGCGATGCCCTCTGTATCTTTACTGCTAGTCTTGTTTGGTTTGTGACATATCTGGCATAGCTGCGGTCTCGTTGATGCTTTCTACAACTCAGCGCATCTGGAGAACCTCCCGCGCACCTCGCAGGGAACTGTCTGGAACCCACTGTGGAGGGAGCAGCAGAATGCTATCCCGCTGGTCGTGAACACTGTGCTATAGGTACTACTCATATTTTCACACCACCTCAGTGAAGCCGAATCTTGTACAAACAAACCTTCTCGCTCCATCGCAAACCTCTCTGCATGAGCTTGCTTAGGGTCTCCAGGGGCTCTTTCTGCTTGTTTCCATACATGGTTTTACTCTCCACAAAACTCTCACAGTAGATCTGTAGGGAAAAGGGGGAAATGATACGCTGTAAACATCATTTTGGAATCAGAGGGACTACTATTCTATCGCCCCTTTGATGTGCGATTTTAAATAGATTGCTTCAATAAACTCAATTTGAAGCCGCAAACAGCACAATACCTCATTGTTCTTAAGAGTTGGACTGATCTAATCTTAGAAGGTCTTCAGAAGTCTCAGAGAAGAGGACACATTGTCATCCATCACGTTTGATGCAACAAACTCGTGATGGCTTTTAATCAGATTTCCACTAGATTAGCACAACGAAAATGAAACGAAGCAGATCAAACATGATGAAAGAGTTGTTTTTAGTATTACACACACACACACACACACACACACACAATCCTCTTTTGTCATTGAAGTAATAACTGGAAATGTCCTGTGGAACTGTGTTATCCTACAGTAGAATCATCCATCTGGTGCAATGTGTGTCATCAGCAAATTGGATGGAGATGTTTCATGATAAATGGTTTTATATCAATGGTTCAGACCACAACCTTTGGTAAGGGCTTCCAGGCTCAATTTGTGAGTGTACAGTGTTAGGTGTGTTGCAATAGTATGGGGTGATATTAGTGTTGGGAAAAAAATACAAGTACATTTTTTTGATGATATTTCATATCATTTTGACAATGTCGCAAAATTATTTTTGCGCTAGTTGGCTGTACCTGCACCAAAACCCCAATATTTGTCCTTCATAGATTGTTCTCCAATTTCTTTTTAATATACGGAGCCAATTTGTTTTCAGCACTTGTATGATTCCATGACTGATCGAAACGTGTTTTCTCATGGCTCTCTCTCTCTCTCGTCGATTATTGTGAGCAATATGTTTGGAACACCAAGTAACAAAAAAACACATGATCAAATTGCAATACATATAGAATCGTGAGAATCATGAGAATCGTAATACATATCATATTGGCACCAAAGTATTGTGATGATATCATATTGTGAGTTCCCTGGTAATTCCTGGCCCTTGGTGATACTAGTGCAAGATACATTTAATCTGAAATCAATTTATGCTGGCATTAATATCACTCCATGCAATTGTTCCACCAAAAATGTATTTAGGTCAAGCAATACACAAAACCCGAGCTAATTTACAACACAGTACACTTTATTTCAACCAGGTAACATGGCGAAACGTAGCTATTCTTCCCAGTCGTCAGTCACTGTACAAGAATCCCCTCAGCCTTGTAAGAGTTCCTCGTTCTGTTGAGCTAAGCAGCTAAAGACAAACCCAGCAAAACACAACAAAACACAAAACTCATGCCACCATCTATCTATGGGCACAAGCAAGAGATGGATTCTGAAAATGCCACCCTGTGACTTTTCCTGAGCTAATCTATTCTGTTTAATGTACTTCTAAGGCTTGGCTCGGCACTGAAGACACACGCTGGATTAGTCCTTTATAACAGTGCCAAGATGAAAGGAGATAAACCACATAGTGTTCCTTGAATGACTTAATATATGTATTTCCTTCAAGTCCCCAACGTTTGAAACAGGATTTGGTAGGGGTAAGCATTGAGTAAGACTTTCCTGCTTGAGGAAATTTATATTTTTTTCTTTCAAATATGTTTTTGGGTTGTTGTTTTTTTACTGTTGAGTTTAATGAGCTTCTGACGGTAGTTAGCGGTTGAACTATGGGATTTTCTGCACTAACGACGTCACTGAAAAGGTTGTCTCACAGTTAAAACCAGTTGTAAAGAGTGTTTCAAATCCAAGGTACTCCTAATCTGGACGTCAAACTGAAAAGACCAATACAATAACACTATGGTTGGTGAATTTAAACCAGAATATCCGAAAGGTGGCGGTCCATTTGATGCAAATGCAATGGCGAAGAGGACTACAGATCAACCCAGCTGAATTACATCCTTGTATATCTGGTGTACACACGCGCGCACGCACGCACGCACACACACACACACACACACACACACACACACACACACACACACACACACACACACACACACACACACACACACAAACACACGTCTGGTCTCTCAGTATCTTCCCACTCTAGTATTGACTCTCTGGCCGACAGGCCTGTGCGTTGGGGTGTCTGGCCCACAGAGGGGCTCCGACCCTGGGCCTCAGCCCCGGACATCAAACGGCCCTCATGGAGGATGTTAATATTTGCTCAGGTGCATCTCTGGGGTCTCTGCTACTATGAGCATATAAATACAGCAGGGGCCAAAGGGCTGTCTGGATGTGGTGTCTCTGTGAGAGAGATGAGGGGTGGATCCACACACACAAATGCATGTATGTACTCACCCCACCCACCCACACACACACACAAACACACCCTACTACACAACCTCACTCATCTGTCCATATGGCCAGTCTTTGAACCCCCTCTCTCGCTCTCTTCTTCTCTTCTTTCTTCTGGGTGACCTTGTGATCTGTGACCTTCCTGCGGTAAGGGTGTCACGGTCGGGACAGCTGGGGACAACAGAACCCCCTCCGATCTAAACCTCACCCCCTACCTCCATCCCTTCTATCTCATGGCCATCTCTCCCTGCCTTTGAACTTCCGTTGCTACACTCCCCCGGGCCGCTAGCTTGGGGAACCAGCCATTTCCAGACAGGGCCTCTCAATGGAAACCGGAGAAGATGTTTGTTTATTAAATTGTCAATTTAAATCAAATTGTATTTGTCACATGCGGCGAATACAACAGGTGTAGATTGACCGTGGAAAGCTAACTTACAAGCCATTTCCAAACAATGCAGAGCTAAAAAAGTATGAACAAGCTAAAAAATGAAAAACGAAATAGTACACAATAAAATAATAACGAGACTATGTGCAAAGAGGACCGGTATCGAGTCAATGTGCAGGGGTACGAGGTAGTTGGGTTAATATGTACATATAGGTGGGGGTAAAGTGACTAGGCAATCAAGATGGATAATAAAACAGAGTAGCAGCAGCATATGTGAAGAGTGTGAATGTGTATCTATGTGTGTGTGTGTCATCAATATATGTGTGTGTGTGTGTGTGTGTGTGTGTATTGGAATGTCAATGTAGTATCTGTGAGTGTGTGGGTAGAGTCCAGCATGTGTGCATAGATTGTGCAATTGTGTTACAAATAAGGAGATAAGATTTTCCACCCTTATTATTCTCTATCTACCTAACTAGGCCTTTATCTCTTCTATCAGTTCTACAATCCACACTGTCTCTACACGGCTATCACTGATTCTGGTGGCGGCCTACAACAGCCTAAAGCTCTGTCCCTTGGGTTATTTTTCCACTCCCCTGAAGTTTGCGCACACATGTACACACAGACATACTGCAACGGCTGAGAGGACCAAGGTGCAGCGTGGTAAGTATTCATTGTAATTTAATAAGAATGAATACTTAAACAAAAACAATACACGACAAACGAACAGTCCTGAACGGTGCAACAAAACACAGAACAGTAAATAACTACCCACAACCCACAGTGGGAAAACAGGCTGCCTAAGTGTGATTCTCAATCAAGGACAACAATTGAAAGCTGCCTCTGATTGAGAACCATTCTAGGCCGAACTCAAAAACCAACATAGAAAAACAAACATAGACTGCCCATCCAACTCACGCCCTTGACCATACTAAAACAAAGATATCATATCAGAACTAAGGTCAGAACGTGACACATACACACTGTTTTATCATACATGGGAAGCCAACAGCGGCGTAATGGAGGCTGGAAGTAGTTTATTCTGTGTTCTGTAAATAAGATCTAAACCCCGGCCTCCTTGCTGCCAGCCAACGCAGATAGAAGGACGTGTAATCTCGAAATTCCATCCAAGTCATGCAAAGCAATCAGACCTAAAGGACAATCCACTCAAAAAACAATATTTTGCTGTTATTTGTATTAGACCACTGTTGATACAGTCCAATTCTTTTTTTTGCATTTCAGCAGTAAAGATTTCAAGATATTTTCACTGGCCATATCATGATGATGCAAAACAACATGATGATTCATTTTTGCATCATCATGTTGATGTGGCCGGTGACACTTTGCTTCTTGAAAGTCCAATATCTTGAACACTGCTGGCATGCAAAACATTTTGGGCCTGTATAAATAGTGTACCAATGACAAAAATACCAGCATCTGTAGTGCCATTGAGGCTATCCCCATTTGAAAGTAGTCAATTTTCTTCTATTTAGTTGTCTGATTGCTCCCAACATATAGGAACTACTTTAAACTGGTGGAAGCCCTCAATGGCAACGTCCATGCTAAAATGGGTTAAATCCATGATGAGTCTTCTATCTATCTCTATGACAACAGGCACAACTCCGACATACAGCGCCTTCGGAAAGTATTCTGACCCCTTGACTTTTTCCACATTTTGTTACTTTTCCCACATTTTGTTACATTACAGACTTATTCTAAAAAACATTTTTTTTTAAATTCCCCCCTCAATCTACCTACACACAATAATAACAAAGCAAAAACATGTTTTTTAAAACATTGTTGCTAAAAATAAAAACTGAAATATGACATTTACATTTGTATTTAGACCCTTTACGCTGCACTTTGCTGAAGCATCTTTGGCTGCGATTACAGCCTTGAGTCTTCTTGGATATGATGCTACAAGCTTAGCACACATGTATTTGGGGAGTTTCTCCCATTCTTCTCTGCAAATCATCTCAAGTTCTGTCAGGTCGAATCTGGAGCATTGCTGCACAACTTTTTTCAGGTCTCTCCAGAGTTGTTCCATCAGGTTCAAGTCCGGGCTCTGGCTGGGCCACATTCAGAGACTTGTCCCCGAAGCCACTCCTGCGTTGTCTAGGCTGTGTGCTTCGGGTCGTTGTCCTGCTGGAAGGTGACCCTTCGCCCCAGTCTGAGATCCTGAGCATTCTGGAGCAGGTTTTCATCAAGGATCTCTCTGTACTTTGCTCTGTTCATCTTTCCCTCTATCCTGACTAGTCTCCTAGTCCCTGCCCCTGAAAAACATCCCCACAGCATGATGCTGCCACAGCCATGCTTCACCAAAGGGATGGTGCCAGGTTTCCTGTAGACGTGACGCTTGGCATTCAGGCCAAATAGTTCAATCTTGTTGTGGCTTTCGTCTGGTCACTCCATAAAGGCCTGATTGCTGGAGTGCTGCAGAAACGGTTGTCCTTCTGGAAGGTTCTCCCCTCTCCACAGAGGAACTCTGGAGCTCTGTCAGAGTGACCATCGGGTTCTTGGTCATGTCCCTGACCAAGGCCCTTCTCCCCAGAAGGCTCAGTTTGGCCAGGCGGCAAGCTCTAGGAAGAGTCTTGGTGGTTCCAAAATTCTTACATTTAAGAAGGATGGAGAGCACTGTGTTCTTGGGGTCCTTCAATGCTGCAGAAATGTTTTGGACCCTTCCCCAGATCTGTGCTTCGATACAATCCTGTCTTGAAGCTCTACGTACAATTCCTTCGACCTCATGGCTTGGTTTTTGCTCTGACATGTACTGTCAACTTTGGGACCTTTCATAGACAGTTGTGTGCCTTTCCAAATCATGTCCAATCAATTCAATTTACCACAGGAGGACTCCAATCAAGTAGAAACAACAAGGATAATCAATTGAAACAGGACTCATGTGAGCTAAATGTCTAGTCTCATAGAAAAGGGTGTGAATACTTATGTAAAGTATATATTTATGTTTTTAATTTGCTAAATTAAAATTAAAATGTTTTTGCTTTGTCATTATGACGTATTGTGTGTAGAGTGCTGAGGATTTTTTACTTATTTAATCCATTATTTAATCCATCCATTAGAATAAGGCAAAATGTGGAAATAGTCAAGGGGTCTGAATACTTTCCGAAGGCACTGTAAAGTCGTTTTTGGGTAAATTTGCCGAAATTCCATGTGCGTCCACTTATATCAGCGCATTCGTAACAACCTAAACGTAACTAAACTTCTATTAGATATAATAAGCCTCACGTAGCAAATTAGCAATTCAATTTATTTTTACCAAATTCGACACTTTCATTGACCTCATCACTTCATGTGTTTATTTCCATGGACAGACTTGTCCATACATTATGTGTTTAACCTTCGTTCATAAATAATAATAATTTGATGGAAATGGTTTTAATCATAGAGGTAGATGGGGAGTTTCACTAATTCAATGCCTTTTGAGAAATGTAGCGTTTCATTTTGCCTAATTTTAACATTCCGTCATAAACCTTACTTTGCTACCTGACAACTTTACGGTTTTTACTTTTTAATTACCGTATATATCTTTTAGTTTTTCCTCTCTTTTTTTCATTCAACTTTTTCACTCCGGACGCTTTATCTGGACATGGTTCTACAGGACCTCCACGAGCCGAAGCTAAAAGTAGTAACATTAACATAATGTCTTCTAATTGCAATCGCTGTACACATAATATACAGGAGAACGATCGCCTTACGGCGAGGATAGCTGTGCTGCAAGCCCAGCTTCAGACGCAATCGTTAGGCAAGTGTAATTTCAGTGTAGGAAAGGATGAAACAGCGTCTGTGCCACCAGTAAGTACAGATAGTAGTAAAAATCCCCTCGCACAGTCTAACCTAATCTAACCTAACAATTCCACAACTACTACCTTATACACACAAGTGTAAGGGGATAAAGAATATGTACATACAGATATATGAATGAGTGATGGTACAGAACGGCATAGGCAAGATGCAGTAGATGGTATTGAGTACAGTATATACAGGTGCTTTGATGCACTTGATGCACCTGTACTGACCTCGCCTTCTGGATGATAGTGGGGTGAACAGGCAGTGGCTCGGGTGCTTGATGATCTTTTGACCTTCCTGTGACATCGGGTGGTGTAGGTGTCCTGGAGGGCAGGTAGTTTGCCCCCGGTGATGCATTGTGCAGACCTCACTACCCTCTGGAGAGCCTTACGGTTGTGGGCGAAGCAGTTGCCGTACCAGGCGGTGATACAGCCCGACAGGATGCTCTCGATTGTGCATCTGTAGAAGTTTGTGAGTGCTTTTGGTGACAAGCCAAATTTCTTCAGCCTCCTGAGGTTGAAGAGGCGCTGTTGCGCCTTCTTCACAACGCTGTCTGTGTGGTTGGACCATTTCAGTTGTGTCCGTGATGTGTACGCCGAGGAACTTAGAACTTACTACCCTCTCCACTACTGTCCCATCGATGTGGATCGTCTCCTTTGTTTTGTTGACGTTGAGTGTGAGGTTATTTTCCTGACACCACACTCCGAGGGCCCTCACCTCCTCCCTGTAGGCCGTCTCGTCGTTGTTGGTAATCAAGCCTACCACTGTAGTGTCGTCCGCAAACTTGATGATTGAGTTGGAGGCGTGCATGGCCACGCAGTCATGGGTGAACAGGGAGTACAGAAGAGGGCTCAGAACGCACCTTTGTGTAGCCCCAGTGTTGAGGATCAGCGGGGTGGAGATGTTACCTACCCTCACCACCTGGGGGCGGCCCGTCAGGAAGTCCAGTACCCAGTTGCACAGGGCGGGGTCGAGACCTAGGGTCTCGAGCTTGATTATGATTTTGGAGGGTACTATGGTGTTAAATGCTGAGCTGTAGTCGATGAACAGCATTCTCACATAGGTATTCCTATGTGAGAATAACTTTTTTGCCCGCTTTGAGGACAATACAGTGCCACTGACACGGCCCGCATCCAAAACCTGCGGACTCTCTTTCACTGCAGCCGACGTCTGCTATGAAAAGCCAACTGACATTTACTCCTGAGGTGCTGACCTGTTGCACCCTCAAAAAACACTGTGATGATTATTATTTGACCCTACTGGTCATCTATGAACATTTGAACATCTTGGCCATGTTCTGTTATAATCTCCACCCGGCACAGCCATAAGAGGACAAGACACCCCTGATAGCCTAGTTCCTCTCTAGGTTTCTTCCTAGGTTCTGGCCTTTCTAGGGAGTTTTTCCTAGCCACCGTGCTTCTACACCTGCATTGCTTGCTGTTTGGGGTTTTAGGCTGTGTTCATGTGCAGCACTTTGAGATATCAGCTGATGTAAGAAGGGCTTTATAAATAAATTTGCTTGATAAAGAGCACATGTTCAACTTCATAAAAACACATATTCCCATCTCAAAGAGGTTAAATAAAAAATGTACTATAGTAAGTGCTTATTAAGTGCCAAATAAAGTAACAGGGTTGATAATTTATTCTGAAAATCAGCCAAGAATCCCCTTGTGACAGGGGGAATGGAAGCTTGTTGTGTGCAACAGGCAGTTGCAATTGTTAAAACATTTCTAGCCTGTTTATCTATGGGTAACAGGGTTTATGAGTTTTGCTCGACAGTTCAGTTTTCCACCACAAAATACCAGAAAATGGCCAAAAAGTGTAGAACCAGTTCACCTGCTTTTACACTGCACTCTTAGAATAAAAGGTGCTATCTAGAACCTAAAATGGTTCTTCGGCTGTCCCCATAGGAGAACCCTTTGAAGAACCCTTTTTGGTTCCAGGTAGAATCCTTTTGGTTCCAAGTAGAACCCCATGTAGAACAGAGGGTTCTACATGGAACCCAAACGTTTTCTACCTGGAACCCTAAATGGGTATCCTATGGGGACAGCCAAATAACCTTTTCGGAACCCTTTTTTCTAAGAGTGTATGATTTGACTATTAGATGTTCAATGTTTCTTTAGAAAAATATATTTGAAAAGGAATAGGTTTCTCACCGTATTAAAATGCGAGTTCAGTTCACGTAATAGGGTTGACCTTAAAATGAGGGATAGATGTATCACTAATTACATGAAATAATGTAATGAAATAATTGTTAATACATGTTAATAATTAATCATCTTTTCAATGATGGGATATAATCTTCCTAGAAGTGACACAGGGTTGAAGGGGGAACAATGATGGGATATAATCTTCCTAGAAGTGACACAGGGTTGAAGGAGGAACAATGTTGGCACTTTAACAAGCCTTTATTCATATTAAAAATATGATTTATTGAATCTGGTCTATATTAAAGGTCACTTCATTTAATATAACATGCTTTTAAAATTCAAAATTGGTGCCCAATTTCTACTTCAATCCCAGATTGCCCCTTTAACTCTATGGTAACTCAGATTAGAATCACCTCACAGGCTGTTTTTGCAATTATCAATACCAATATGGCTGGACTAAAATGCCACCAACTGAAAACCCATTTATGTGGGGAAAGTATTTGTCTTGGTGCCTCACTTTATCTACTAGTCAATGTGGAAAGAGACTTTTCCATCCAAAGTGACTTTGTCCATCCCAGCATCCCTAAACCCAAACATTGGACGGAGGAAGTGTGAAAAAGGAAAATGTCATTCTTTGACAGTATTTGCTTTATTATCTGTCGATAATGTTGTGATAACGTGGTGAGTCCAATCTAAAACTAATGTTGAAATATTGATCAGCTACTCTTATCGCTCGATGCCAGGACTTATTTTGCCTATAGGAGGTTAATTAGGCTTTATCTTGTTTTTTCAATATCTCTTTCAGTCTGTAAAACTATCAGGATATTTTCCACACTAAGCTTTCAGGGCCGGTTTCCCAGACACCGATTAAGTCCTGAACTAAAAAGCAGAGTTTCTTCATGCCTTTTAGTCAAAATAAAATAAAATAAAATTGTATTGGTCACATACACATGGTTAGCAGATGTTAATGCGAGTGTAGCGAAATGCTTGTGCTTCTAGTTCCGACAGTGCAGTAAAACAAGTAATCTAACAATTCCACAACAACTACCTAATACACACAAATCTAAAAGGGATGAATGAGAATATGTACATATAAATATATGGATGAGAGATTGGCCGAGCGGCATAAGGCAAGGTGCAATAGATGGAATAAAATACAGTATATACGTATGAGATGAGTAATGTAAGATATGTAAACATTATTAAAGTGGAATTATTTAAAGTGACATTATTTAAAGTGACTAGTGATCCATTTATTAAAGTGGCCAGTGATTGGGTCTCAGGCAGCAGCCTCTCTGAGTTTCACGACTTCAGCGGTTCCTCTCCTTGTTCGGGCGGCGCTCGGCCGGCGGTCTACTAGCCATCGCTGATCCACTTTTCATTTTCCATTTGTTTTGTCTTTGTTTCTACACATGTTTTTCATTCCCCTAATTATTGTTCATGTATTTAACCCTCTGTTTCCCCCATGGTGTTGTGCGGGATTGTTTTATGTCATGTTCGGTAATGTTGGTGACTAGTTATTTCGAGGGGTGCTGTTTCTTGCCCATGCGTAAATGTTGATGTTTGTGTGTTTGTGTTTGGGCAAGTGTATTGTTTTACCTTGCACCATTCATTATTCTGAGTAAAGTTACATTGTTCCCAATTCTCTGCTCTCCTGCGCCTGACTGCATACACCAGCTACACCCACCATTCTGACACTGAGTTAATGATTGCTGTTTAGCAGTCTGATGACCTTGCGATAGAAGCTGTTCTTCAGTCTCCCGATCCCAGGTTTGATGCACCTGTACTGACCTCGCCTTCTGGATGGTAGCGGTGTGAACAGGCAGTGGCTTGGGTGGATGTTGTCCTTGAATATTTTTTTGGCCTTCCTGTGACATTGGGTGCTGTAGGTGTAATGGAGGGCAGGTAGTTTGTCCCCGGTGATGCGTTGTGCAGACCGCACCACCCTCTGGAGAGCCTTGCGGTTGAGGGAAGTGCAGTTGCCGTACAGGCTGTGATACAGCCCGACAGGATGCTCTCGATTGTGCATCTGTAAAGGTTAGTCCAGGACAAGGCTCAGCGACTATGTTGTTGAAATAACTTACTCAGCGATCATGTAGAGAACAGACAGAATTATCTATTGTATAATTAACAGAATTACCATTTTCCTCCTTGGATCATGCTCTTGCATTGGATTCATTTGAATAAGATAAATGAGTGAAGTTGTCCATTCATTCTGAGCGACATTCAAGATATCACTGCAATATTAACACATTTTTTATGAGCTTCCTGCACATTTAATAATTCATGTGATCATAATTGGAGTGCATCGAAATGGAAATGGCACAAACGGGCTTCATGGCATTTAAGTCTAAGTTAACCATCATAATATTCCTGTATTGTTGATATAGTTCAATTCCTGACTGTGACTCAAACATTCAACAACTTTCAACAGTCATAAAGAGCCATGTTTTTGCTTTTTGCTGTTCCTCTAGGCCTGCTACTGTCATTTCATCACAGATGATTACTGAGGCACATGAAGCAGATATCTAAATTGAGTCCTCAAATTGCATAAAAGAAAAACCATGAGTACCTGGACAACAATATGCAAACACAGTAGGGTCAGAGTTTGCGTTATCTGGACGAAGCCAGTGTAACAACCGATACAAAAATAATAGAATCGATGGAAAATAAAATAAGTGTCCCTCAACTGCAATGGGACTAAATTACTATTTTACTGTTGTCATCGAGGCAGATGGTACTGGGATACGTTTTGCTGGGGTTCAATGGTTTTGATGGCTCCATTTTTTTTTAAATGTATCATTTATTACATTGTTAGCCCAGTTAACCTTAACTGTTATTACATACAACCGGGAAGAACTATTGGATATCAGAGAGACATCAACTTAACAGCACAACCAGCACTACGACCAGGAATACGACTTTCCCAAAGCGATCTTGTGTCTGCACCTCCCAGGGCATTTGAACTGATTCCAGAGGCTGACCCAAAACAACACCGCCGGAGGGAGGATGTCGGAGCAGTCTTCTAGTGAGGCTTCGGATGCGTGCACACCACCCACCGCTCCCGAGTATATTTCTCGCTAATGTCCAGTCCCTACTTAACAAAGTCCGGGATTGTAACATACTCTGTTTCGCGGAAACATGGTTAGCTGGGGACATAATGTCGGAGTCCATACAGCCAATGGGATTTTCAGTGTATCGTGCCGACAGGAATAAACATCTCTCCAGTAAGAAGAAGGGCGGGGGTGTATGTTTCATGATCATCGACTCATGGTGTAATTGTACCAACATACAGGAACTGTATGGCGCCAAAGAACATGGCTGATGTTTTATATTCTCCCAACCAATTGTGCAATTTTTTTTTTTTTTTTGCGTTTTGTGTAACTTATTTTTTTACTTATTGTGTACATAATGTTGCTGCTACCGTCTCTTATGACCGAAAAATAACTGCTGGACATCAGGAAAGCGATTACTCACCGCGGACTGTAAGAAAATGTTCCATTAACGAGTCTGACAAGAAGGATATTCTGCTTTCACTGGAACAGGCCCAGATCCACGCCTTTTGCGTGAAGAAAAGACGCCGGAAAAGGGGATGCAGATCGGGGATCCTTCTGAGAATCCGGAGGCGAGCGAGTAAACTCCCAATACCTTTCATTGTTCTTGCTAACATGCACTCATTGGAAAATACAATTGATGACCTACTATTACGATTATCCTACCAACGGAACATTAAAAACTGTAACATCTTATGTTTCACCAAGACGTGGCTGAACGAAGATACAGACAATATAGAGCTAGCTGGATTTTCCATGTACCGGCAGAACAGAGACGCTACCTCTGGTAAGACAAGGGGTGGGGGTGTGTGTCTTTTTGTCAATAGCAGCTGGTGCACGATGTCTAATATTTTAAAGAAGTCTTGAGGTATTGCTAGCCTGAGGTAGAGTACCTTATGATAAGCTGCAGACCACATAATCTACAAAGAGAGTTCTCATCTGTATTATTCACAGCCATCTATTTACCACCACAAAACGAAGCTGGCACTAAGACCGCTCTCAACCAACTCTATAAGGCCATTAGCAAAGAAGAAAATGCTCACCCAGAAGTGGCGCTCCTAATGGCCGGGGACTTTAATGCAGGCAAACTTAAATAAATTTTACAAACATTTTACCAGCATGTCACGTGCAACCAGGGGAAGAAAAATCCTAGACCACCTTTACTCCACACACAGAGTGTCATGACTTCCGCCGAAGTTGGCCCCTCTCCTTGTTCGGGCTATGTTCGGCAGTCGGCGTCACCGACCTTCTAGCCATCGCTGATCCATTTTTCATTTTCCATTAGTTTTGTCTTGTCTTCCATCACACCTGGTTCCAATCCCATCAATTACATGTTGTGTATTTAAGCCTCTGTTTCCCCTCCTGTCCTTGTCGGTGATTGTTTATTGTAAGTGTATGTGTACGTCTGTACTGGTGTGCGTCAGGTGATGTTACCCATTTACTTTTTGATTGATTGATTGACGTCATTTCCGGTCACAACTTGCAGACTTGTTTTTGAGTTGCTGTGCGTTTTGTTGCCAACCTGTTTTGCTACCTGACAAATGTACGTTTTTTACTTTTTAATTACCGTTTAATTATTTTTATTATTTTTTATTTTTTCTCAACTTTTTCACTCCGGACGCTTTATCTGGACACGATTCGTCAGGACCTCCAACAGCCGAAGCTAAGTAGTAACAATAACATGATGCCTTCTAATTGCAGTCGCTGTACTCGCCTTACGGCGAGGATAGCTGTGCTACAAGCCCAGCTTCAGACGCAATCGTTAGGCAAGGGTAATTTCAGTGTAGGAAAGGATGAAACAGCGTCTGTGCCACCAGTAAGTACAGATAGTAGTATAAATCCCCTGGCACAGTCCCCGCAGCCGGACAACTTTCTCACGGTTTCTGGAAGGAAATGCTGTAGGAACGCTCAACCGGTGTCGCTCATTCAGCCAACAGAAACTTTCAACCGGTTTTCCCCATTAAGCAGCGGGTCGGAGTCAGAGGCCGAGTCTTCTCTGGTCTCTACTCCTCCCGTTACGGGGTCTGAGACGCCGAAGCTTCCCACCATTAGCTCTGACAAATTGAAAACTCTAGTCATTGGCGACTCCATTACCCGCAGTATTAGACTTAAAACGAATCATCCAGCGATCATACACTGTTTACCGGGGGGCAGGGCTACCGACGTTAAGGCTAATCTGAAGATGGTGCTGGCTAAAGCTAAAACTGGCGAGTGTAGAGAGTATAGGGATATTGTTATCCACGTCGGCACCAACGATGTTAGGATGAAACAGTCAGAGATCACCAAGCGCAACATAGCTTCTGCGTGTAAATCAGCTAGAAAGATGTGTCGGCATCGAGTAATTGTCTCTGGCCCCCTCCCAGTTAGGGGGAGTGATGAGCTCTACAGCAGAGTCTCACAACTCAATCGCTGGTTGAAAACTGTTTTCTGCCCCTCCCAAAAGATAGAATTTGTAGATAATTGGCCCTCTTTCTGGGACTCACCCACAAACAGGACCAAGCCTGACCTTCTGAGGAGTGACGGACTCCATCCTAGCTGGAGGGGTGCTCTCATTTTATCTACCAACATAGACAGGGCTCTAACTCCTCTAGCTCCACAATGAAATAGGCTGTTAGCCAGCCTGCCAGCATAGTGGAGTCTGCCACTAGCACAGTCAGTGTAGTCAGCTCAGCTATCACCATTGAGACCATGTCTGTGCCTCGACCTAGGTTGGGCAAAACTAAACATGGCGGTGTTCGCCTTAGCAATCTCACTAGGATAAAGACCACCTCCATTCCTGTCATTATTGAAAGAGATCATGATACCTCACATCTCAAAATAGGGCTACTTAATGTTAGATCCCTTACTTCAAAGGCAATTATAGTCAATGAACTAATCACTGATCATAATCTTGATGTGATTGGCCTGACTGAAACATGGCTTAAGCCTGATGAATTTACTGTGTTAAATGAGACCTCACCTCCTGGCTACACTAGTGACCATATCCCCCGTGCATCCCACAAAGGCGGAGGTGTGCTAACATTTACGATAGCAAATTTCAATTTACAAAAAAAAAAATGACGTTTTCGTCTTTTGAGCTTCTAGTCATGAAATCTATGCAGCCTACTCAATCACTTTTTATAGCTACTGTTTACAGGCCTCCTGGGCCATATACAGCGTTCCTCACTGAGTTCCCTGAATTCCTATCGGACCTTGTAGTCATAGCAGATAATATTCTAATCTTTGGTGACTTTAATATTCACATGGAAAAGTCCACAGACCCACTCCAAAAGGCTTTCGGAGCCATCATCGACTCAGTGGGTTTTGTCCAACATGTCTCTGGACCCACTCACTGTCACAGTCATACGCTGGACCTAGTTTTGTCCCATGGAATAAATGTTGTGGATCTTAATGTTTTTCCTCATAATCCTGGACTATCGGACCACCATTTTATTACGTTTGCAATTGCAACAAATAATCTGCTCAGACCCCAACCAAGGAACATCAAAAGTCGTGCTATAAATTCACAGACAACACAAAGATTCCTTGATGTCCTTCCAGATTCCCTCTGTCTACCCAAGGACGCCAGAGGACAAAAATCAGTTAACCACCTAACTGAGGAACTCAATTTAACCTTGCGCAATACCCTAGATGCAGTGGCACCCCTAAAAATGAAAAACATTTCTCATAGGAAACTAGCTCCCTGGTACACAGAAAATACCCGAGCTCTGAAGCAAGCTTCCAGAAAATTGGAACGGAAATGGCGCCACACCAAACTGGAAGTCTTCCGACTAGCTTGGAAAGACAGTACTGTGCAGTACCGAAGAGCCCTTACTGCTGCTCGATCATCCTATTTTTCTAACTTAATTGAGGAAAATAAGAACAATCCGAAATTCCTTTTTGATACTGTCGCAAAGCTACCTAAAAAGCAGCTTTCCCCAAGAGAGGATGACTTTCACTTTAGCAGTGATAAATTCATGAACTTCTTTGAGGAAAAGATTATGATTATTAGAAAGCAAATTACGGACTCCTCTTTAAATCTGCGTATTCCTTCAAAGCTCAGTTGTCCTGAGTCTGCACAACTCTGCCAGGACCTAGGATCAAGAGAGACGCTCAAGTGTTTTAGTACTATATCTCTTGACACAATGATGAAAAAAATCATGGCCTCTAAACCTTCAAGCTGCATACTGGACCCTATTCCAACTAAACTACTGAAAGAGCTGCTTCCTGTGCTTGGCCCTCCTATGTTGAACATAATAAACGGCTCTCTATCCACCGGATGAGTACCAAACTCACTAAAAGTGGCAGTAATAAAACCTCTCTTGAAAAAGCCAAACCTTGACCGAGAAAATATAAAAAAATATCGGCCTATATCGAATCTTCCATTCCTCTCAAACATTTTAGAAAAGGCTGTTGCGCAGCAACTCACTGCCTTCCTGAAGACAAACAATGTATACGAAATGCTTCAGTCTGGTTTTAGACCCCATCATAGCACTGAGACGGCACTTGTGAAGGTGGTAAATGACATTTTAATGGCATCGGACCGAGGCTCTGCATCTGTCCTCGTGCTCCTAGACCTTAGTGCTGCTTTTGATACCATCGATCACCACATTCTTTTGGAGAGATTTGAAACCCAAATTGGTCTACACGGACAAGTTCTGGCCTGGTTTAGATCTTATCTGTCGGAAAGATATCAGTTTGTCTCTGTGAATGGTTTGTCCTCTGACAAATCAACTGTAAATTTCGGTGTTCCTCAAGGTTCCGTTTTAGGACCACTATTGTTTTCACTATATATTTTACCTCTTGGGGATGTTATTCAAAAACATAATGTTAACTTTCACTGCTATGCGGATGACACACAGCTGTACATTTCAATGAAACATGGTGAAGCCCCAAAATTGCCCTTGCTAGAAGCATGTGTTTCAGACATAAGGAAGTGGATGGCTGCAAACTTTCTACTTTTAAACTCGGACAAAACAGAGATGCTTGTTCTAGATCCCAAGAAACAAAGAGATCTTCTGTTGAATCTGACAATTAATCTTAATGGTTGTACAGTCGTCTCAAATAAAACTGTGAAGGACCTCGGCGTTACTCTGGACCCTGATCTCTCTTTTGAAGAACATATCAAGACCATTTCAAGGACAGCTTTTTTCCATCTACGTAACATTGCAAAAATCAGAAACTTTCTGTCCAAAAATGATGCAGAAAAATTAATCCATGCTTTTGTCACTTCTAGGTTAGACCACTGCAATGCTCTACTTTCCGGCTACCCGGATAAAGCACTAAATAAACTTCAGTTAGTGCTAAATACGGCGGCCTGACTAGAACCAAAACATTTGATCATATTACTCCAGTGCCAGCCTCTCTACACTGGCTTCCTGTCAAAGCAAGGGCTGATTTCAAGGTTTTACTGCTAACCTACAAAGCATTACATGGGCTTGCTCCTACCTATCTCTCTGATTTGGTCCTGCCGTACATACCTACACAAGACGCAGGCCTCCTAATTGTCCCTAGAATTTCTAACCAAACAGCTGGAGGCAGGGCTTTCTCCTATAGAGCTCCATTTTTATGGAACGGTCTGCCTACCCATGTCAGAGACGTAAACTCGGTCTCAACCTTTAAGTCTTTACTGAAGACTCATCTCTTCAGTGGGTCATATGATTGAGTGTAGTCTGGCCCAGGAGTGGGAAGGTGAACGGAAAGGCTCTGGAGCAACGAACCGCCCTTGCTGTCTCTGCCTGGCCGGTTCCACTCTTTCCACTGGGATTCTCTGCCTCTAACCCTATTACGGGGGCTGAGTCACTGGCTTACTGGGGCTCTCTCATGCCGTCCCTGGAGGGGGTGCGTCACCTGAGTGGGTTGATTCACTGATGTGGTCATCCTGTCTGAGTTGGCGCCCCCCCCCCCCCCCCCCCCCCCCTTGGGTTGTGCCATGGGGGAGGTCTTTGTGGGCTATTCTCAGACTTGTCTCAGGATGGTAAGTTGGTGGTTGAAGATATCCCTCTAGTGGTGTGGGGCTGTGCTTTGGCAAAGTGGGTGGGGTTATATCCTTCCTGTTTGGCCCTGTCCGGGGGTGTCCTCGGATGGGGCCACAGTGTCTCCTGACCCCTCCTGTCTCAGCCTCCAGTATTTATGCTGCAGTAGTTTATGTGTCGGGGGGGCTAGGGTCAGTTTGTTATATCTGAAGTACTTCTCCTGTGCGTTCTCTAATTCTCTCCTTCTCTCTTTCTTTCTCTCTCTCGGAGGACCTGAGCCCTAGGACCATGCCCCAGGACTACTTGACATGATGACTCCTTGCTGTCCCCAGTCCACCTGGCCGTGCTGCTGCTCCAGTTTCAACTGACCTGAGCCCTAGGACCATGCCCCAGGACTACCTGACATGATGACTCCTTGCTGTCCCCAGTCCACCTGACCGTGCTGCTGCTCCAGTTTCAACTGTTCTGCCTTATAATTATTCGACCATGCTGGTCATTTATGAACATTTGAACATCTTGGCCATGTTCTGTTATAATCTCCACCCGGCACAGCCAGAAGAGGACTGGCCACCCCACATTGCCTGGTTCCTCTCTAGGTTTCTTCCTAGGTTTTGGCCTTTCTAGGGAGTTTTTCCTAGCCACCGTGCTTCTACACCTGCATTGCTTGCTGTTTGGGGTTTTAGGCTGGGTTTCTGTACAGCACTTTGAGATATCAGCTGATGTACGAAGGGCTATATAAATAAATTTGATTTGATTTGACTTTTATTATGATGTTTTCCTGTGTTTGTTTTGTAGATAAACTGCGCCGTTGGAAACACAGTTATTTCTCTCCTACGTCTGACTTCTCTGCCACCAGTTCACACCATTACACAGAGATGCAAACAAAGCTCTCCCCCGCCCTCCATTTGGCAAATCTGACCATTTTTGACCACCCCATGGCACACACGTCGGTAGCCATTAAGTGCTTTGTAAGGCTTTGTCAAGGCTCACATCAACAGCATTCTCCCGGACACCCCTAGACCCACTCCAATTTGCATACAGCCCCAACAGATCCACAGATGACGCAATCTCAATCGCACTCCACACTGCCCTTTCTGACCTGGACAAAAGGAACACCTATATGAGAATGCTGTTCATTCTCACATGAGAACAGTCTATTACTAGGGTGGCTGGAGTCTTTGACAATTTTCAGGGCCTTACTCTGACATCGCCTATTATACAGGTCCTGGATGGCATGAAGCTTGGCCCCAGTACTGGGCCATTCACACTACCCTTTGTATCGCCTTGCGGTCGGAGGCCGAGCAGTTGCCATACCAGGCAGTGATGCAACCAGTCAGGATGCTCTCGATGGTGCAGCTGTAGAACCTTTTGAGGATCTGAGGACCCATGACAAATCTTTTCAGTCTGCTGAGGGGGATTACGTTTTGTTGTGCCCTCTTCACGACTGTCATGGTGTGCTTGGACCATGTTAGTTTGTTGGTGATGTGGACACCAAGGAACTTGAAGCTCTCAACCTGCTCCACTACAGCCCTGTCGATGGGAATGGGGACGTGCTCGGTCCTTCTTTTCCTGTAGTCCACAATCTTCTCCTTTGTCTTGATCACGTTGAGGGAGAGTTTGTTGTCCTGGCACCACACGGCCAGGTCTCTGACCTCCTCCCTATAAGCTGTCTCGTCGTTGTTGGTGATCAGGCCTACCACTGTTATGTCATCGGCAAACTTAATGATGGTGTTGGAGTCATGCCTGGCTGTGCAGTCATGAGTGAACAGAGAGTACAAGAGGGAATTGAGCATGCACCCCTGAGGGGCCACCTTGTTGAAGATCAGCGTGGCGGATGTGTTGTTAGCTACCCTTACCACCTGGGGGCAGCCCGTCAGGAAGTCCAGGATCAAGTTGCAGAGGGGGGGTGTTTAGTCCCAGGGCCCTTAGTTTAGTGATGAGCTTTGAGGGCACTGTTGTGCTGAACGCTAAGCTGTAGTCAATGAATAGCATTCTCACATACAGTACACTACTGTTCAAAAGTTTGGGGTCAATTAGAAATGTCCTTGTTTTTGAAAGAAAAGCAATTTTTCTGTCCATTAAAATAACATCAAATTGATCAGAAATACAGTGTAGAGATTGTTAATGTTGCAAATGTAAGTTGGTCTAGGGTTTCTGGGATAATGATGTTGATGTGAGACATTTCAAAGCACTTCGTGGCTACAGACGTGAGTGCTACGTGTCAGTAGTTATTTAGGCAGAATACCTTAGTTTTCTTTGGCACTGGGACTATACTGGTCTGCTTGAAACATGTTGGTATTTCAGACTCAGACAGGGAGAGGTTGAAAATGTCAGTGAAGACACTTGCCAGTTGGTCAGCGCATGCTCGGAGTTCACGTGCTGGTAATCTGTCTGAATGTTGACCTGTTTAAAGGTCTTACTCACATCGGCTGTGGAGAGCGTGATCACACAGTCGTCCGGAACAGCTGATGCTCTCATGCGTGTTTCAGTGTTACTCGCCTCGAAGCGAGCATATAAGTAATTTAGCTCATCTGGTAGGCTCGTGTCACTGGGCAGGTCTCGGCTGTGCTTCCTTTTATAGTCTGTAATAGTTTGCAAGCCCTGCCACATCCGACGAGCGTCGGAGCCGGTGTAGTAGGATTTGATCTTAGTCCTGTACTGACACGCTTTCCGTGTTTGATGGTTCGTCAGAGGGCATAGCGGGATTTATTATCCCGCTCCTTGAAAGCGGCAGCTCTACCCTTTAGCTCAGTTCGGATGTTGCCTGTAATCCATGGCTTCTGGTTGGGGTATGTATATACAGTCACTGTGGAGACAACGTCATCGATGCACTTACTGATGAAGCCAGTGGCTGATGTGATGTACTTCTCAATGACATTGGATCAATCCCAGAACATATTCCAGTCTGTGCTAGCAAAACAGTCCTTGTAGCTTAGCATCTGCTTCGTCTGACCACTTTTTTATTGAGCGAGTTACTGGTGCTTCCTGATTCAATTTTTTCTTATAAGCAGGAATCAGGAGGATAGAATTATTGTCAGATTTGCCAAATGGAGGGCAAGGGAGAGCTGTGTATGCGTGTCTGTGTGTGGAGTAAAGGTGGTCCAGAGTTTCTTTCCCTCTGTTTGCACATTTAACATGTTGATAGAAGTTAGGTAAAACATATTTAAGTTTCCCTGCATTAAAGCCTCCGGCCACTAGGAGCACTGCCTCAGGATGAGCATTTTCCTGTTTGCTTAGGGCAGGATTCAGCTTATTTAGTACTGTCTTAGTGCCAGCATCAGTCTGTGGTGGTATGTAGACAGCAACATTAAAATACAGATGAAAACTCTTTAGGTAGATAGTGTGCTCAACAGCTTATCATGAAATACTCTACCTCAGGCGAGCAAAACCTCGAGACTTCCTTAGATATCGTACAAATATACATAGACTGCACCCCTTGTCTTACCAGAGGCTGTGGTTCTATGCTGACAATGCAATGTATAACCAGCCAGCCTTATGTTAATCATGTCGTCGTTCAGCCACAACATAAGATATCAGTTTTTAATGTCCCGTTAGTTGGATATATGTGCATTTAGCTCGTCCAATTTATTTTCCAGCGATTGTGTGTGTTGGCCAGTAATACGGATGGCAAGGGCAGATTAGCCACTCGTCGGCCGATCCTCACAATGCACGCCGATCTCTTTCCGCAATATCTTTTCTGTCGCTTTCTCCTGCGAATGACGAGGGCCTGTTCTGGTGTCTGGAGTAAATCCCTCTCATCCAGCTCATTAAAGAGAAATTCATCGTCCAGAGTAAGGTGAGTAATCACTGTTCTGATTACCAGAATCTATTTTCTGTCATAAGAGAAGGTAGCAGCAACATGTACAAAATAAGTTACAAAAAATTTGAAAAAACTACAAAAATTGCACGGTTGGTTAAGAGCCAATGAAACGGCAGCCATCTTCTCCGGTGCCATTATATTATTTACATCGCTATCTGAGAGATGTATCGCCACGGGATTTGAGTCGGCTAAATTAAACAAACTCCCCAAGGCAAGTTACCAAAGTAAGGAAGTGTCACGCCCTGACCTGAGTATTCTTTTTATATATTTTGGTTAGGACAGGGTGTGACGAGGGTGGTATGTGTGTTTTTGTCTCATCTAGGGAGTTTGTACTGTCTAGGGGTTTTGTAGATTTATGGGGTTGTTTCCATGTAGGTGTTTATGTAGGTCTATGGTTGCCTAGATTGGTTCTCAATTAGAGGCAGGTGTTTATCGTTGTGTCTGATTGGGAACCATATTTAGGCAGCCATCTTCTTTGGGTATTTCGTGGGTTATTGTCTATGTTGTGTTGCATGTTAGCACAGTGTTTACATAGCGGTCACGGTCGTCTTGATCGTTTTTTTGTTTAAGTGTTCTTCGTGTTCTTCATTCAATAAAGAAGAATGTATTCTAACCACACTGCGCTTTGGTCCACTCCGTACGACGATCGTGACAGGAAGCCATCTGTTAAGCAATATCGAGGCAATTAGCAGGAAGTACAGGAACCAAATAAGCGCGATATGGAGAATTCATAATCATTCATATTTGAAGATGATGTAAAAGCTGATGGAGAAAGTGGCAAATATATTAAATATATTGTGATGTTTAAATAATTTTCTGATCTACACTGTATCTATCTAAACAAACTGCTGAAGGAATTCAAATGTTATATATGTTTCTGTTGGAGATGGGTTTCCATGCAAACACTTTGTGTTACAATTAAAGTTAACCGCATGTATTGTAATTGTGACAACTACTGTATTAGTCCATAGCCTATTAACTAAGGCCCATTGCTCCACTTCACTTTTGACGAAAAGTGAAACTTTTAATTCTGCTCTCATTGGCACAGAGGACATCCTATAAGGGTCAAAGGTCAAGCTAATTTAGATCATATGCAGTTAATTAATCTCTGTGTCAATTCATCAGAAAAAGATAAATGTACTTTTTAGTGCCTCAGACAATCCAATCACTCTATTAGGCAATGACCTTGGTTCAGTATGGGTCGTTCTTTGAAGACCATTCTCATTTGATTGAGCCTTTTTTCCCACAAGGATAAAAAGAGGGATGCTCATTAGCTTATCATTTCCTGACTGTCTCATGATCGGTTCCATCCATTGTTCTGTCACGCAACAGCCACGTCAAAATTGGTCCCATACTAGCTCCGGAGCTGTGTCATGTGTTTTTGAATTTCCACTTACAGTAACCTGCACTCTTTCTTTCTCACAGCTGTGAATACCTTGGCATATACAGTGCCTTGCGAAAGTATTCGGCCCCCTTGAACTTTGCGACCTTTTGCCACATTTCAGGCTTCAAACATAAAGATATAAAACTATTTTTTTGTGAAGAATCAACAACAAGTGGGACACAATCATGAAGTGGAACGACATTTATTGGATATTTCAAACTTTTTTAACAAATCAAAAACTGAAAAATTGGGCGTGCAAAATTATTCAGCCCCCTTAAGTTAATACTTTGTAGCGCCACCTTTTGCTGCGATTACAGCTGTAAGTTGCTTGGGGTATGTCTCTATCAGTTTTGCACATCGAGAGACTGACATTTTTTCCCATTCCTCCTTGCAAAACAGCTCGAGCTCAGTGAGGTTGGATGGAGAGCATTTGTGAACAGCAGTTTTCAGTTCTTTCCACAGATTCTCGATTGGATTCAGGTCTGGACTTTGACTTGGCCATTCTAACACCTGGATATGTTTATTTTTGAACCATTCCGTTGTAGATTTTGCTTTATGTTTTGGATCATTGTCTTGTTGGAAGACAAATCTCCGTCCCAGTCAAAGGTCTTTTGCAGACTCCATCAGGTTTTCTTCCAGAATGGTCCTGTATTTGGCTCCATCCATCTTCCCATCAATTTTAACCATCTTGCCTGTCCCTGCTGAAGAAAAGCAGGCCCAAACCATGATGCTGCCACCACCATATTTGACAGTGGGGATGGTGTGTTCAGGGTGATGAGCTGTGTTGCTTTTACGCCAAACATAACGTTTTGCATTGTTGCCAAAAACTTCAATTTTGGTTTCATCTGACCAGAGCACATTCTTCCACATGTTTGGTGTGTCTCCCAGGTGGCTTGTGGCAAACTTTAAACACCAATTTTTATGGATATCTTTAAGAAATGGCTTTCTTCTTGCCACTCTTCCATAAAGGCCAGATTTGTGCAATATAAGACTGATTGTTGACAGAGTCTCCCACCTCAGCTGTAGATCTCTGCAGTTCATCCAGAGTGATCATGGGCCTCTTGGCTGCATCTCTGATCAGTCTTCTCCTTGTATGAGCTGAACGTTTAGAGGGACGGCCAGGTCTTGGTAGATTTGCAATGGTCTGATACTCCTTCCATTTCAATATTATCGCTTGCACAGTGCTCCTTGGGATGTTTAAAGCTTGGGAAATCTTTTTGTATCCAAATCCGGCTTTAAACTTCTTCACAACAGTATCTCGGACCTGCCTGGTGAGTTCCTTGTTCTTCATGATGCTCTCTGCGCTTTTAACGGACCTCTGAGACTATCACAGTGCAGGTGCATTTATACGGAGACTTGATTACACACAGGTGGATTGTATTTATCATCATTAGTCATTTAGGTCAACATTGGATCATTCAGAGATCCTCACTGAACTTCTGGAGAGAGTTTGCTGCACTGAAAGTAAAGGGGCTGAATAATTTTGCACGCCCAATTTTTCAGTTTTTGATTTGTTAAAAAAGTTTGAAATATCCAATAAATGTCGTTCTTCATGATTGTGTCCCACTTGTTGTTGATTCTTCACAAAAAAATACAGTTTTATATCTTTATGTTTGAAGCCTGAAATGTGGCAAAAGGTCGCAAAGTTCAAGGGGGCCGAATACTTTCGCAAGGCACTGTACATATACAATATTTCTTTAATCCCTTTCGTGCGATTTAAACATTTTCAACGTACTTGTCATGTGATTCTTGCATTACAGTCATAATATTCTAGATACTTGTACTGTACCCAGCTAGCACATTTGTTTCCTTAGAAGTTGTGGGAATGTAAATTCACTGTTAGTCTACACCTGTTGTTTACAAAGCATGTGACAAATACAATTTGATTTGATTTGAAGTTGTTCGAACATCCCATTGGTCCTGGGAATGAAGCCATAAGTTTCCTGACCGGTAAAACAGAAGAAAAAAAATGACGTTCTGAAAACAGAAGTTAAATTTTTTTATGGAAAGTTTTCGTAATGTTCTGAGAACATAACTTTAAATAGAGCCAAGTGGAAATCTGCTGAAAACGTTATGCTGAAGTACTGAATTTCCCACAGAAGAACGTTGTTTCTTAACGTTCTCAGGAACAATTTGAGAACATTACTGTAGAAAAGGCCCATGGAGTTGGTGGAATATTCCTTTAATTCATTGCCATTTACTCAGCTGGGCCAGGGGCGCTTTAATTAGGTCAGGTGGAAATGTCTGACAGATCTCAACTCCATAAAAAGGAGGAAATTGCCATCGCCTGATCTCGCTGCTTTCTCTTCCTTAACTCCATCTGATCCAGAAGTTCTGTGCGTCCATGAATCCACGTAAGTCGACCGACTCTTACCTTTCATCTGAATTATCTGTGGCGATCGGGAGAGTGGGCCATTCAGTTACTCTTAATAGTTATTACAGCGGAGCGCGGCTTGGAGCGCACGCTTCAAATATATTGTGTAATGTGAATTGTCAATGATCACGGCCCTACGGATCCTCATAGGCCAATTATGCATTCGATATGGTTCATGTGTATTGAAATTAATTATATGTACACATGAAGACAATTGAAAGAGTGAAATGAGAAACGTCATTGTTGCTAACTGATTGACTTTGATAATGGGGATAAATAGATTGTATAACCATTCACTGTTTGTATTCTTTCATAATTTATGATAAATAGTTACGAGCCTAAATGACTCGCGGATGATTACTATTGACTTCTTAATGAACTGGACTGTTGAATTCCCTAAATTATGTTAATAATGAATGATATGGTTTGATCTTTGATTATGAATTTGATTGGATACATGTTATTTGTTTCCTTTGTGATGCAGCACAGACTACTCAGTAAATATAGCACTTTATGGTTAAAGGAATTCCTGCCTCAGTCTCATCCATTCCTCTGTCACCTGACACGTGACCACCTGTTCACCTTCACTGTCAGTCATCCTACCTGTCCAGCTACCCACACAGATTCCACTAATCTTTCAATTACTATAAATAGAGCTATGACGAAACTTGTCGCAAACGTTATGCTGTACTGAAATTCCCACCTGAAAAACATATGGTTCACAGAACGTTATGTGCTAACTGGGTATCCTGCACCATTCCCAGAACATTCCCAGAAGGTTGTATGAAAAATAACCATAGGACAACCACGTTCTCACCAATCTCTAAGAAACATATGGTTCTCAGAACATTATGTGCTAGCTGGGTAGTGCCTGATTCACACTATAGAGCCAATCCGAGCAAGGCAAAGCCAAACTGTACTTGCCTGGCCTGGTTATGTATACATAGTTACTGGAACCGTGCTGGACAGTAAAATATGAAAATAAAATAACCGAGCCAACACAGTACAGTTCGGGTCGGCCTTATTGTGTAAATCAGGCATATGTGTCCTTCCAAATGACTAGCCATAATCAGACATGAATTTCAAATGAGAATGTAGAAGTGGCATTGATATGGCGATCAGGCCAATTTCGAACAAGGGAGGTCAGACAAGAGCAGAAAAAAGGATGAGCTAAACAGCCCATCAGATCCTGTCAGAGGCCTTCCTGACACTCCTCCCGCATGCCTCAAACGCTGCCTTAAATATTCATCACTTCCTTTTCCTCATCCTCCACTTGCATTTTATTACCATTTTTTAACCAACTCCCTGGGGCTCTTGAACTAAGCTTCACAATTGACATGCTGTTTGTACTTCAAAATCCATTAAAAATATACAGCTGCCATCAATGTATTAATCACAAATCCATCGTTTTAGGCTCGTGGCAGGCAGACATATGTACATGTCAGTTGGATAAATACATTTGTGAGGAAAGAGAAAGTCGCCGAGCGCGTAAGAGCCGTTGTTCCTTCATGTTACAGTCGAAGGCTGGTCTCAAGACTCCCGGTGAATGCGTCTGGCTTTCCTTCCTTTCTGCTCTTCTTTTAACAAGTCCAAGAGACTGGCAACCTGACTCCTTGCACTAGCCTGTGTCCTGTTCTCCAGTTCTATCCATCAAACAATGTCTGTCTATCCTCTTTTGAACTCGAAGGAGTCATTGAGGATGGTCAGCAAGCCCGTGCTTGATCACAACATTGATTATTAATGAGCGAACCTTTGATTAACGATAGTTTTTCCTATGAATTTGACAATTTTCTGTTTACCTGCAGCCAGGTATTGCGATGGATCCCTGGGCTCAGTGAAAGGAGAGTTTTGATCCTTTTGATATTTAGCTGGGCTCTCCTCTCCTTGTGCTTTGCTTTGCCTCTCTCAGAGCATCCACAAGCAGCAGACCTACAGAGATGCAATTGAAGTGAGGGAGTCTAGTCGATCTGAAGCTCCAACACAAACACATGTGGGTGCCTCGCTTGTAACATCTTCAAATGTCCTTTTAAGAAAGTTTCTCGCCAACCACATCAGTGGAGGCAAAAAACTTATGAAACGACCTGCCAAGTAACACACACACACACACATACACACACACACATCTCCAGGTTTCTCTGATTCCTTCAATCGGAGAAGCATGTCTTAACCCCCCCCCCCCCCCCCCCCCCGCTCGCCCTTTTCTCTCTGTTTATTTCATTCTTTATTAAAAACATCAATCTGCAAGACGCCTGCTTTTGACATGTGCTCTGGGTTGTGATGGGCGGACTTAACGGGAGATCAATAGTGGGAGATTACTCACTCTCAGGTGGAAAGGTGAGGAGTACAGTTTAGCAGATGTTCCATGTGAAGGAGAGATGGAGGGGGGTGTGTGTGTGTGTGTGTGTGTGTGTATGTTTGTGTGTGTGAGAGAGGAGAGGCTAGGCAATCCCTCTGGGAATCCTCTCAGACTTCCACCGGATGGAAAAGGCAGCTTTCATGCAGAACAAAACAGCAGAGTTAGAGCCTCAATGAGTCGGCCGTACAAGACTGTCCTTCTGATGTCTCTTTGACTTTTCTTATGGTGGGAGTTTAGTTCTTCCCATCTGTTCTTTTACCCATTAAAATATGTATATGATTCTGATCTGGGTATAAATTGCTTGTATAGGCACAAATCCACGCCAAATATCCTTGCATCATCCACTATCCTCCCCAAGTTGTGAACTTTGAGTATGAGTAGGATCCGCTTACCCTGAACAATCCTACAATAAACATAAAGTAGTGAATAAACAAGCGATTTCAACCTGCTCCTACAATTCTAGTGCTAATTTACTTGTCTTGACATTCAACCACCTGTAGGGGGCAACTTCAATGAGAACGAGTGTACTGAAACACAACAGTACACAGTTATTACTAAGCCTATACAAACCAACACAGTGAGAGAAGGAACAGTGGTGGATTATCAGAACAAGATGCATCACAACAGGGTTGTGTTCATTAGGCAAACGCAAGAAAACAGATAGAAACAGGGAGCTACTACTTGGACTTGTCCAATAAGAAACGCTCATTTTCTGTTGCAAAACCTCTTCAAACGTTGTGTGCCCTAATAAACGTGACCCAGTTACCCGGGATCTTCCCAAATCTCTTTGATACCAGTGGTTGGGGTAAGGAATTAATGGAGACGTGGGATTGGAGGGGAGGTGGGCGAGGAGGGGATTGTGCAGTATTTCATCCTCATCCCACAACTTGAACATCTGCTTTTTGTTTTAGTCACATAATCTGTTCTATCCTCCTCCACTCCACCTCTTTTTCTCCCCAATTTCAATCGTCTCATTGCTGCAACTCCCCAACGGTGCCCGGGAAGCAAAGGTCGAGTCATGTGTCCTCCAAAACACGACCCGCCAAACCGCGTTTCTTAACGACCCGCCCGCTTAACCCGGACGCCAGCCGCACCAATGTGTCGGAGGAAACCCCATCGAAACCCCATTTACCTGTTGACCGAGGTCAGCCTGCAGACGCCCGGCCCGTCACAAGACCTCAGCCAAGTAAAGCCACCCTGGCCAAACCCTCCCCTAACCCGGACGACGCTGGGCCAAACCCTCCCCTAACCCGGACGACGCTGGGCCAAACCCTCCCCTAACCCGGACGACGCTGGGCCAAACCCTCCCCTAACCCGGACGACGCTGGGCCAAACCCTCCCCTAACCCGGACGACGCTGGGCCAATTGTGTGGCACCCTATGGGACTCCCGATCATGGCCAGATACAGCCCGGGATCCCACTCCACCGCTTTCATTCACAGGAAATGTTATAGTGATGTTGACAGTCTCAATGTCACATGATGAATTCTGTGAGAAAATAGAAAATCTGATACCACAAGGCGATGCACAAGTGTCTGTGTGGCCAAAGCTGACCTGTGATTTGGGGGTGCAACCTTTGCACCTTCACGCACCTCACGGCCCTCAGAGACACACACACACACACACACACACACACACACAGACACACACACCATCCCTCAGAAACAAACCAACCATTTCCTCAACTCAATGTCACGTACACCATCTCCCATTTCGGCTTGACAGAAAGCATTTTGATAGCGTGTCCTTGGTCCATATGCCTCCGCATTGCATCGCTCAGGGCAGTGAAGGGGTTTTATGGGCCATGTTTAAAGCACATCCTTTGCACAGAACACATTTGCCTGTGCACACAGGGTATATTAAGAAGACTCCGGCGGTGGGGAAAGGTTTGAGATGAAGGAAATATGTGACCTTTGACACTTCGTAGGGATTTATTTGTGAGAGGAGACAGTGACAGAGGTCGACCATCTTAAAAACCTAGATGAAAAATATGCTTATCTCATCATGAGCAATGAGCACCCATGTTCTCCTTCATAGGGGCTGAAGGTTCTTTAGAGTACTCCTCTTAGCATGGTATGCATCTCAAATGACAGCCTATTCATTTCATAGTGCACTACTTTTGACCAGAGCTCATAGGGCCAATGAGCCCCCATATGGCTCTAGTAGGTAGAAGTAGTGCACTAATTAGGGAATAGGGTACTATTTGGGACTCAACCCTAGTCCTCCAGGAGTAAAAGAAGGCCTGTAGTGTGAAGTGAAGCAGCGTGTTCGTTTCTCATCTTCAACCATAACAGTGGAGCTGACAAATCTTTTTTCCCGCTATCCGTCCTCCTGCCCTTGAAAAGAACATACAGAGAGACAGCCTGGGAACTCTTAATGTTAACAACCAGAGAATCCGAGCAGAGCGAGCGACATCAAAGGGCTAACCAATTTGCACACCAGCTTACACACACCCACACATGTATACACAAACACTGTCATACATTTCTGTGAGGCATTCTCAGAAGTTCATTACAGTGCATGGGACTGTTGCCTCCCTTTGACAGGATGTGGGTTGTGTTCATTAGGCACCAAATGGACCAAACGGACTGAAACAGGGAGGGACTACCTGGACTTGTGCAATAACAAATGCTTGTTTTCCATTGCAAAACTTTTTAAAACATTGCACGCCCTAATGAACATAACCCCGACTTGACTGCATGGGAAGTAGCGTGGCCTTCACAAAAGTGTTGGGAAATCTTTCCCTACTACAAGCAACGCTGGCTTTCCCAGTCACTCTCTATTAGTGGTCATTTCAGTTCAGGGAATAAAAAACAGCAGGAATCAGACTTTTTGAAGGATTAGTGGCCATCTCCTCTAGTCTCTGATCCCTTCACTTCAGTTGCGCGAGCAGGAAACCTCCCTCCGCAGCCATCCAGTACACTTAATCTACCACTGCAATATTACACCCCAGGTCACTGCCAAGGCAAACGCAGCTAGCGCATTAGGAGATAGGATTTTCTCAATGGTTCCTGTTACCACGTATGTGAGAGAGAGAGAGAGAGAGAGATCTCACACGAGGAGTGTGGAATGAGTGGGAACGAGCGAGGGAGGAAAGGACAGATTAACGTGAGAACAGAAGAGGAGGGGGACGTGTAGGAGGGGGGTGGGATGGAAGGAGGGATGATGGATCCAAGATGTGCGAAGATAGAAAGAGTCCTGAACCACGATGAAAGGGTTTGGGAGTCATATGGAGTTATTCCACAAAGTCCTTGAGGAATATGATAATAATAATAATAATAATAACAAGGAATGGGAGGGCAAAGGTCAACGGTGACTTCATCATCACAGAACAGACCAAAGAGCTGTTTCACCACACAGCAAAGGTCAAAACAGCCCTTTAGCACTGGTCTAGGGACAGTTTTATATAAATAGTTAACAGTGGCCAAAATTCAAGGCCAATGTGACGAAAGACAAGCGTTTCGGCACAATTCTCTTGAACATGAATTGAAATCAACTACACTGTGAATTGTTGGTCAGAAGTGGCCTCACCACATGTTGGAACGATTACATGACGTCATTGTGGTACAATTTCCCACCATGTGCACATGTGAGAGGAAATTATGTCACAGCCTCCAGATGGCACTGGTAGACCATGGTGGGAGATACCATCTTTATCCTAATGTAGGGGGAAGTGGTGGGGTGGGTTAGTCCCTTAAGTCTAGGGAGAAACTCATAAATTGGCTAATGAGGAATGGGTAGATCAGACACTCCATTTCTGTGACCTGCACACACACACACACACACACATACACACACCTTCTCAACAAAAAAATATGCAATCTTAATCGAGATTAACTGTGACTCACAAAGCCTGGATCAAGTCCAAAAAGACCGCTGGATATAGGAATTTTAATTAATCAAAGATCTTTTTGATGTTAATTCAGCATGAGGTAACTCGTAATTAGCCTTTGAAGCTAACAGTTTTTCTGGGGTGGGGCTGTGAAAACATTGCAAAGAATTGCAGCAAGACCTAACAAGCACGTGTACTTTTTGCGGCCGGTGGTGTGAAAGTACGGCCTACTGTGTACCGCAATCTACACACCCTGTAGACCATGCAAAGCACTGAGACCTGAGTGTTATCCACAGCCTACTCATTGTAGTTTATGTCCTCATCAGAAATGTAGAGATGGTGAAACGTTTTGTGGACGGACCACGATGTCAAAATGTGACCACCATGTGTTTGTTGCTCCAATCTTACTCACAGTATCTTCCCTGCCCATAATGATTTACCCGTAATACACTTTATTAGATGTGCAGTACATTGAGTAAATGATAAGCAATGCTAGTATACCAGTGACCATGTGAATATTGAATTATTTGTAAGTGTTTTTAACTGTGTTTTTTAATCCTCTGTCTTGTTGTTGGTAAAATTGAGTTTCATTGCACGTTTCTGGTGGTTTTGAGCCACAGATTTGCAGATGGACCGGCAGGTCAACTCTTTATGTCTTGGCTAGCTAGCTAGCTGGCTAATGGTTCTGGTTTGAATGATGGGTCTGGACACAGTGCCAGCTTTTCTGTTTCACCTGGCTGCTTGTTCCTGATCTCTTGAAAACAATCATTTAGGAGTCAACTGAAGCTTGGGAGGAATGGGAGATGCAGCAGAGGAATACAGTGCTGAGGCAGAGGGCTTGTGGTGAGGACGGCTGGCGAGTACTCTGAACGGTGTGTGGTCATCTTTCTGGCCCCCAGAGCTGGTGAGACATCCCCCAAGTGGGTGCTACACATTGTGAAGGAGGAGAGGTCCTCCTATGAGTTCTCCTATGACTCAGGCTGGTAGTAGCCCTGTACAAGTTCATCACTGGACTCTTTATCAACCATCTCCCTGACCAACCTTCCTCTGATCAAGCCATTAACTGACCCTCTCCGTCTTTGGCGGATGCATGCACTCAAAGACATGGCCGCTAATGGTTGAACTACCGTAACTATGGCTAGGCTACTCATGATGATGTACTGCTTGTTGTTTTTTTGCTTTGAGATTCTTATGAAAGGCGTTATACACTGCTCAAAAAAATAAAGGGAACACTTGAACAACACAATGTAACTCCAAGTCAATCACACTTCTGTGAAATCAAACTGTCCACTTAGGAAGCAACACTGATTGACAATAAATGTCACATGCTGTTGTGCAAATGGAATAGACAACAGGTGGAAATATAGGCAATTAGCAAGACACCCCCAATAAAGGAGTGGTTCTGCAGGTGGTGACCACAGACCACTTCTCAGTTCCTATGCTTCCTGGCTGATGTTTTGGTCACTTTTGAATGCTGGCGGTGCTTTCACTCTAGTGGTAGCATGAGACGGAGTCTACAACCCACACAAGTGGCTCAGGTAGTGCAGCTTATCCAGGATGGCACATCAATGCGAGCTATGGCAAGAAGGTTTGCTGTGTCTGTCAGCGTAGTGTCCAGAGCTTGGAGGCGCTACCAGGAGACAGGCCAGTACATCAGGAGACGTGGAGGAGGCAGTAGGAGGGCAACAATCCAGCAGCAGGACCGCTACCTCCGCCTTTGTGCAAGTAGGAGCAGGAGGAGCACTGCCAGAGCCCTGCAAAATGACCTCCAGCAGGCCACAAATGTGCATGTGTCTGCTCAAACGGTCAGAAACAGACTCCATGAGGGTGGTATGAGGGCCCGACGTCCACAGGTGGGGGTTGTGCTTACAGCCCAACACCGTGCAGGACGTTTGGCATTTGCCAGAGAACACCAAGATTGGCAAATTCGCCACTGGCACCCTGTGCTCTTCACAGATGAAAGCAGGTTCACACTGAGCACATGTGACAGACGTGACAGAGTCTGGAGACGCCGTGGAAAACGTTCTGCTGCCTGCAACATCCTCCAGCATGGCCGGTTTGGCGGTGGGTCAGTCATGGTGTGGGGTGGCATTTCTTTGGGAGGCCGCACAGCCCTCCATGTGCTCGCCAGAGGTAGCCTGACTGCCATTAGGTACCGAGATGAGATCCTCAGACCCCTTGTGAGACCATATGCTGGTGCGGTTGGCCCTGGGTTCCTCCTAATGCAAGACAATGCTAAACCTCATGTGGCTGGAGAGTGTCAGCAGTTCCTGAAAGAGGAAGGCATTGATGCTATGGACTGGCCCGCCCGTTCCCCAGACCTGAATCCAATTGAGCACATCTGGGACATCATGTCTCGCTCCATCCACCAACGCCACGTTGCACCACAGACTGTCCTCCTCTTCGGGAGCATGCCCAGGCGTTGTAGGGAGGTCATACAGGCACGTGGAGGCCACCCACACTACTGAGCCTCATTTTTACTTGTTTTATGGACATTACATCAAAGTTGGATCAGCCTGTGTGTGGTTTTCCACTTTAATTTTGAGTGTGACTCCAAATCCAGACCTCCATGGGTTGATAAATTTGATTTCCATTGATAATTTTTGTGTGATTTTGTTGTCAGCACATTCAACTATGTGAAGGAAAAAGTATTTAATAAGAATATTTCATTCATTCAGATCTAGGATGTGTTATTTCAGTGCTCCCTTTATTTTTTTGAGCAGTGTATTAATGTAATAAATGACTATTATCAATATATTATCACTGACACATCGTGCGTTCATCTTTACATTTGTGAAGTTGTAAACACGTCACAAACAACCAGCAAACTGTCCTGTGTTCTCTTTGTCTGCATGCATTTCAAACACATTTCAGTTTTTGTTTATAAAAGTGTTTAATCGGTGGTTTCAGAGGGAGGGGGGGGGGGGGGGGGGGGGACCGAAACAGAGAGGGACTTTTAAAGTGGATTATTCTCGCAAAAGGGAAACATTTTGGGGCAAAAAAACAGCACTGCTACTAGAAATCGATGCTCCTCCCCTGGTGTACCGGGGGGATTTAACGCTGAGTGATCTGAAGTGGCGCCCTGCTGTGAAAACCCGAGTGCTTTGACTCCACATGAAACCGCTCCATCACACAGCTCCGTGTTGTACTAAAAAGCCCCTTATGAGATCATTAACAGGGGGATGAACAAACAGGGCCTAATGAGAAGGAGGACGAGAAGAATCTGTTTGAATGAAAGAAATGAACGGGAGAAAGCTTGATTGGAATCGGAGATGCGATCACTGTTGGTTGGTGGAAGGATTGAAAAGTGGATCTGTATTGTTGAAAAGTGGGGTGCACTTTGAGTCAAGACAGAGAGACTGAAGAGGGTTAGCTGCAAGCGAAATACCTAAGGAAGAAGAGTCAAGACAGAGAGACTGAAGAGGGTTAGCTGCAAGCTAAATACCTAAGGAAGAAGAGTCAAGACAGAGAGACTGAAGAGGGTTAGCTGCAAGCTAAATACCTAAGGAAGAAGAGCCAAGACAGAGAGACTGAAGAGGGTTAGCTGCAAGCTAAATACCTAAGGAAGAAGAGTCAAGACAGAGAGACTGAAGAGGGTTAGCTGCAAGCTAAATACCTAAGGAAGAAGAGCTAAGACAGAGAGACTGAAGAGGGTTAGCTGCAAGCTACAAAGTCACTCTAATGATGCTATCAATCAAGTTCAAGCGGTAACAGCAGGCAGCCCCTATGCAAAGTGACACCGCAACGCTGTGTGGTCCCCATACACACCTGCTTGTTTCCGCAACAGCAGGCAGCTCCTACGTCTTGGGAGGGTTTGCTTCTTCCCCCACTTACTTTGACTCAATGATTGATTGAATAACTTTGATTTTGAGTTTGTTGTGTTTTACACTCCGGGTTTCTCCTGCACTTTGAGTCACATCTATGTTCTGTAATCAGCTCAATTGTTTTGCTGAGCTGGAATGTGCCATTATTGACCTGTTGATTCTTTGATTATTTCACGACACTCACAGCCCGACAATGTTTTCTCTGATTTGCCATAACAGGAAATAGTCCACGGAACACTGATTGAGAAATGTCGCATCAAACGAAAGGTGTCATGTTCTCTTGAGCTACAGCGGTCATTCGTAACAGACAGGCGACGTTGATTTGTGGGCACCACCTCTAACTCAACCACTGACTCAACCATCAGGTCACTTGGGGCATCAATGGCGAAACACATGGCAACAAAGGAATTGTTGTGCGATGCTACACATTAGTCCGTTTCGGGGAAAGAACAGCAAAAGCATTGGCCCTTGAAGCAGCGCTGTCATAGATCTGTCAGGCAAAAAAAGCTTGGCCTGGTTTTCACCACATGTACTGTTTTCCAACCAGTCAGCCACATGCATAGTATAACAGCTAGCGACATTAAAAGGTTGACCACCTGTCTCAGTCCTCTCTCTCTGGCCTGCAAAGAGACCACGTGGAGATTCCCTTCCGACCAAAATGTGCCACCTGCTTCCTTTAATGTCCAGCGACTTTTTTCAGCGACTTTTTTTCCAACCACAATAGCTCACTTTGTGACCAGTGCCCAGTTTAGCTACGAGGCTACATCAAACACTGCCATCATATTGTGTCTTGCCTTCATCTCAGCTGCAAAGTGACGCACTGTTTTAAATCTGGCAAGTGTGGACCTCCTCAGAAGTTGTTTTCTTCATCGGCCTCAAGAGACATCAGTTGGACAAGCGAGTTTTCTCTCTGTCTTTTTCCCCAAATGAGATGTTGTGGATTTTAATACTGGCTCTGGTGGTTGTTCAGTGAACATTTGAGAATTAGAACATTTTGAATTAGACCATTCATATCTTAAACATGTTTTTTTGTTAAAAACAAATGAAGAAAATGGTGGTTCATGCTGTACAGTACATCTTTTGACATTCTGGGCGTCAGTATCAAAGCCTCTACAAAATCCTTTCATGCGGTAGAGTTGAAAAGCAAAACTAAAACTCTTTAAAGCAATAAAACATTCAAACTGTCTTAGACTACAATACAAACCACACTGTCATGGAAATAATGTGTCAAGTACAATGTTTTCCAAGCTCTAAGATTTAGAGTTTGTACATTACTGCATGTAATATCATCTTGTAATATCATCTTGACTGAGATTTGGTAAGGTTTCATAGTTCATGCAAAAAAACTTGTTTGTTAAATATTTGGGAGATAGTGACTCCCCACTGGGCAAAACCCTGTTGAATC